>NW_026533194.1:2120000-2145000 GCF_028296485.1 Oppia nitens | reverse complement strand
TTAATAGATATAACAATAATAATAAAACACATAAAAAATTATTATTAGTTAATGTTTTTACACAATTACCAAAAAAAAAATAAAATGTTGATCTCATTTATGTTTGTGTAAACTATTATTGTTATTATTATTATTTTTGTTTTGTTTAATACATTTAGTTAATATAATTATCGTTTAGTCATAATATCTATTAAAAAAAATTATTATTATTATTATTAAATTGGATGAAACATATTGAGTATAACAAAAATATTATATATTATATATTTTTTGTAACAAAAATAAAAATCTAATGACAAACTATTTATTATATTATTAATTTTTTCTATATTTAATAATTTAAATAATAATTTTAATAATAACAATAACAATAATAGTCTAATAGTAATAATAATAATAAAAATTAGATAATAAAATAGAAAAATAATTATTTTATAGTAAATTTAGTTGAATTTAAATGATTGATACAATAATAATAATAATATAAGTTTTTTTTATATATTATTTAAATTATTTTTATTTTCAATATAAAGTTATATAAGTTAATAATAATATATATATATATATATATATACAAATATAAATATATATTATTTAGTAATAAATATTATATCAATAGTATCTATGGTTATTAAATAAATAAATTGATATCTATTAATATAATCTATGATATATTATGTCATTTATCATTATTTTGTGTTTTGTTTTGTTTTTGTTTATTTGATATTCAGTACACATATACTATATATATATATATACAGCATATATTGTATATAATAATCGTAACAATTAAATATGATATAAATATAATACAGTTTTATAATTAAATTATATCAATCTTTTTATATATAGTATATAAATGTAAGACACGTTCAAACAATTTCTCTTATTGTCGCTTATTGTCTAAGGATAAGCAAAATAATAATAATATATATAATAATAATAATTATTATTATTATTATTAACTTATAATTGATTAAATCATTATATATATATAATTTCCAACAAAAAAACATATTAATAATAACTTTTTAAATAAATATTATTAAACTAAAATTTGTTTTTAATTTATTTATTTTATATATAATATATATATATACAAAAAAAAATAAAAGTAATTAGAAATAGATTTTTGTTTTCTCATTAATAATTAAAGTCAAACATTGATATTATTAACAACACAAACATATATACTATATATGTATATAATGTATATATATAACCACTACTACATCCCTGTGCTCAATACCCGTGTGTGTGTGTGTGTGTGTGTGTGTGTGTGTGTGTCTGGTATTTATAAATACAATTGGATTAGACATACAAAACAAAATACAACCACATTGTTGTAAAAACTGTTGTAATGTTTTATGTAATACAATACTATATTTACTAATAAGTAAATACTTTATTTTATTTTTTTTTCATTATTATTAGTGTATATACAATATGTATGTATGTATGGCTAGACTATGAATCCCAACCCTCCCCCATCAACAAAACTACATTACATAATATATATATATATATATATATATATATATATATATATATATATATATATATATATATATATATATATAATAAAAAAGATAACATTGTATTTAGCTATAGCTAGGGTTTGGATAAATAAATAAAAATAGGAGGGGAATGTTCCCCTCAAATAAAATTCCTGGAATTATCCCGAAAATAAAAAATAATGTATATTTTCCCTTACTTTTCATTATTAGAAATGTAAAAAAAATATATTATATATTTGTTTTTTTAACAATAAATATCAATAAGTAGCGAAAAAAACTAATTAAAATATTTTTACATACAATTTCAATGAATGATATATATATATATATTAAATCAATTTGAAATTGATAATAAATTTAACAGTAATATTATTTAACACAATGAAATATAATACAGTTTAATAAAAAAATTTGTTTAAAAAAAATCTTATAAATAAAATTTCATGTTTAGTATTCAATAAGAGATATAATAAAAAAAACATGTATTTTTTTTGGGGGGGGGGAATTCCCATAAAGTATGGATAATAAGGGAACTTTAGGAACTTTATACTAATGGTAAAAAATTTAACCCAACCCTAGCTATTACTAGTATATACTATATATAACAACATATTAACCCTTTTAGTCTTTTTTTATGTGTGTTTGTGTGTACTGTCATTGAGATTACTATATTGTAAATCACAGACAAAACTAATAGCTCTCTCTCTCTCTCTCTCTCTCTCTCTCTCTCTCTCTCTCTCTCTCTCACTAACTCTTTACTTATTGTTGTTGTTATCTACTTATGAAGTGATATCACACTAGCAATTGGATTAAGAAAAATGAGACCTAAATATAATGTGTTAACAAAAGTAAGCGAAAAAAATATAACAAATAAATAAATAAATCTTTGAAAACAAAAAAAAATAACAACAATTTTGTTATACTGTATATATATTGCGTAAAACTATAATAACATATATATAACAATATATATATATATATATTAAATAGCATATTGATTAATTATCCACTCATGTAGAGGTTATTTACCTTGGTAAATAATCTTAATGGTTATAACTGGACATAATTAATATGATAGAGAGAGAGAGAGAGAGAGAGAGAGAGAGAGAGAGACTTAATAACTATTTGTCACCAAAAAAAATCATTATAAATAAAATAATAATAATAATATATTTGAATCTAGGACAATCAATTCTAATTATTTTTATTTTGTAATCAATATATATATATATATATAATATTAAATATAAATTAATTAAAACCAATTGATGTATAAAAAAAATTATTTATTAATATATTATATAATTTATAATAACAGTATTTCTATTACTATTATATTATAAGTTATTTATTATAGACAATAAAATATATATTTATTTATTTTTTTGCTTTACACACATATCTATTCAATAATAATAATAATAATAGACTACTAAAAAATGATCTATCTAAAAAAATACAAATTGGCAATAAAAATAATTATCTTTGAAAATAAAAATAAATTTTCATCTATAATACTGTTTAGATATATATTGTATATAACTATTGCCTAATAATAATAATAATAAGTTTTATTTTGATTTATTGTATTACTCTACTACTCGACACACAAATAATATATATATATATATATATATATTGTGGGTTACATACTGTGTGGGCACAGTTAGATTTTTATGTATGTGTCTATCAATATATATATATATATATGTATGTATGTGTGTGTCTATAAAATATTATTTAATAATAAATTCATATTGTATTCAAAAGCAATTTGTTATATACTAATAGATAAACAGTATATATATATTTAAATAATATAACAAATTGGATATATATATTGTATAATATACTAAACAAAATAAGTTAATTAGTAATTACTATAATAATAATCATAATTTTATTATACATAAATAAAATCAAAAAAATTATTAACTATTATTATTATTAATTATTAATAATTTGCTATTTTTTATAATTTGCAGACATTTTTATTAGCTAAATATATTAAATCAAAAAAAAAAATTAATCAAAACAAAATCAATAATCTATTTTAAATTTTTTATTGATAGAAAAATTATTTGGAAAAAAAATATTTATTTAATATAATATACAGCATATATATATATATATATATATATATATATATATATATATATATATATATATATATATAGGATAAGTGGCTTTTATATTATATAAAGGAAATACCAAATTTTTTTTTCAAACAGTTATCAAAGGTTTTATATCAATACAACAAAAAATTATTAAACTACTTATTGTTGTCAATTGAAATGCTTTTAAAATCTTTTTATTTATATATATTATAAAATCAAATCATATAATATTGACAGAGAAAAAAAAATTATTGACATTTCCCTATCAAATACAGTAAATGACAAATTGATAGATAGATAGATAGATAGTCATATCTATTACATACTAATACATATAAAATCATATATAATATTAGTTTTATGATATGTATTATTATTATTATTATTATTATTATTAGTATTGACGATATGTAAAATGATATCAAAGAAATATTTTATTTATTTATTTATTTTTTTGATGATATTTATGAAAATCAATCCCAACTATTATCCCAATGTATTATCAATACATATATACATACATACTGTACAAAAAAAACTAATAAAAAAATATATGACATATCCATAGCATTTATATATATATATATATATATATTTACAGATTTAATGTTATGTAATTCAATATAAATTTATATATATATATATTGATATAAATTCAATTCAATTGAGTCAACAAAAATAAATAAATATTTTTTTTAGCATATATATTATCTATTGTAATATATATATATATATACCGGTAAAATATCTATTTAAATATATTGATAAAAAAATTTTTGTTGTTGATATTTTTAAGCCAAATTTTTATTTTTTTTATATATTTTTAATGTTGTATATACTGTATATATATATATATATTTGAATAATCTATCAATCATCTATTTATTATTTTGAAACAATTGATAAATTTTTTTAAATCAAATTTTTTATAGTATCCGTTTTATGGATATATATATATATATATATATAAATATATATCGATATTATTTGAATATCAATTTTAAGAAAAAATTGTTGTCATTGTTTAGAGAGAGAGAGATCCTTAAAAAAATATTTAATTTAAACTATAAAAAAAATTTTAAAACCAAAAAAAATATACATCAAATATATCCACTTAACTGTCAACAAAACATGTATTATATATAATGTCACAAAATTTTTTTATATTTTGAAATAATGTATAGACATATATATATATAATATATATATATATATATATACAAACAAAAATATGGTTTTAATTTAATAATATCATGTTTTATTTTTTTTTTTAAATCATACACTTTTATGGACAGGTAGCTAAATTGCCTTAGATTGATTGATAAAATTTATTTTATTTTTTTAGATATATATATATATTAATAGGAAAAAAATTATAAAATAAAATATAATGTATTATCAACAACTAAAAAAACTAAATAAATAAATTTGACATATTTTGTGACAGTTTATTATCCAATCTGTTATATAATTTTGGTTTTGAAAAAACTAAAATTTTTCAAAAATTTATATATTAAAATAAAAACTTGATTGATAATTTAGTAAATATTTTTTTAAAAATTACTAAAAAATAGAGATAAATAAATAAGTAATTATAAATCAATATGTTATTATCCAGGTTAATAAAAAAAATATTTTTATCAATTTAAAATAATATACAAAACATATATTATATATACAGTATATATATATATATAATTGTTAACATAATTTTCTACTATAAATAAATTAGTTTTTAATATCATCTAAATATTAATCTACTTATAAATAGTACTACTATTACTTTATTTTTATTTAAAAAATTTTATTAAAGGAAATGGCGATTAATTAGTAAAGTACTCCATAAGCGGTGATAGGGGAGGGTAGAGGGGGACAGGCATATAAATGGTTATATATATATTTTTTAAAAATGGTTGGGGTGGGTAAGGGTGCGATGATGATTATATAATAGTTATTAAAAAAAATTAAAATTAATGATTGCACGGCACCCGGCAGTTATAAATATATTATACATATATATATATATATATATTTGATGGGAAACAGTATACTATAGTAAAATACACGCAAATTATAGATATTTTTTTTTAAAAAAAACAACAAAATAATAAAACATAGCATTTGCTGATTACTATCAAACTAACAAAAATAAAAATAATATCATTAAATACTGTAGTAATTCATTAAAATGTATGATATATTTTAGCGGGTGGGGGTGGGGGGGAAATAAATTTTATATAATGAAATATATATATATATATATATAAATATATTATAAGCTATTATTAAGTTTTATTTAATATATAAATTTTATATATATATATAATTTTAATATATTATATTTGTGTGTATGAGTTTGCAAACATATTAAACATATTAATACAATATGTGTGTGTTTTGTATGTACAGTATTATACAATACAATCACTATATATATACATCCCTATTATCCTCTAAACCCCCCAAATATATTAAATATATATATATTTTTTTGTTTTTGTAAAAATTACTAATATTACTACTACTAATACAACTACTATTGCTAATTCATTTATATTATGCACCGTTAGATATTTTTTGCTCCCTTTCCTCCTAAACTAATAATCCCTCAAACATTTCCATCAAACATCATTAATACAGAGCAAAAAAAGATTATTTAAATATTAAATATTTTTGTAAATTTTTTAGAGAGAGAGAGAGAGAGACTAACAAAATATTTACACTAATTTAGACACAAAATGTTTAGGTAAGCAATAATATTATATATATATGTAGTATTTACTGTACAAATATCAGCATTTTGTGAAATATTTATAAAATTAATTAAATATTACCATTAGTTTTCAAATATATATATATATATATATGACAACAACATTAAACAAAAAAAATCAAATAAACTAAATTAATCAGCAAATTAATGCTTTAATATTATAAAACTTTAATTTATTAGATGATTATACTAAAATTAGACCCGCATATAATAAAAATTTTATTTTTTTGTTGTTGTTGTGTTTTATTGATTGATAAATTAATAGACTGATAACTAGTAGTAATTATCATTACATACAACAACAAAAACAATAAAAACTAAAAATAAAAATTTATTTTAGATATTAATTAAAATTTTTACTTAAAATAAATTAAATGTATTTTTAAAAAAAATATTTCAATAAGTACTATAAGTAAGTATATTATATTTATTACTTAAAATTAAATACAAATAACAAATTTAAAATTATATAAATTCATTCATGCAATTATTAAAATCAATTTTTGTTAATATTTTGTCAGCCAAGAGGCCGACAATTAGATGAAATGATGGTTTGATTGAGAGATGATAATAATAACGATTACATGTAGTGATTCGGTTGAGGGACAAAACGTTACTCAAGGGTGGAAAGGGATGTGATGTCTCTATATTCAGTGTGACTGTCTGTATGTGAGTGATACAGTCGACATCTGGTCGACAATTCCCCGACCGCGAAGACCAGCGTCTATACGGCGCGGACGAATCGGGTGAACGTTTGACAACTTGTACGGCCAAATGGACAGTCTATGAACGCGTGAAACGAATCCATCCGCTGATGGATTGATGGGCGGCGCTGTGAATCGGTTCATAATACGGTGGCTTCGGTGTTGTCGTGATTGATGGCGATATGTGACACGATATGATGACGTGAACGACATGTCGTTACGTCTACTATCGGGAGTCACACGTGAATGGTGTGACGCTTTCTGATGCGTCATCTGTATTATACGATTTCTTGTATATAGCGATAGAGACCGAAACGTGATTTGATGATAATTTTTGTTGATTATGTCGGGGTTTCGGTGATATATTGACGTTTACATCGTTGTCTACGTCTGGTGATGTGGTGTCGGCGATTTCTCGTCCAATAGTGATAGTGTCTGTCGCCCGAAGGATGTCGAGGACAGTTGGTGTCACAATAGGACGATATGTTTCGGTTTGTGGTGCGATTTGAACACAAATCGTGATGTCTTTGTTCTTAGAGCTGTCCGTTGACGAGCTTTCGGTGATAGTGTCCGTTGGTTGACCGGCATCGCCGTCAGTGTGGTAGCGAAGAGCCGAAGCGATGAGACGCTCTTTTTCGATGTCTTCGGTGGTGAGTAACGTGAATATGCGATACCACTCCTTTGTTGAGTCTTTGGCTGCATAATGAATCGATGCCGTGGATGGTATGCGTTTGAGTGTCTTGTCGTTATTACGAGCGACCGATACTTGCGGTAAAACTGGACCGTCGGTTGTGCGAAACCGTGAGACCCGTGCGGCGACGGTCTCATTGTGGTGGCCGCTTACGTCTTCGTCCGCGCTGTCTTCGGTGTTTGTCGTATTGATAACGTTGCGGTTGACACGTTTGCTACAAAGTGAGGCCCGTATGCGCTCAGCACGTGTTGGGCACCTCGTACTGTATCTGTACGGCATTTTCGATGATTCACGGTTTTTGTCGATGAAATCAACTACAGTAATGCGTTATCCTGCCGACTGCGCCAATAATGTCAGCCAAGAGGCCGACAATTAGATGAAATGATGGTTTGATTGAGAGATGATAATAATAACGATTACATGTAGTGATTCGGTTGAGGGACAAAACGTTACTCAAGGGTGGAAAGGGATGTGATGTCTCTATATTCAGTGTGACTGTCTGTATGTGAGTGATACAGTCGACATCTGGTCGACAATTTTAATTTGAAATTAAACTATTTAAAGATATGTTTTTATAAAATACAAATCTATTACACAAATTAAATCATATATAATCTAAAATTATGATAACTATTTTTAAAAAAATATTATTTAATAAATTATTATAAAATTATAAAATATTCATCAATTAATTTTACTTTAAATATATAGCTCATATAAAATATACTATTACTACTACTAATAATATACATTAAAAACAATTTTTTGATTTATTAATTTAATATAAATATTTAAATAAATAATATGTATTATTTTATGGTACAAAACACACATACATACATATATTAAATAATTTTATTATATATATATATACAGTATATACAGTATATTTGAAAAAATAATTCATGTATCACTAATAATAATACTGTAATAATAAAAATGTTTTTTATTATTATTATTTTTATTTGACACAAACATATTATATATAAAAAAAATGTTGAAATATTTTCAAATTTTTTTTTTAGTTTGATATATACTTTATATATGGTTTAAATAAATACCTTTAATGTCTAGTGTATGTGTGTGTGTGTGTGTGGTTAAAATATTTGGTATGTTTGATGGCATATATGTATATATATATATATATATATATATAAGTTTAAAGCCCCAGATATCACAAATAATATATTAATAAAAATAAAAATTTTGAATGATCTACAGTTATATAAGCACCGGGATCAATATGTATTATATATATATATATATTTGTTTGTAAATATATAGTACAGTATAATCTCTATATGTATTGTGTGTGTGTGTGTGTTATAGATTAAATATCATGTGTATATGTTATAACAATATATATACTGTATATAACCCGTCCTATTGTTTGTGTGCCAAATGTTAAGCGAAAATCAATGTTTTTAAACAATACAACTATATATCGTATATATATATATATAGTACAGTATAACTACTGTATATATACACTATATATATAATATACTGTATGATAGATAGATATCGGTTTAGATTTAAATTTTATTTTAAAACAAAACATTTTAAGACATATATATATATATTACCCCAAAAATAAACTACAAAATCGTTGTAATCCTACCTAACATTTTTGATGGGTGTTTAAACCCCCACCCCCTTCCCCCTAAAATTTATTACTTATATACTGTATATATATATAATACAATGTTAACTGATGTATGCAAAAATATAAACAAAAAATATGCTTAAAAACATTTACCCCCGAAAAAAATAAAATATGTATCAATAGATTTTTATCTATAGTTATATATATATATACACTAAAAACATAATCTAATTTCGTATCGTAAAAATATTGATATCATTAACTTTAAACTTTAATAACTTTTTTATTTTTTAACTTAAATAAACAAATTTGATATCAAATAATAGAGTAATAAATCACAATTAAATTGATATACTAGATGGTCAAAACAATGGTTTAAATAACAAAATATATCAAGGTAAAGTTATAGGTGTTAATAATTTAGGTACAAAAATTATTTTCGTGTTTTTAAAACGCGCGTGATTTCAGACACATTGTTGGGACCAATTGATTCCAATGCATTGTTATTAATTTGAATACACGTAAATAAACAGTAAATGCAGTGATTATCATAAAAATGGTTAAAATACAAGAATTTTCAGATGCAATTCGCCAACAAATGTATGATATGAGAGTCAGCACCGGAAAGTCATACGCAAAAATAGCGGAACTGTTTACAACAACTGATAATACTGTCCGATCAATATGTAAAGAAAGTCGAAAAGTACGGGACAGTTAGAAATCTCGCAAGAAGTGGTCGAAAAAGATGTACCAGTGCTAAACAGGACAGGATATTGAGTCGAATTGTGGCAAAAAATAAGAAGTTGACCACCGATGAGATTAAGGAAGAGTTGGCCGCCAGAAACATTTTGTGTCACCGAAACACTATTAGACACCGGATTCAAGAAATGGGTTATTACAGTGGTATTGCGCGAAGACGTCCATGATAAGCCTAACAAATCAGAGAAAACGATTAGACTTTGCACGAAAGTACATCCGGATGTGTGTGTACTGGAGGAAGGTCTTGTGGTCAGATGAGTCAAAATTTGATATATATATATATATATACGTCGCCAACGAGTGTTTAAAAAGAGAGGCGAAAGCATTAATCCTGATAATATATGTCCAACTGTGAAGCACTCGAAATCAGTTATGGTATGGGGGTGTATGACAGGCCAGGGAGTTGGCCATTTGGTCGAAATTCCATATATATATATACATTTACGTTAACGATATTTTGACCCCACATTTGCTTCAGAGTGCCAGAGATCTACAAATAAGCGATGATTTTTTGTGTGTGTGACAACGACCCAAAGCACACATCAAAATTGGCAAAGAAATGGTTGTCTGACAATCAAATTGAGACACTTGAGTGGCCGCCACAGAGCCCTGACCTCAATATTATTGAACATCTATGGGATGAATTGGACAGACGTGTGCCAAAGAGCGAAAGAAAAAGTTTTTCTGCGTTTAAAGAGTCGTTATTTAATGTCTGGAAAAATATACCTAAGAAGTCACAGAAAAGCTGATCCAAAGTGTTCCATATAAGATTGCAGGCTGTGATTGATGCCAACGGAGGCAATACTCGATATTAATATTGTTTTTACTAAATTAATAGCTTTATTTTGTTAATAATATTTAAAGTTTTGATTTCACGAAAATACTTTTTGTACATAACTTTTTTTACCATTTCTTACTTCTTATGCTTTTTTATAGATAATATGATAATTAATGCAATTTTATTTATTGACTTATAAACTTTGAAAAGTGTTCTTTCATTTGATATCAAATTTGTTTATTTAAGTTAAAAAATAAAAAAGTTATTAAAGTTCAAAGTTAATGATATCAATATTTTTGCGATACGAAATTAAATTATGTTTGCAGTGTATTATATATATATATACAGTATATTATTAGATACTACTAAACAAACAAAAAAACACTAATATAAGTGTTAGACTATTTAAGTATACATTTTTTATATACATTATGTGTTTTTTGAAGCAAAATAAGATCACAAACTATATAACATATGATATTATTTAATATATAAAAAAGTTTTTTAAATTTTTATATCTTTATATTTATTTCTATCAATATTTTTTACATAAATATAAAAAATATGTTATATACAGTATATATATATATGTTTTTATTCAATGACAGTTAACAACAACAACAACAACATATTTATATACTATTAGTTTATATTAGTATTACTATTAATACAGTATTTTTTTATTACATTAGTTAACTATTAGTTATTAATAAAATTAATATAATTATTAGTAATTTAAATATTTATTAATAATTTAAAGTTATATATATATTTTTACTGTATATATATATATATATCAGAGATAATTATCGATTATACAATAGACTGTATAATATGTTTATAGATTTCACATAAGGATAAGTAATTTTATATTTTTAAAAAATATTTTTGAAATAAACTTATTTCAGTCAACAAAAAAAAACAAAAAACAAAATCTTTACATAAATTTTCTGAAAACTTTTCTATTTATTTTTATTTTTATACCATTAGTATAGATATTATTATTATTATTATTATTGCTTTCATAATGTTTCCTATATATAAAAAATAAAATTTTAAACTTTTAAAAATCATTAATATTAAAAAAAATAAATAAATAAAATGATTAGGTATTTGAATATCAAATAACTAAATAGTATTTTTTGTTATTTAGATATTTATATAAAAAATAAAATATTTTTTAATAGAAATTTTTACTTTATATATATAAACTGGATATAAATTATATTATAAGTAATATAATATTAGAAAATATTAAATATTGATTTTCAACGTTTATTTTTTTTATTTTTTTATAAAAAAAATAGATGAAAGCATAGTAAACAAATTTTTTCATTAAATACAAAATTTTTAGGACATAAAAAATTGTTAAATTTAAATATAATTTAATCAAGCAAACATATATTTTTTTTTAAATAATTTTTTCCAATAAATAAGCTATAAAAAAATCAATTTTTTAATATTTAAAATAGTTTATTATTGTTATAGAAAAAAAATTAATAAAAACATAATCAATATTTAAAAAATTGTTGTATTTTTTGTCTCTATCTATCTATTAATTCAAAAAATATTATTAACAATACTTATCTTAGTTTGTAATTAAAAATAATAGGATTAAATAAACTTAAATAAATATATTATTTTTAAAAATAATACTTAATTTAAAAATTACATTTTCTTACAAATTTTATGAATTTTTATATAAGATTTGTAGTTATTTTAAATCATAATCAAAAACAAAACACAATTAAATATACAAATATTTGTAATACATTTTCGTAATACATTAAAATAGTTTTTTTTAATATTATTATTAGAGAAAAATAAAATACAAAAATGATTTATGAATTTTTATTATATTATATATATTTTTTGTCTTTTAGTTTTGTTCAACAAATCGATTCTAGTATTATATATATATATATAGCGATATACTATTGTATTATTAAAATTATTATTATTATTTTTGTAGTAATATTTAAACAAATTATGTATTTTTTGTGTCTCAAAAAAAATTTATATTAAAATATAGACATTAACTTTCAGCAAAAATAAAATAAAATTAAGTTTAATAGTAAATATACATTAAATTATAACTATATATATATATATATATTGAATATTATACAGTATTTTATTTAATAGTATACTTAAAAAATATTGTTTTTATTTTAAATCTCACATAAAATGTAAACATAATTAAAATAATTTTGTAATAGATTTGTTATTTTCTAATTAAATACGTGTGTATTATATATATATATATATATTGTTAAACAAAAATAATGCTAAAAAACTTACAATATTTATATTCAACCGCAATATATTAAGTAGTAGTAGTAGTAATAGTATATTTAAATTAATGGTATATATTTAATAAAATATTTAAATTAAATTTCTATATTATTATATTTAATCATAAATTATGATTAATGTAGTTTTTTTAGCTAACTGTTAATGTTTTTATTAACTAAATGTCTAATGAGTTTAATACAAAAATATTATTATTATTATTTTAATAAAACGTTTGCAAAAATATATATATAGTTATTTTTGTTGCTTTTTTATATAAATATATATATATAGTATATAAAGTTATATTTAATTCCCATAATAATTACTATACATATACTGTATGTATATTATAAATATATATACAAGAAAACTATTAACATGTAGTTTATATGCAAATCTTGAGGTTAATTAAAGATAACTTTATATATATATATATATATATATATTATGTTATATATATTACAATATATATATGTATGTATTAAATAAATTTATGCACTATTTATACAGTGATATATTACATTAGTTAATTAAATTTTTTGAGATCAAAATTTTGTGTATTTAACTACAATTTTACTTTTATATACTAACAAAAATTATTAAGATTTTATTTTTTTTTTACAATTTGTAGTTTTAAAAAACATTTAAATTAAATTAAATATTTTTTTTGATGTAAAATCTCAATTGAAACTGATTTATTTTTATAATTTATATAAATTATATTCAATTTGTTTCAATCAACAAAATGTTTAATTATTTAATTAATAAAAGAAAAAAAACTTTAATTAACAAATTTTAATTATATTTTATTAACTTATAAAAATAATATATAATTTATAGTATCTACAGTATATTATTATATTTAAATTAAAAAAGCAAATTAAAAATATATGTAAATTTTTAAAAAATTTAATTAATTAATATTTAATCTAAAAATATATGATTATTAATTAGCAAATTAAATATATATATATATATATAAAGTTATCTATAATTTATTTAAAAATATATATTATAATTTATATATTCAAAAATTGTCTATTAATATTTATAGAGTATTCATTTATAAATATAAAAATAATATAAATATTTAAAATTTATTTTTTTTAATAAATAACTTATTTTAAATACAAAAAACATAATAATTATTATTTTCTAAACAGTATAACTATTTAGAAAAAAATTGTAATTATAAAGCGTTTAATTATTATTAAATTATTATTTTGTTAAAAAATAGTATTAAATATATTTAAAATACATAATGTTTTATATTTAAATTAAATTTATTATTTTGTCTGCTTTTATTTTGTTAAAAAATTATATATATATATATGAATGAAATTTAATGAATATACCAAAAAAAAWAATATAAAAATCCTACAAAACATATATTATATAACAAATTTATTTTTGTAAAAAAAGATAAAGACATTAATATATATATTTTTTTCACCAAAAAAATTAGTTTCACTTCACGTTTTGAATAATGGGATGTTGTGTTTGACACTTGAATTAAATTTTTATTTTTATATATATTTTTTTTAGTTTAATAAGTAGAGTATTATTGTTTTGTTTTGTTTTCATGTATAAAAAATTACATTTAAATAAATTTGTTTTAAAATACGTATATAATTATATATATATATATATATAAATATAATTGTTTAGTAATAATAATCATAATATTTCTTATATAATAATATAATATATAAAAAATGATAAATGTTTAAACAAAATATATAGTTAAACAAAACAATTTATAATCATATATTATTATTTTTAAATTTTAAACATATATATATTATTTATATTATAAATATATATATAAAACATAAATTTTAGAAAATGCATAATAATAATAATGTATTTATTATTTGAAAATTTCTAAACAAATCTTTTTAATTATTTTTTTGTAAGAAAAAATACAATTATTATTATTATTGTTTTATTTTTATTTTTCACAATTAAATTAAATGTAAAATTTAATATATCAATATATATAGAGTATATATATAAATTTTTAAATAAGTTTTACTTTTTTAATTTAATTAATTTATTTCAATAGAAATATATTGCCAATTATGGTTTATAATAATAATAATAATAGTTATTAAATAGAAAACTCAATTATCTATTAATAATAATAATAATAAAATAATAAAATTTGTGCTAGCTTATTAATTTTGCTTACAGGGTAATAATAATAATAAACTAATATTAAATTTTTATGGTTAACTAAAAATATATATCAGTATATATATATATATAATACTTTATATATATGTATAATTGAGTGCATCCATACATACAAATAATTTGATGTCAAATCTTATTGTTTAATATATATATATATATATATATATATATATATATATAATATTTTTATACAATATATATATATATATATTATTTGGTTCATTCAACTTAACAAAGAATATGTCAATTATTATATCGCCTAAAGCTATATGTGATGAGATTTTTTTCATATATATATATATATATATATATATACTGTATATATATTTTTCCCAAAAAACATAAAGAATATTCTCTAACTATAAATATAATTGTCTGACTATTTGTTTTATAAATGTAATATAAAAATCTTATTGTTTTTTTTAAACATATATGTTAAAAAATACAAAACACAAAAATTATATTATTTTTTTATTATCTCTATTTTACAGTAGAGTTGATAACAATTTAGAGAAAGAGAGAGAGAGAGAGAGAGAGAGAGAGATAGATAGAGAGAGAGAGAGGAAATAATTATATTTGCATATAAAACAAAAATATTTTTCTACATTTATAAATACTATTTTATATAACAATACTGTATACTAGATATATATATATATATATAATTTAGTTTTATACAAACGGAATTATGATAATATTTTTTTGTTGTATATATACTATTAAAGGGAATTATAAATAATATTTTATATATATATATATATATCTAGTATAATATGCAAAAATTTAAACATAATTTCTTTATACTATTATATATATATATATATATTGGAATAGTAGGAAAGTAATTCACATCACTATCCAAACTATAAAAAATGACAAAACTTTTATTATCAAATAAAAGTACACAATTTTTTAGGCCACTAAAATTTTTTTCACAACATTTGCTCATTTGGTTCAGTTTTGGTGACTTCTTAAAGTGTGTAATGTCTGAAATTTCAATTAATTTTGGTTCTCGCGATATTCGGGAAATAATTGCATATTATTATCGGCTCGCGCTGTCGGCACAGGAGCCAACAGATGAAATTAATTGCACATTGGGAACAAATACTGGTATTTAAGCTACAGTATCGCATTGATAACGTTACTTCAAATTTGGTCGTACATCATTGAGGACATCCCGAAGATGGGTCAATCACGGGAAGTGACCACCGATGAAAATGTGGCCAGAATTAGGGAACTGCTACAAGAATATCCGCGAATAACGCTATTACAGATGGCTTATATACTGAATATCTTAAACGAGAGAGTACATCATATTCTGCACAATTATAGCAACGCAAGACATATTTGTATCAAATGGGTACACCATATATATATATATAAAATGGCGGCAATCACTTTATTTATCGATTAGTGAATGGTGACGCAACATATGTGTACTTTTATCACAAATTAAACAGTAAAAAAGCATAGTTATGGGTCATAGAAGATGAAGAGATCCCGAAGTTGGCCAAACGTGAAGTGCATGTAAAGAAGATAATCTACGCCATATTTTTTCGTTCGACTAGTATTGTGAAAATTTTCAAATTGGGAAATGGATATAAGGTATATATAAAGTAATCTATCAATGAGGATCGCCCGAAGTCTGGACTAACTGGCATTATAATGTATCACGATAATGCCAAGTCTCACAAAACATTGGTAACAACCCGATATCTCGATGACAATGGTGTTCAACTTTTAACACGCCCACCTATATATTTTTGGCTTTTTAAAAATCTCAAGAAACACCTAAGAGGAACGGTATTTAATAGCAAAATTGATATTGACAACGCTTTTGAGTCATTTTGGGAGACCTAAAACCAACCGACTGGCGTGGGGTCTATGAGAAGTGGATCGACCGTATGAAACTTGTTATACGGCCTAACGGATACTATATTTAAATAATATTAGAAAAAAATATTAAAATATATATATTTCATTTCAACCAATCTAATATATAAAACACAAAACATTGCATATATTAAGATATGAGTTATTATACATTATTTTATTTTGTTTTGTTTTCACAAATTTTTTGCAAACAAGATATGTATTTATATAAAACAAAAAAGTATTTTCAAAAACCATAAGCTTTTCCTTTTTTATTTTATATATATATATATATTGTATATTATATACATGTATTAAATACTCTCAGTATTTTGTATAACATATATATATATATATATATAAATCATAAATAAATCTCTAACTTGACTTATAATATAATATATACATACATACTATACATACATAGCATAAGTTTAAAACAAAAGAAAATCAAAAATAAATAAAAAAATAAATATATTTTTCTATAGATTTATACATATTGTGTGTATGATTTGATGAAACACAAAAAAACAATACATTATTTTATTTTTTGTTATTTAAATTTGCATATAATTTTTTACTATACATTTTATAGTTTATTTTTTATATATATATAAAAAAGATAATGCTATTTAAATATCTAATATACATATAGTTTATAGATTTTTTTTATAAATATAATAACTTAAAATATTATTCATAGATTTTATTATTATTTTTTTCTAAAATAATGATGATATCATTTAAATATATAAATATAACTGATTTTATTATATAGTTTATAAATCTATATTATGTTAATATAATTTATATTAATAAAGTTTTTTTTAGTAAATAATACTAAATATTTTCATATTATATTTAGCTATAATTTTTATTTGTTATCAAATTATTATTTTTATAATAATAATATTTTTATCATGAAATATGTTAAATTAAAATTTAATAATAAAAATAAATCTAATCTAGTAACTTAATATTATTATTATAATATACATTTTAAATAAATAAAAAAAATACAAAAATAACTTAAATCTAAAAACTTTAATATTATTTAACTTATAAATATTTTGCAAAAAATATTTTCATATAACAACAAAAAAATTTTAGTAAAAATTTTATTATATATTTATTAAAAACATAAATTTTATATATATATATACTGTATAATTTTGTCTATATTTTTTTTAATTTTTATATTTCAAAATTTTAGTAAATTATATAATATTACAAAAAAGTATTGAAAAAATTTTTATATACAAATATATGCAAATATTGTATATATTAAAATTATATATATATCTATAATATTATAATATTTTATACTATTATATTATACGATACATTGGAAATCTACACATTTTATTAATATTATTCAATAATATAGATACTATACTATACATACACATAATAATGTTGTACAATATAATCCAGGTATATATATATACTGTATATAAATTTAAATTATATTGTAATTATATTTTGTACATTAAATACATTAATGTTATTATTATTATTATTATTATTATTATTATTTTCTAAAAATATAATATAACATCAAATATATTGAATACAATAACAAACAAAATATATAGTATTAAAAAATCTATTGAAATATAAATATTTAAATTATATAAAAAAATTAATAATAATAATTTGTTTTCTTGTTATTTAAATATATTTTTTTAATAACAAATATATATTTATATTAAATAACTAAATCACATACAAATAGATCATATTTCATATATTTATATTTTTTGTTATATAAAAAAATAAATATAAAATTTTTCATTTACTTTTTAGTTATTTATTTTTTTAATAATAATAATAAATATTGATTTTTTTCGGTTACATTATATATATATATATATAAATTTACTAAATTTTAATATTTATATTAAAAATTTTATTATTATTATTTTGTTGTTGCATATGTTGTTTGTTGCTATTCATTGATAGGATTTTATGAAAAATTTTAATATAACATAAATTTTTTTTTATTTATTTTATTTATTTATTTAGTATAATCTTTAGTGAAAAATCTAAAAATTTTTGTGATTATGTAATACAATACATATACAGTTATATTTATAATTATAATAATACTAATAATACTATTATAAAATCAATACCATAGATATTATTTTAATTGTAAAATAATGTAATAAGTATTTATTTTTTATTTTTTTTTAAACATAACATAACTTTAATTATATAAATATTCAAATGTATTAAATAATATACAATTATACAAATATATATATATATATATAGTATTTATATATATAAATCAATTGCATGATAAACATTTATTAAGCTAAATAAAAATCGATTCAAATTTATTCATATTTATATATATATGTGTAATTATATAATAATAAAAATTATGTATATTATTTAAATTTACTTAAATAATTATAATTATAATTTTTGTATAATAATAATAATTATTATTATTATTACTATTATTAGTAATAATAATAACATGTTTATAAATAGTTAAATTATTTATTAAAAATGTAATCACACAAAAAAATAAATTAAACAATTTTTTATAGTTTTTTTTAAATACTAATATTATTATAAATATATGATTGTATCACTAATTGCTTTTTATGATATGATATACTATATATATATATATTGTATAATAGTCTATACTATATTATAGTCAATAATGTTAAATATATATATATTTTTAGTGACTTGTAATCATTATAATATCCATAAAATAATTTTGTATATTGATTTTTTTAGCTGTTTTAATATAAACAGTTTATATAATATATATATATATATATATTATATCTGCTTTATATTTAAATATACAACAAAAACAAAAAAATTTAATGAATAAATTAAATTTCAAACTATATAATGACAACCACATCATATAATAATTATTCAATAGTATTGAACATACAATATATCCCTATTATATAAAATATTATATAATAAAATACAAGTCAACTAATCAATCATTTTTTTAATTTTTATTTTTTCTACTCTAATCTATGTGTATATACAGTAAGCTAATTTTTTTGTTAAATGATCATGATAGATTTTTAAACTAAATTTTTTTGAAAGTCAAATAATTTTATTAAATTTATTAACAATATTTTTTTTGTTATTGTTATCTAAACTATAATAATTTAAAATCAATAGATTTAGTTTAAACAAACAAATATATATATATAAAATATTACTATTATTATTATTATTATTATTACACAACTAATAAAACTCCTAATAAATTACTTACATTTTCWCTCTTTTAAAAAAATTACTTATTATTATTACTATATACTAAAGTATTACTAAAATAACTAAAAAAATTGTATTGTATATTATTGTACATTATTTTGTACCCCAAAAAAAATATATATATCTATATTGTATATATAAATTTATAGCATTTATTTGCTATCATTTGTACGATAATTATATGCTATTAGACTATAATGCACTTGTAATGTGTGAGTGAGTGGGTAAGTGTGTGTGTGTGTGTGTTTGTGTGTGTGTGTGTGTGTGTGTGTGTGTGTGTGTGTGTGTGTGTGTGTGTGTGTGTGTGTGTGTGTGTGTTTGTTTGTAAGTGTTTATATGTGAAACACATAATAGAGATAAAAACTAATATATATAATATACAGTATGTATATATACAGTATATAAAATTTAGTAAAAGTGAAATAAAATAAAAAAATAAAAACATTGAATAAAGAAAATAAAACTATAATGTAATGACTAAACTAAATGATGATTTCAGTTAATAAATAGACAGACATAGAAACAATCATATAATTTATAAATAAAACAAAAACAAATTGTTTTAGATTTATTTTAGCACTTTTTTTGTGAAAAAATGTAAAAAAAATAAAATAAACATTTATCTATATATACATATAATGGCACTTATATTTAAAAAGTGTAAATATTTTTTGATAAACTTAAAATAAAAAGTTTAATAATAATAATAATATAAAAATATTAAATATATTTTTTTGATAAATTAATTTTTTTAACAGTAATATTTTTAAACAATTATCTATAAAAAAATTTATTTAAAATTTTTAATTTGTATTTTTTTGAATAAATATATATATTTATTTATAATACTTTTATAAATAAAAACAACAACAATAAAAAAAAGTTGCTATAATTTTTTTTAGCAAATCAATAAAATACAATTAAATTAAATTGTCTATGAAATAAATATGTCAACAAACTTATAAAAAATTGTTTTTAACTCTCTCTCTCTCTCTCTCTCTCTCTCTCTCTCTCTCTCTCTCTCTCTCTCAACAATAAAACACATTAAATACAACAACAACAAAAATATTTTGTTTTTATTAAATAAATTTTTTTGAGTTAAAAAAAATCAATTTTCACTTTGAAAATCCTTTATTCTCTCTCTCTCTCTCTCTCTCTCTCTCTATATATATATATATATATATATATATATATATATATATATATATTTTTTTAAACAAAATATATAAACAAATATAAACAAATTTGTTTTTCTTTAACATATTTTCTTTATAATACTGTTGAAAAAAATTGGCACTTAAATTAAATAATATATATATATAAATATATATATATATTATATATATGCTACTATATGTTTAGGATAACTAAGTTATTTAGACTATATATATATATATATATATAAATTTTTTATATTTAATTTCATCAACAAAATATATGATGAATATTTTATTTTTTTTAAATCAAATATATTTAAAACATTTATATATATTAAAAAATATAATAAATAATAATCACATTTAGTAAATAACAACAACAACAAAAATAATTTAACTTAAAATATTTTATCTAGCTAATTTAATTTTATTTTTAAATAATATATTAATAATTTACTTGAATAAATAATATTTATGTATTGAATCTATAAATATAATGTAATATTTTTTATTATTTAAAAAGATAATAATTAAAATAATTATTATATAAATGATTAACTATTGTCTATTTAAAAAAATTGATAGTGTATTTAAACGCAGTATAAATTGTATCGTTTATATAAATTTTTTAATTTTAATTATAATTTATTAATTTAAAGCACAATAAATATAACTTATTATTACTATTAATATTAATATTATCATCAAAACAAAACAACAACAACAAAAAACTATAATGAATTTAAATAAAAATAATGATAATTGTATTGAAACTGAAACTTGTAATCTATTATAAACACAAAAAAATATAATAATAATAAATGCATAGAAATTACTATACAATACACACACATATATACATACATACATAGAGAAAGAGAGAGAGAGAGAGAGAGAGAGAGAGAGAGAGAGAGAGAGAGAGAGAGACTATAGTTATATATTAATTTCTATATACTATATTAAGCAACGAAAAATAATATTATATATTAAATTTTTTTAGCTATATATATAAATGTTTAATATAAACTATAGTTTATATTATAAAAAACAACAAAAAATACTACAATTGAGATAATTTTTTTTTGTATTAAATGAATTGTGTTGAATAGTAGGCTCTATAATGTTTGACTATAAATTTTTTTTAGATATTTTTTGAGCACAAAAAAATTATATTATAGTCTCTCTCTCTCTCTCTCTCTCTCTCTCTCTCTCTCTCTCTCTCTCTCTCTCTCTCTCTCTCTCTCTCTCTCTCTCTCTCTCTCTCTCTCTCTCTCTTCTCTCTCTCTCTCTCTCTCTCTCTCTCTCTCTCTCTTTGTTAAAGTATATTAAGAGCTCAAAATTAAAATTGTTTTTTTTAAGTATATATATATATAAACTAAAAGTACAATATATATATCACAGTATGTGTTGTAGATATTAAATTAGAGAGAGAGAGAGAGAGAGAGTTTAAATAAATATATTAAACTTTTTTATTTAGTTAAAGGGCTAAACTGTGATTAGCATGCTAAACAAGTTATGTTTGAATAACGCATTAATTTTATAGTAAAAAATTATTATAATAAAAGCAATTTGTTTATATATATATATATATATATATATATATATATATTCATTAAATTTAGCAAGCATATAAATTTAAATTAATTGTTTCAATTTATTTTAAAATATTATATATTTTTCTTGTTGTGTATAGTTGTTATCATTGATTAAATTTTTAATATTTTTTTTCAGTATTATATTTTTGCTAAGCATATGTATTATTATGGTTT
This sequence comes from Oppia nitens, assembly GCF_028296485.1. Lineage (NCBI taxonomy): Eukaryota > Metazoa > Arthropoda > Arachnida > Sarcoptiformes > Oppiidae > Oppia > Oppia nitens. Next base: position 2,121,499 of record NW_026533194.1, on the reverse strand, counting down.
AGTTTTTTTTGTTGTTAGTTATTTATATTGTACTTAAAATATACAGTAATTTTTTTGGGGGGACAAATATTTTATAAATTATGTTTATTATCTATAATTAAAAAATTACATATTAGTTATTAAAATAAAAAAATATTAATTTAATTAAATTTAATAAAACAATCATTTTTTATACAAGGTTAAATTTAACAGTGTGTGTGTGTCTAAATATACAGTATCTATGTATATGTATGCGTGTATGTATGTGTGTGTAAGTTTATGTATGTATGTGTGTGTGTGTTTTTATGTCTATGTATGTATGTGTGTGTATGTCTATGTATGTATGTGTGTGTGTGTGTGTGTGTGTGTGTGTGTATAGCATCTCAAATGTCTAATTAGCTAAATGACCCGTGTCAAATATAGCAGTAAATGTTAGCATACATAAAAAAAATTTTGAAAACTTAAACATTAAAAAAAATTAAATGTGTGTGTGTTTAGTTGCGATACTTCATAGTATATTACATAGTATATACTTTAATAAATAAATAAATAACAAAATAATAAAATCAATATTATACTAACAACAACAACAACAACAAATTTTAAAAGTAAAATAGACATTAAATAATAAAAAAAAATTATTTGATTAAAATTATAGATTATAGCAAATATAATAACAAATTTATTTTTTTATTTTTTGAAAGTTTGTAGAGTATAATAATAAAATAAATAAATTATACAATTTTTTATATATATCTATACAATATTACTATACTATAGTAAATGTTGGCTAACAGTCCCCAGTCTGTCTATGTGTGTGTGTGTTTGTTTGAAAATAACAAATCTAACTAAGCTGTCAGCACATACACACATACACACACACACACACACATACATAAACACACATACACACACACATACACACACATACACACACATACACACACATACACACACATACACACACATACACACACATACACACACATACACATAAACACACACACATAAACACACACACACATACACACACACATACATACATTTAGTCACCCGCTTATAAAATAGCAGCACCAGTGAAACAAAAAAAACATACACACATTTAAAACAACAATAATTTATTAGTGTTAACGCGTTTGGGAAATGGATTTAATATATATATATATTATACGTACAGTATATACAATAATATATATACATTTACACATCATTAATGATTTTATGTGTTATAAAATAAAACACTATATATATATTAAGTAAAAAAAAAAATAAAATAAAAATTTTGTTTCATATCACTCATAGATTTTTTTCGTACATTCATTCACGGGGTGTTATATAATTAGTTATTACAGTATATATTATATATATATATTTAATAGATGTATGTGTGTGTATTGTTAGGACTGGTAGCTTATAAATGCATTAGTAGTTAGTTTTTAATGTATTATTAAATATTTTTTTTCAGTAAAAAATATAGTGTGTGTGTGTGTGTATGTATATATGTATGTGTGTATGTACTG
>NW_026533194.1:2077500-2110000 GCF_028296485.1 Oppia nitens | reverse complement strand
CCGACAAAATCTTCTCATATTTATGGAATGAGATTCTTGGTTCGTTTGAAGTTAAATGCATTAATGCAGAAAATGGTTGTGATCACAAGGCATCAATACTGGACATTACAAATCACGAGACAAACTGCCCACTCGAAACTGGTGCTTACGTCACATGTAATCTTTGTATGGAAGACTACTTGGCTGAAGAAAAGGCTCTACACAACTGCATCACAGAGTTGTCAACTGTGACATATTCTTTAGAGGTAATATATTTTATATTAATAACATACTTTATTGATTGATTACTAATAAATTTATTTTTATAGAAAAAAATAATTAAACAAAAAGAAGTGTCGCTCAGTACTCTTCGACGTATAACTTTTTTAAATGAAGGAATGCATAAGATATTACGATCACATCTTGGACTTCAAAATCGTGTTGCAATACTTGAAAAAGTCATCGCAGGCACGAAGCGTTCGTCAGATGAAATCATCGAAAACGATAATCTTGCAAATAAACGTATTGATTCTGGCACTCAAACAGGAGATATAAATAAAGTTGATCTAAACATCGAAGTGGCTACAACTGATGACGAAAATGATTTGGAAATGCTTAACTAATTTTAAGTTTTTATTAATAATTTAAAATCATATTTAATCTACTATTTAAAATTATTTTTAATCACAATTATTATATATTTTTTTAAACAATATAATGGTTATTTTAATTAATTTTTATATTTAATATTTAATATTTTCACAATTATATATTTTTTAAAGTTTATATACTTATTTTATAAACATTTTAGTATTTAATCATTTAATAATTTTTTTAAAAATACTTAATTGTAACTTTTTTTTTATAAAAAATAAATTAATTTTTAAAAAAAATACATTGTGTTCCTTTTATATTTATTTTACATTTTATAAATTATTTAATTTTTTAATTATGAATAATCAACTATGGCGTGAAAATTTAATTATAAGATCGGTTTTAAATGGCATTTTAAATGAAATTTGCTATGATATAACAAACAATCAAACAGGAGAAGGTAGTAGTGCTATTAATAATAATAATCAAGTGATATTTGAATGGCAACGTATTCCACATACAAGTGTTCGTCAAAGTATTAGATTTAGAAGAACTGAAAAATCGTATCAATACAACATTAAACATAATTTTGGCACATTTGAAGATTTATTTCAAATTGAAAATAACATTGATAATTTTTATGAATTGTTTATCAACGAACAACTTCAGACAGAAGAAGATAACGATGTTTTTAGTGTTAATATTGAACATTCATCTCTTACGCGTCATTTGTTTATACCGCCAACAAGTAAGTTAAATTTTAATAAACAGGCCTTATTTAATGCCATATATGAGGTATCCCAAAGTAATACAACATTTTTATTAGACGGGAAAATAAAATTAACTATTAACATTACAAAAGCTATTAATGGAAGAGGTAGATGTGTAGCACCTATTACTATAAGTAATAAAGAAATCCGCGATAAAAATGTATTTTTAATTAAAAATAATGATAACTTCTGTGCTTTACATGCAATAATAGTGTGTATTAATAAATTTAAATCTAAAGAAAATAAATATAATTGGCAATGTATTCAAAGAGATACTAATAAAGAACGAACAGCTCAAGTGATTAATTTAGTTAAATTATGTAATTTTGAAAATAAAACTAGTATTACACTAAATGACTTTCCATTAATTCAAAGTAAAATTAATTATCAGATTATAGTTATTGATGATAAAATCAGAAATAATAGATTGTTTGTAGGTGATAACATAAATTTACCTAAAATATATTTACGCTACAAAGAAACAGAAACTATAAAACATTTTGATTCCATATTGCATATAAAATCGTATATGGGTTGCCATTATTATTGTGAGTATTGTCATAAAGCTTATTCTCATCCATATACACATATTTGTAATAACATATGTGATTTGTGTTTTTCATTTCCTAAATGTAGACTATTAGAAAAGATTAATTGTAATAAATGTAATATAAATTTTAATAATAATAAATGTTTTGAAAATCACATAACAGGTAAGAATCCTGTTTGTAGGAACATTAAAAAATGTTTAAAGTGTTTAGTGACTTATAATGGATTCAAACATTTATGCGATAGTCATAAATGCAAAGTTTGTAATGAATTATTTAAATTGGAAAATCATTATTGTTATTTAAAAACAGAAAATTTAAATAAAATTAAAGAATCAGATAAAAAAAACAAAATAATAGTTGCATTTGATATCGAATGTCAACAAAACAAATTTAATGACTTATTTGAACATAAACCTGACTTATTAATTTCAAATACTGTGTGTGATATATGTTGGAACGAATCAACTCAAAATAAAACAATTATTTGTGATGTTTGTGGTGTTTTTAATAACGTGTTTTTTGGTTTAAATTGTATAGAAGAATTTGGAAATTATTTATATTCTAAATTAGCTTTGAATGCAGAAATTAATAAGTGTTATATTTATGTATTTGCACACAACGCTAAAGGTTATGATAATCATTTCATTTTAAATGATTTATTTAAACGAAATTTTATCAATCCAACTGTAATCATGAATGGAAATAAGATCTTAAAAGCAGAAGTCGGAAATATAAAATTTTTAGATTCATTACTGTTGTTTCAACAACCTTTGTCAACATTACCAAAAGCGTTCGGATTTGAAAATATAGTTGTTAAAGGCTTTTTTCCACATAATTTCCATACAAATAATAACATTAATTATGTAGGAAAGCTACCAGATAAAATCTATTTTGGTAATGATTATATGAAACCAACACAATTAAATGAGTTTAACATATGGTATGACAAGTCTCTTCAATTATTTAATATAAATAACAATTACAATTTAAAATATGAATTAATTAAATACTGTAACAATGATGTATTAATATTATTAAAATGTCTGCAAGCCTTTCGTCAATCTTTTAAAAATATTACAAATATTGACCCAATCACCAGATGTTTTACATTAGCATCAATTGGATTAGAGTTTTTTAAAAGTACTATTTTACCTAAAAATACTATTGGTGTTACGCCTATTAAAGGTTATCGGAAAGGAACTTTTTCAAAGATAGCTAATGCATGGTTAGACTATCAGCAGTTTATTAATAAAATTAGTTTAGATAGAGAAATTAAAATAAACAACTATTATGTAGATGGATTTAATAAGAAAAGTAATACTATATACGAATACAACGGTTGTTATTTTCATTGTCATACTTGTATTTTTAAAGATAAAAGAGATGACAAATGCATAAAAACAAATAATGAAAATGTATTATGTAGTCCAAATGAGATTTATAATAAAACTTTAGAAAGAAAAATTGAATTAAATTTAAAAAGAAAATTTAATTTTATAGAAGAATGGGACTGTACACTGGTTAAAAAAAGAAAAGTGGATAAAACAATGGATAAATATATAGAAAAACGTATAAAATATTATAGAAAGCAAAATCTTTATGGCGGTGTTAATATAAGAGAAAGTTTTTGTGGTGGTAGAACAAATAACATTAAATTTTATTGTGATGTAACTAATGATATTAATTCTAAAATTCTATATTATGACTTCCGGTCACTATATCCCAGCGTTTTAAAATACAAATATTTCCCTGTAGGACATCCAATTGTTATATCAGAAAATTTTGATTATACATTAAAGTCATATTTTGGGTTTGTTAAATGTATTGTCGAAGCACCAACAGATTTACGTATGCCAGTCTTGCCTATGAAAATTAATAATAAATTAATATTTCCTTTATGCTTTTTATGTGCGAAAGAAAAAAATAGTTTAAATTGTACTCATAAATTAGAAGAAAGATATCTAATCAATACATGGTCTACAATAGAATTAAATTATGCAATAAGTATAGGTTATAAAATTATTGATATTATAGAAGTTTATAATTATGAGAAAAAAACAGATAAAATTTTTTCAAAATATATAAACTTATTTTTAAAATTAAAACAACAATCTGATGGTTGGCCATCATGGATCCAGAACGAAAATGATAAATTAAAATATATCGATAATTTTTTTAAAAATGAAAACATTAAATTAGATTATAATGATATTAAAAAAAATTCTGCATTACGTTTCATAGCAAAATTATTTTTAAATACTTTATGGGGAAAATTAGCTCAAAGATCTAATTTAACTCAAACAACAATATGTACAGAATATCATCAATATTGGGAGTTAGTAAATGATAGAACAAAGAGAATTAAAGGAGAGTTACTTATTAATGAAAATTGTTTAATTGTTACTTGGGAATATATTGACGATGAAATGGGAAATGTTGGTAATACTAGTTTGGCAACAGCCGCCTTTGTGACATCTTATGCTAGAATTGAATTAATGAAATTGATTGATCAAATAGAAGTTATTCCCGGCAGGTTATTATATATGGATACAGACTCTGTTATTTTTAAATACACAGAAGGTGAACCTAAACCTAATACATCTGATTATTTAGGAGGATTAGCAGACGAAATACTAAAAGATTATGGTGATAAAGCAATATGTACTAAGTTTGTTAGTTTAGGCCCTAAGGTTTACGCCATGGAAATCTGGAAAAATATTGATGAAATCAATCCTATTGTGCCTATTAAAGTTAAAGGAATAACATTAACAGAAAAAGCTTTAGAACTTATAACAATAGAAGAAATGATTAATATGTCAAATAATTATATTAATAATAACGATTCACTAAAATTAATACCGCAAATGTTAATTAGATCTAATAAAAAGCATGAAGTTTATACTAAGTACTATGATAAACTTTTTCGAGTTATGTCAGATAAACGAAAAATAGATGGAAATGATACCCTACCTTATGGTTATATAAAATAAATATCAGTATTAGATTTGTAATCAAACATGGAAGTTGTAGAAGAAAAACATTTAAAATTTAAACATCCTTTTACTTGTTTATCTGCAGGTCCATCAGGCTCTGGTAAAACATATTTAATAAGAGATTTGTTGAAATTTCATAAATTAACTATTAACAATTTGAATAAAAATGTGATAAATGTTGCATGGTGTTATGGTATTTGGCAAAATCTTTACGATGAGCCAGTAGAAAATGTTAATTTTAAATATATTGAAGGAATACCTGATATAGAAGACCTAGAAAATATAGATATTATAATAATTGATGATTTAATGACTGAAATTAAAAACAGTAAAATTATTATTGACTTATTTACTAAAGGATCTCATCATAATAAACAAAGTGTAATAATATTAACACAAAATTTATATAATAAAGGACCAATAGTACGTGATTTAAATTTAAATTCACATTATATAATAATATTTAAAAGTCCGAGAGATAAAATGCAAATAATGGCTTTAGCTAAACAAGTGTACCCAACAAATTTTAAGTATTTTATGTCTGCATATGAATTGTCGACAGCTAAAGCACATGGTTATTTAGTATTAGACCTCAAACAAGATACACCTGATCAAATTAGGCTAAAATCTGATATTATTCCAACAAAAGAAACTAATTATAAAATTAATATCACTGGATTTTTACCAAAATAATGTCTAATAATTTAAGAAAATGTATGAAAACTATGCATCTTTATTGCAACGCAAACTGTGGTAAATTAAAAAAATCTATTTTAACAGAAATGTCTAAAAATGATAACTACTTTAAAGCCATGCAAGAAATTATTTTCAACTTATCTAAAAATAATATAAAGATGACACCACAATCACAGAAAAAAATAAAAAAATATAAACCATTACTTAAAAAAATAATTACTAATCCAAAAACCAAAAAAAAGCGATCAAAATTAATAAATCAAAGTGGAGGCTGGTTACCTATATTAATCCCATTTGTTGCTTCTGTTATATCAGATCTAGTAAGTGGATAAAATGAGTTATGCTAAAAAAATAAAATTAGTTCCTTCTGATCCCAATCAAAGTGGTGGTGCTATAGAAAATAGTCCAGAATCTGGTTCATTAATAGCAAATGTAGAAGAAAATACTAATAAAAAATCTAAAAATACTTTTTATGATAAAATTCAAAGATTTTTAAAAATAATATTAAAACTAGCTAATAATCTTGGTTATGATAGTGATTTACGTATTAAATTAAACAATGGCAAATATTTGGATAAATCAAATATTGTTGATTTACTCTCTCATGCTATGTCAGTTGGTAAGGTATTGTATGGAGAAAATGAATTCATTGAATTATTAGCTAATAGTAATGTAAATCCTGATTTAGTTATAAATGAAAATGTCAAGTTAAAGTTATCACAATATTTAAATAAACCAAAACAAAATTTTCCAGAATCTAATGTTAAGTCGTTAAAACGAAAATATAGAGATGAAGATAGTAATAATAGTAAAAAACGTAAACTTTTTGATATAAATGATAACAACATGGACTATGAAACTTCAATGCCTAACCTTAAAAGGAAGCGTGAGATGGAGGCATATGAAATGGATAAATGGCGATTAAAACAAGAAAATTATAATAAAAAACGAAGACATGAATCTGACAATGAAGAAGAAGAGAATAAAAATAATAGCGATTCAGAAATTGATGAAACGTTAATAGACAGTAGTCGATGGGAACTTCCAAATGGATAAGATTTTAAATAAAATATATTATAATCCAGGAAGTGCTGGATCTTTCTCTAGTGCTAACAAATTATATGTCGAAGCTGTTAAACAAAATCCAAATATTACCCTAAGTAATGTTAAAAAATGGTTAAATAATGAATTAGTATATTCTCTTCATAAACAAGTCATTAAAAAGTTTAAAAGAAATCCTGTAGTATCAGAAAATATAGATGAAAATTTTCAAGCAGATTTGGTTGATATGAAAGAATTTTCTAAATTTAATAACAATTATAATTATATTTTAACAGTTATTGATGTCTTTTCAAAAAAAGCCTGGGGAATTCCTTTAAAAAATAAATCTGCCGATTCAATTGTTAATGCAATGAAAATAATTTTTAAATCAAATATTCCATATAAACTTCAAACAGATAAAGGCAAAGAATTTGAAAATACGCTATTTAAAAATTTAATGAAACAATATCAAATCAATCATTTTGTAAGCGAGAATCCTGCTATTAAATGTTCAATTATTGAAAGATTTAATAAAACATTAAAAAATAAAATGTTTAAGTACTTTACTAGTATTGGAAAAAGAAAATACATTGATGTATTAAATTTAATATTAAATTCATATAATAATACATATCATAGATCAATAAATATGGCCCCAAATAATGTAAATAAAAATAATTTTAAAGAAGTTTTTAAAAATTTATATGGTGTTAATACGAAAAGAGAATTATTGAAAAAATTTAAAAAACCAAAATTAAAAGTAGATGACAATGTACGTCTTAAATACGATTCAAAAACACTAGATCGCGGTTATTATCCAAATTGGACAGATAAAATCTATAAAATAAGTAACATAACTTTAAATAAAATAAAGCCATTATATAAAGTCACTGAAGAAGACGGTACACTATTAAAGAGAAGATTTTATCCTGAAGAAATTCAAAAAACAAACAATCTTTATAGAGTTGAAAAAATTTTAAAAGAAAAAAAAGTAGACAAAATAAAATATTATTTTGTTAAATGGTTAAATCATAATTCTAAATTTAATAGCTGGATTAAAGCATCTGATATATTTCAAGTTAATAATGGATAAAATTTCAATTAAATCTAACGATTTCACGCGGCCAGATGTCGTTCTATTTACAGTACAAATTATTAGTTTGTTTATCGTTATTTGTGTAAGTTTAACAAATCTTACATATGAATGGGGAAATCAAAATTTGTGGACAGTTATTCTCACAGGTTCCTTAGGATATATAATGCCAAATCCAAAAATAAAAACATTAAATGAAAATAAAATTGATATAAAACCAACAAATTTATAAATATGAAAACATTCGTCTTGTTAATAGTCATTATCATTTGTGTTATAGGAGTAGTGTACTATAAACAAAATAAAATTATAAATAAGTGTGGTGGAGGAATTATAATTGCTGGAAATTCTACAGAATATATTGATTTTTTACCAAATATTATAAATGACACAAGAAGAATTTTATATAACATTACCAAGTAATGTTAAAAACATTGGTGAAAATGAAAATACAATGTCAGATTTTACTACATTTTTAAAAGATACTCAAACTTTTAAAAAAGAAGAAAAATGGAAAGTTTCTATAGCTGAAATAAGCTATACAAAATCTTGGTATAATAGCTCACAAAATTTGGAAGTTAAATTATGCAACGAAAAAGGTGTTATTATATCTGTTAATGAAATATTTAAAACTTTGAAAGAAAATATGAATCAAATTAAAGAAATAAAATATAATACTACAATAGGCGAATTCGATGCAGTTGAGGAACCTAAAATATTAATTCATAAAGGATACTATGAAAACCCTGAACTATTTATAAATGAAATAAATAAAAAAATGCATAACGCGTTACATAATATTGCTTTGACATATCCATATATAAAGTTTAATGAATACACTCAAAGAGTTGAAATTAAATCTGGTATATTATATACATTAAGAAAAGATACACAAAGAGAATATTTACAATATTTTCCTGTATTTGGCAAAGAAATAGAAGATATACTTGGATTAACATATAATGATGACAGTATGGGAGAGATATCTTTTCATAAATACTTATGTAATCATGATAACATTTTTTTTAATTCAAATTATATACATTGTTTAGAAAACATTGTTACCAACGATGAATATCCTTACAAAAAGTATACAGCTCACAGATGTGTTCAACTTAATGCTGGACTTCATTCGTTATTTGTGTATTGTGATATTGTTGACCACAATTTAGTAGGTGATGCTTCTGCGCAATTGTTACGAGTTGTAGAAATACCTCATAGTTATAAATTTGGTGAACAAATTAATATAATTTACAACAGTTTACATTTTGTACCGTTAGTAAATAACACTTTTAAAGAAATTAGAATTAACATTAAGGAAGATACAGGCAAAGATTTTCCTTTTGAATTTGGTAGAGTTATAATCAAACTTTGTTTTAAAAAATATGGATAATCCATACATTCTTTATTATACAAATCAAGCTGGTAGTGGTTTAAGTGGATTTGAAGGATATCAATATCAAAGAGGTCATGGATTTTTTGGAGATTTATGGAATAAAGCTATTAAGCCGTTAGGAAGATATTTAGGAAAGCACCTACTTGGAATAGGAGCTGATGTTGGTAGAGACGTAATTGAGGGAAAAAGCTTTGGAGAGTCAGCTAAAAAAAGATTCTTAGAGACTGGTGCTACTATATTAACCGATGGTGCTGAAAAAGCTAGATCTTATGCACAGGCTGGTTCAGGTAGACGTAGACGCAGACGTAGACGAACAAAGAAAATCATAGAAGTTAAAAAAGTTAAAACTAAAAAACGAAAAAACACTAGAAAAGTAAAAGCTAGAAAAAGAAAATCAGTTAAAAAAAGACATTCAAAGAAGAAAGATCAATTATTTAATTTTTAAATTATGGCTGCAATTCATAAATTATCCAGTGTAACAGCATTGAGTGAATTTGATATATTTGGAGTTCCTCCAACTCAAAATACTATAGAAAAAGATATTTTGACAGAACATAGACCAGCATCAGCAATTGATTCTAAAGCTTATATTGAATTTAATTTATCAACTGGAATTGACGAATATCTTAGACTTGATAAAACATATTTATATATTAAACTACAGATTAATATTGAAAAAGTTTTAAAAGCAACTGTTGTTGCTGCTGATTGGGAAAAAGTTTCACCAGTTAATAATTTATTTAACTCTTTATTTAAACAAGTAAATTTGATGATTGGAGATAGAATTGTAACATTATCTCATCAAACGTATCCTTATAAATCCGATTTAGAAATAAAATTAGGAAAAAATAAAGAAGCAAAAGATTCGTATTTATCATCAATTTTATGGATAGAAGATAATTTGGACGACTTAGAAGGAATTAACTTAAATAGAACTAGTTACATTAAACCATTAACAGGTGAACCTGATTTATCAAAAGGTCGAGAATTAGATTTAATTGGCAAGTTACATATACCTATGTTCGAACAAGGCAAAGCATTACTAGGAGGGTGTAATATTTCGTTAAAATTAATCCCCAATTCCCCATCATTCTATATGATGTGTGACAGTAGTGTTAGAATATCTAATGTTGAATTTAAAGATGCTTCTTTATACATTCATCGGTCAAAAATTAACCCAGCCGTTGTCGAAGGTCATAAGATGGCATTATTAAAACCAGCAAATGTAAGATATCCAATTAGAGAAAGTTTTGTTGTTCCTATTACAATTAATAAAGGAACAATGGATACTATCATTGATAATGTACATAATGGCCAATTACCTAGAAGAGCATTCGTTACAATGGTTGATCATAGTGCATTTAATGGCTCAGAAATAAAAAATCTGTATAATTATAAAAACTACAATCTAAATTATCTGGCGTTCTATTTAAACGGTATACAGTATCCAGAAAAAGCCTTTACTCCTGATTTTGACAAAAATCTTTATGTACGGGAATATATAAGTTTATTTGAAGCAACCAATCAGGATAATATTGACAGTTGTATAACCTTAAAAAGACAAGACTTTCCAAAAGGAAACAATATATTTGCTGTTAATTTTAACCCAGATTTGTCTTCAGGTTGCTGTGCAACAGGTTATGTTAATCCAATTAAACACGGTAATCTAAGATTACAACTAAGATTCAAAGAACCTTTAGCAAACGCTATAACGGTTTTAGTATATTTGGATTATGACGCATTACTTGAGATCGATTACGATAGAAACCCTATTTATACGTTCAACTAATGGATACTCTAACAATAAACAAACTATTAAAAACATTTAGTTGTTTTAAAGGAGTCTATAGTTCAGACAATATACCTAAGTTTGACAAATTACCTATAAACATTATTGTTAACACTGATCCATCTTATAAACCAGGAGAACATTGGGTAGCAATTTCAATAAACAAAGATGGTTATGGAGAATATTTTGACTCATTTGGATTACCTCCGCTAAAAGAAGATATATTTAACTATTTAGAAACTCAATGCAGACTTGGTTGGACATACAATAAAGTAACATTACAAAATATTAAATCTACTACATGTGGGCATTATTGTGTTTTGTATATAATTTATCGTTGTCAAAATCTATCAACTCGCGCATACATTTCAAAATTTAGTAGAAACACCTTAGCAAACGATAAACTTATGAGAGAAATATTCAACAACTTTTCGTTGGCTAAGAAAGATTAACTAAAATGGATTCGGATAAAATTAGAAAAATTTGTGCAATTGTTGATATGCAAGGTTTTATGATTAGAAGTAATTTTTATCCTAGAGAACTTGCAATTGTTAATAATAAAATAAAGGCCTCTTATGAAATTGAATGTAATATACAAAAACAAGAAAAAAAGAAATTTTGGAAATCATTACTTTATCAAACAAAAAATATTCATGGAATTACACTAAATAACAGTTTACCACAGTATTATTACCGAACAATAAAATATGACAATTTGGAGAAATTTCTAAAATCAACATACTTTTATTTAAAAACAGATGACAAACCATATTTAGGTGTAAAGAATCCTCAACTATTATATATTTTAGAGAATTTAGAAATTCCCTGTGTTGACCTATCTCCTGATGATTCATCTCAAGAAATATGTCCGCCGTTACATTTATTCGATAAATTAATAACATCAAATCAATATTGTTATTTACATGGATTTATAAATAAAGATAAAAGTTCAAAATTAATGAGATGTGCTTTAAGAAAAAGTTGTTTTATTTGGGATTATTTACAACAAAAAATTTTAGCTGAAAATTTATTGCATATGACTTTACTAGATGACAAATGTAAAACAACAAAAAAAGTTACATTTGCGTCTGCTCATACTTTATTATAAATACAAAACATTACAAACAAATTGTCTTTATTTTAACTTTAGACTAACTAACAACCACACATAAACATTATTTGCAATGGATAAACAAATTTTTGAAACTATTTTCTCAGCAAATTTGTCAGAATCTGACAAATATGCAAAAAAGGTTTTGAGTTTAAAACGTAAGATTAGTGATCCTGAATTTCTTTTGGTTGACATTAGAGGTTCATATAAAAATCTACCAGCAAGACAAGGCATTTGTTTAACTGCTTTTGAATTTGATTGGCTAGCACGGTCATTGGCATTTTCAGGACAGATAAACGACACTGATAATCGTATACTTAAGAGTAAAAAGTCTGCACGTGAACTAATTATTAAGCAAACTTCATCAACAAATAACTTTGTTATAATGCAAAACGTTAATGACCAAGGAAGACATATTACTTTACACAAACATGAAATAACTGTTTTGCTGGAAAAATATGGTTGTTTTTTTGATTTAATTGAAAAAATGGAATCTGGAGAAAACGATAATCACCTCTGCAACGATCACAAAGTTGGACATTGTGCACCCTTTGAAGTTTCCAAACAACCTAATTAATAATTTTTTTTTTAATCATATTTAAACATTTTATTTTTAATTATAATTTTATAATCTATATATTTTTTAATATTTTTTTTATTTTTAATTTTAATATGTAATCATTTTTTTATTTTAATCAATAAAATATTTTTTATAAAAAAAATCAGTTAGAGGATGTGTTATGTTATGTAATTTAGGTAATTAATACATTGTATTAATTGCGATTTTACAAAACATTTCTCATTGTTTAACTTCATCAGTTATCACATTTTTCAGTAACTACCAATGAAATCTTCATAACTATTACCACTCTAAAACATTTAAAATTTTCCCTCCCTCTGAAAACTAAATTTTTCCCCTCCCAAAAAACAACTGTTTTATAACCTTGAACAGTTTTTTCTAACTTCGAGTTTTACTAATACAAGACAAACCCTGGGCTATGAATGCTTCTCTGTGAATGGCTATTGATTGTCTTCGTTCACTACTACTATGTTTTCACTATTATATATAAAACTATTTATTTTAAAAAACAAATATACAGTATATTGTTTTAGGTWTATATATATATATATATATATATTTTAAAAATATTTCAAAAATTTTGTTATTTTAAGGAATTTTGTTTTAGATTAAAAATATTTTTTTTAGTAATCTATTAGATATGAAACTTATTTTTTGTTATATATTTATCTAAAAATTATGAAAAATATTTATCTATTAAGTAGAGTATATTTTATCATAAAATTTTTGTWCAAAAAAAAATTAGAAAAATATTTTGTTTTAAAATAAATTAATTAAAAAATTTCAAGTATTGAATATATATATTTTCCTGGTATACATAATTTAAAAGTATGTAAAATATTTTTTTGAATTATAGAAAGTTTATAGAGTATTATTGATACAAAAAAAATTTTATAAAAAATTTTAGTTTATATATAATTTCCTAAATAATAARTATTTTTTTTTGGAAAAAATAAATAAATAAATCATTTTTTTATTTAGATATTTAATTCCGTTTTTCTTTACCTAACATTCCTCTACTAAAGACAACCTACAGGAGACTGTCCTTTAATACTGTAATGTTTTTGTTTGAATACATTTATAATATAGAYATTATATAGAGTCGGGGATAGGGATGTCAATCGGGGATCAGACACATACATACAAAAAAATCTATATCCATATACTAATACCGGATGCCATTATTTTAGAGGACATACATAATATTTATTTTTTTTTGGTTAGTAATATATTATATAATAGGGGACTCAAAATATGCTATACATTATGAGTAGGGGATGAGGAACGGTAGTTACATAAACTARACAACTAGAGTTAGTAATATGCTATACTATAATACAATATATATAYGATCAAAAAATGCTATTTATGGTAATTTTATTTTTRGTTTWTTTAGTTTTTATWTAAAAAACCTAAACTTAACATGTTACATTGTCTAATATTTTTTTACCCCCCCCCACTGTTGTACGGTAATAACACTTATCATATATATTACTATATATATATAAGTGTATGTAAAATTGATGGACATTAYAGTATATAAACTATACTAAACATTACTATATTATAGTATATAAATGCTATTATATACTATATACARTATATATATATACAGTATATATATATACAGTATATATATATACARTATATATATATACAGTATATGGTATCCAATATTACAGTATATATATATATATTGTGTTGATTGCATTAAAAACATTATTTTTTTGGTACTATATTTTCATGGCTTCTCTCTCTCTCTCTCTCTCTCTCTCTCTCTCTCTCTCTCTCTCTCTCTCTCTCTCTCTCTCTCTCTCTCTCTCTCTCTCTCTCTCTCTTACACACACTTACTCTCTATCTTCAGGGACTGTTAGCTATCAATCTCAAGGGTATGGATTGCTGTCCACTAATGGACTGCCAGAGAGAGAGAGAGAGAGAGAGAGAGAGAGAGAGTGATTTCCTGGAAAATTTACATTTTTTATTACCATTATTAACATTATTATTATACAACTACTGTATTATTATTATCAATAAATRTTATCACTGCTGTTGCTAACTGTCCAATTGTATAGTTATATAACTTATATTATATTAAATTGATTAATATAAAACATATTGCTATTAGTAAAACAAAAARTAACATTACTTTTTTTATTGACTATTGACCTACAAAATCATATAAATATTTATTWAAAAAAAAACATTTTATAMATTAAGTAAAATATACTAATATTTTTGTTTATTATTATTACTGTATTATTACAATATTATTAGATTTAAAGATTTAAACTTTAATATTCAACAAAAAAAATTATTTTAGATTTTTAAAAATAATATTAAATATTTATTTTTTTAAATAGTAAAATAAAGTATAAATTTAAGTTTTTTTTTAAAAATTCAATTTATTTATTTATTTTTTACTATGTATTGATATTTATGATATGTTATTATGGATATGGATGCTAGTTAAGTGGCAATGTATATATATATATATAWATATATATATATATATATATATATATGTGTGTGTGTGTGTGTGTGTGTGTGTATGTGGGTGGGTGTGTGTCTAAATGTATGAATAAATTTCAATAGACTATATAAAAAACTATATAAATGTTTGTATGTTTTTGAATTATACTCATATATATATATTCAATCATTAGTTAGTAGACTAATAGATACAGTTAGTTATCTCAATAGATAAAACATATGTATTATATAAGTGAATATAAAAAAATATAMATTATATATATATATATACTGTACATATAAATTATATAATGTTTTTTTCTATGTATGTTAGCAAACGTTAGGTGCAGTCAATTGATGTGATAGCATACACATGTAGATATACAGTACATATAGTAATGGCTATATTGTTTAGCAAACACATTGAGATACACACTAACACATACATAGACACACACACACACACACAGCAAGTGATGCTAAAAGATAAAGAGGATAGGGATGTACAGAGGAGATGCCTACCGAGTGAAATGAATGWATGAATCAATGAATAAGTCAACTGTCAGATAATGACAGAGTGTTTGGCAAATGGGAAATGATTGGCACACAAATATAACTACTAATATACAGTATATAGTTTTTTTAGCTAACAGTGTGTGTGTGTGTGGCGGCAATCACTGGGCGAGCACTGGTAGGGGCATCAGTAWAGTCGTCGGCAGCATCACTGGTGTGATGATAATACCGTATACTCTCTCTCTCTCTCTCTCTCTCTCTCTCTCTCTCTCTCTCTCTCTCTCTCTCTCTCTCTCTCTCTCTCTCTCTCTCTCTCTCTCTCTCTCTCTCTCTCTCTCTCTCTCTCTCTCTCTCTCTCTCTCTCTCTCTCTCTCTCTCTCTCTCTTTAGTATAAAAAAAGATTGATTCAAATAATGCATTAGTATTAGTAGTATAACACTCTCTCTCTCTCTCACACACACATACATACACACAAATACACACACACACACACACACACACACACATATACACACACACAAATACATACATMCACACACACACACACACACATATATATATATATATATATATATATATATATATATATATATATATACATAAACATAAATACACACACATATAGACATACACACATACATACATATATACACACACACATACATACACTCATACACACACATGCATACATACACACACACACACACACACACACACACACACACACCAATAATCACAATTTACACGCGTATAGTTGTATTGTTAACATCAATGYTAGTTTGCAAAATTAAATTTACGACAATAGATTAGCCATGACAATTATTTTGTTGTATTGTATTATATATTGTATATGTTATTTGTGATGTTTGTTTGTTTGTCAACTATGTTAGTGTGTGTGTGTGTGTGTCTATGTTAAACATATTTGTTTATAATCACATACAAAACACAATGACATGTAGTTAGCATTATTGTCAACCTTAAAACATACAATATTATACATTCAACTAACATATATACCATTAAATTAAAAACTTAGAAATAATATAGAAATATATAATTTATATATAAATATATTATAATTCATATATATATATATTATAATTAATATATATATATATTATAATTTATATTTATATCATTATATATTACAATCGGATCAATAAATATACGTATATTTAAAATAATATAAAATTTTAATTAAATAACATTTTTTATAAAAAAAAATAAAATAAAATCTTTTTGCAAAATACACACATACACAATAATAATAAAAATAATCAAGTTAATTTTTCAAAAAAAATATTAATTATTATTATTATTATATAAATAGTTGACTCACATTAGTTGACACTGAAATAATATGCTTAAAAATTTTTGTCTACAATTTTATTTTATTTTTATTTTTGTTAGTTATTAAAACCAGTAATATCCTGTTTCCTTTAGATAATCACAAAAATAATAATAATAATAACAATATTTTACACTACAAACTATATTACCGATATATATATATATATATACAATATATACGTATAAAAAAAGTATATTAAATTATTTAGTATCAATTTGTTAGCACTTCACACACAAAAAAAATATTTATTTTTTTATATACATTAATAATATATTATACTATAAGAGGAGGACATCTATATCGATGTCATACTCTTATATTATATATATATATATATATATATGAGAGCACTGGTAGATCACAGCATCACTATTGCCAGTAGTGATGACCAAAAAAAATATATACTTATATAAAAATATATAGAAAATAAAGTAAAATATAATATATATATATATATAAAAAACTACACAAAAACCCCTGTTGTCAGCACTCAGTCATTCACTACCAACAAAAAAAACTACAGATAATGTGTTTTTATTTTTATTTATATACAAAAAAAAATAACTAAAAGAAAAACCGATTGACACATATCACCCGTTCCTTATAAACAACAACAAAACTACCAGTGCTTTGATCCCTCTACATAAGTTACATATGTATGTATAGTAAAGACACAAAGTGATAGACACCATAAACAGCAAACAAACAAAAAAACAAAAAAACAAACACCACTTACCATAATAGCTATCCGTGTCTGATGTGGACAGTTGGCCACTATGTTGTTGTTGGTGTAGTAGTAATAGCTTATCGTTGTTGTCGTCATCATCAGCTGCCGGTCCTCCTGACGATGATGACGATAGTGACAGTGCTGTTAGAGCACTGGTATGTAGTTTACCAATAATACTACTAGCATTTAATTCCTGTTGACTTAAACTGCTAATTATATGCCGTACGGCACCACCGGTAGTATCGCCAGCACCATCGCCAGGCATTACCATCATTGCCAGTACATCATCATCATCAGCAGCATTATCAACATGTATAATATGGGCACTGGCATTGGTTGAACTAGCAGTTAGCAAAATAACTACCAGTGCTGGCATTACTAACATCAATAGTAGCATTAATTTACGTGTAATTAGTAATAAATTTTTTATGATTACAACTATGTTTGACATCAATACTAATAATAACATTTTGTTTGTAATTCAATGGACACAAACAAACATAAAAATTATTTGCAATTATTATTATTAGTATCACTTGTTTTATTTTTATTATTATTATTATTATTATTAGCAGTCAATGTAATTGTTTCTAATAATAATAATTGAAATTTTTTATTAAATTGCATTTTATTTTGTTTTGTTTGTTTGTTAGATTAGAAATTATTTTTTATGTTTTTATTTTCATCATTATTGCAGAATATTCTGTTTAATAATTTTTTTAGTTATTTTTTTCTAAAATAGATTTTTTGTTGTTTTATAGTTTATTAGTTATGTTAGTATTGTTGATAATCTCATTGAAACAACAACAACAAAATATTTATATATATTTTTTTGTACACAACAACTATTATACAGTATATACTGTAGAGAGCACCGGGAGTTAGTTTAGATGTAGAGTTTAGTTGGTTTTATTATTATTATTATTATTTTCTATTAAATACGTGAATATTTATTGTTGTTTTTTTAAGTAAGTTCTAGTTATTAAAGATTAAAATATTTTTTATTTAATTTTATATAACTATATATATATAATATTAGAAATAAAATTTTCTAATTCAATAGCAATTCACATATAATAATAATAATAATATATATTATTATTATTATTACACATTTTTTTGTAATTATTAATATAAAGTACTGTTAGTACTAACTATTAAGTTAGTTATTTTATACAGTATAAGTTAAGTACAGGTACTTAACAAAAAAATAAGGTAATAATTGAGATTTTTTTGTTGTTAAATATAATAAATTGATTTACAGTTTATGTTATTTAATATTATTATTTAATTATTTAATTGCCAATTAAAAACCCTATTATTATTATTAATTTCACATATATTTATTTTCTTAAATAAATGATTAAAATTTTTATTATTTTTAAAAAAACAATGCCACACACAAATTTAAATCCTATTGAAAAAAATATATATATAATTAGTAATAAATTTTATTTTTTTTCCAAAAAAAAAACATTAATAATATTACTTCAAAAAAAAATAAAGTTATGATTTTAGTTTATTTGTCAAATTTTATTTAATATGACATTAATTTCATATATATATATATATATATATATATATATATATATTTTAACATTAGATATTATTGATTTATTAGACAATAATAATAATAATAATAATAATAATAATAATAATAATAATAATAATAATAATAATAATAATAATAATAATAATAATAAATTATTGTCTGGATCAATTGGACATAACAAAACTAAAACAAATTGGCAAAATAAAAATTTAAAAAAAACTAAAATAAAATGACATAAAAAATTATATATATATATAGATATAGACTTTTTTTAGAGAGTTTTAACTATCAAACAATTATTTAAACAATTAGTTAACAACACAATAGTATAGTATATATATATAGCTTTTTAAGTGACATTTAAGAAATTAAAAAATTTTTGTTATTATTTGTTGTAGTAGTAGTAGTAGTAGTAGTAGTAGTAGTAAAAACTCACTATTAGTTTTAAGGGCAGAAAAAAAACTAAAATAAAATATATAAAAATAAAATAAAGAGATAACAACTACTACTACTAGTAGTCAACTATAAGATAAATAAAGAGTAAGAGAGAGAGAGAGAGAGAGAGAGAGAGAGAGAGAGAGAGAGAGAGAGAGAGAGAGAGAGAGAGAGAGAGAGAGAGACGGGAGACGGGAGAAGGAAAGGGAGCTAAAAGTAAAGGAAAGTCAGTTTTTTCTGGAAATATATGTATATATAGTATATATATATAATATATATAAAGCAATTCACTATTGCCTCTGGAAGTAATCAAACGGTCCAACAATTTATTTGTTAGTAAAGTCATAGTTAGTCTCTCTCTCTCTCTCTCTCTCTCTCTCTCTCTCTCTCTCTCTCTCTTTACTCATCACTTTTTTTTGCCCTACAATAAAAAAAAATTTGTAGTAGTTTTTTTGCAATATACTGTGATATATATATATATATATGATTTATAATTTATATATAATATCATATACAGTATATTATAGGATATTTTCCCTGAAATATATATAATATATATATATAAATCTATAAAAAAAATCTAACAATATTATTAGCAATAAACTTGATTTTTTTTATTTATTATTATTATTATTTTGTTGTATACTATCGATATATTATAGATATCAATATTAACTTGAAAATAATAATTAATTTTAATAAAAAAAAATATTAGTATTATAATTATGTTTAATTATTTACCTTATTTTAAATTGCAATACAATTATGACTGATTTAAAATTAATTAAATTATATTATTATAACAAAATTATTATTTAATTTTTTTTTGTGGTACTTTCCTATACAGTGTGTTATTAGTGTAACATTGATTATAATACTATTATTATATACAGTAATAAAAATAACAAAAAGTCAATGAAATAAATTTAAATTATTAAAATAAAAATGTTATTTTTATACAGAAATATATAGAAAAAAATCTATAAATTTATTGCTTAGTTTTTTTTATTGTTTGAAAAACAAAATTTCAAAACAACAATATATATATAAAGTATCTATAATTTATTATAAAGTATATGTATTATTATTATTTTTACTAAAACAAAAATTTTTTTATATATAAAACACTTGAAATCTATTTTTATTTATATATATTTATTGTATTTTATTTTATTTATTTCTATCTTTCTCTCTCTCTCTCTCTCTCTCTCTCTCTCTCTCTCTCTCTCTCTCTAACTTTAACTCTACTGCTATTGAATACAGTTTTATCTTTTATTTCACAATTATTATAACAATTGTAAAACAAAAATAAAATAATGATTAACACACACACACACACACAAATACAGTACATGTATGTATAGATTATATTATTGTTATTTTGTTATTATTATTATTATTATTTAGCCAAACTAGCGATGTTTGGATAATAACTGTTAATACAAAACACACATTAATACACACACACACACACACACACACACACACACACACACACACACACAGCACTGGTAGCTATATTTGATGGCTTGGCTCTCAAACTTCAAAAAAGTCTATACACATACACATTGTATTAAAAAAATCTTTATACATAATAGACAGAGAGAGAGAGAGAGAGAGAGRGAGAGAGAGAGAGAGGGAGAGAGTTATTATTGAAATAAAAATATATAGTATTTATATATGTATTGTATATTTAAAAGATTAATAATAATTGACATACAATTATATGGTTTAGTAAACTATGGATAAAAACATATCTATTTATTATTAATAAAAAAATATATATATTAAGTTATATAATTAGATAAGTTATTAGATATTTATATATATATATATATGTTATAATCTTTAAATAATTAAGTAATTTTTTAACACATAAAATATAAATTAGCTAGCTGGTTTTAATACTTTTTATTATTAATTTGTAATTTTTAAAAAAAATTGTATTAAATAAATCAATTTTTTTCAACTATTATATTTCACTTATCAATCAGTTTAATTGGAAAATACAGCAACAAAAAAATTGTTATATATTGATAGTAAATAATAATTTATTTACTGGTTTATGTGTGTGTATGTATGTGTGTGTATGTATGTGTGTGTGTGTGTGTGTGTGTGTTGTAGACTTTGATTAATAGTATAATATATCCTATTTTTTTGCACTAAGTGTGGGACTCCGGGATCCACTTGATTCAAACCAATTGATTATATAACATAACTGTCCCTTTAGTAATCAATGACTGAATCCCACAAACTTAACAATAGTATTATATATTTTTTTCCACTAACTTATATATATATATATATATAATATATATTAATAAATATAATTCACACCACAATTTTTCAATTGAATTTTATGTATTAAAATCTTTATATATATATATCATATCTATTATACTATTGTATTGTATACTATTGACAGTGACTTATATATATTGTATTGAATTATTGGATATATATATATATATATATATAAGTCACACATATATAGTAGACTCTCAACTCAATTGTATTATTATTATTATTTGTATGATATTATTGTGTTGTTGTTGTTGTCTAGATTTGACTCTTAAATCTATATAATAATAATAATAAAGATATAAACCGCAAGAAACTATTGTATTATTGATATAGTCTATACTAAAGTATAAGTGAAATATACCATAAAATTATCACAACATTTTATGTGTTTATGTGTATAATATACAGTATAATACCCATAGACTACTGTATATAATACTGTAATATAAATCTATTGTGTTATCTAAAAGCTAAAGAAAATAAGATTATAAGTAGATTTTATTGATATCTAACTTTATATATATATATTTATATAACTTATAGATATATATATATATACTGTATATATATTTAATTTATAAATAGTATATATATATATATATATATATCAATATTTCTAATATAAGTTTAATCTATTATTTTTATTATTATTATTATTATATATACTGTATATACTGTATATAAATTAACTTTTAGTTATAGAAATATAATTTCTAAACCATTAGCTTTACTAATAATATTTTTATTTCAATATACTATTATATATATATATATATATATATATTGTTATATTTACTGTTTAATAAAAAGTATAATAATTAATATATTTTGTTGTTGTATGTGATATCAAGTGGTTATGTATTAATACACACAATAATATTATACTTAATTGTTTGACACTTTTAATATAGAGTTTTATAAAACAAATTATATATATGTTATAATTATCAATATTATTATTACTATAACAAACAAACAAAAATAAGTAATTCAATAAAAAATTATTAGTCTATTACTTATCAATAACAACAAAAAATTGAAAAAAATAAGAGATTAGTATATATTAAAGTATAAATATATATATTTAATATATGTTTGATATATATATATATATGAGAAGCTTATCGATTAATATCTATAAATAAACGCTTATATTATTAATAATAATTCATTATTATATAAATATATATGAAAAATATATTATAACTTAATTTGTAAAGTCAATTGCCAAATAYGATATATATATATATATATATATTATTATGTTATATATATATTATATATATATATATATATATATATATATATATATATATATATATATATAGTATACTATATCAGTCTAATATATAATAAAAAACATACATATTTATTGTATGTATGAGTATTATACTATATATTATACTTTTAAAAAAATAACAAAACATAATAAGTCAAATACAAACAGTTTGTAAAGACAATAGATTATAATCATTGTTTTTTTAGTAAATTGAATTTATTATATATATATATATATATATATAGTATTGTGTAAAAATTTTTATATAAATATAGATAATAATAATAATAAAATACTAATATTATATATATACATTGTATGTTTTGTATAGTATAAGCTATTTATAAGCTATTCAATGAAATTTGTTTATATATACAGTATATATACTTTATATAAATATAAAATAATATAAAGATATACTGTATATTATACAAAAATATAGTATAGAAATTATATGTATGAAATCAATGCCAATATTGATAAAATTTTTGTGATAAGCAATGTGTTGTTTGATAAATACATATACAAGAGAGAGAGAGAGAGAGAGAGAGAGAGAGAGAGAGAGAGAGAGAGAGTAAATCAAAACTTATATAAGAAATAGTTTTTCTTAAAGACAAATATATCATAACTTTATTTTTAGTAATACAAAAAAGTTATATATAATATAATACATTATATACAGTATAGTATAAATACTATATATATATATATATTTAGCTGCACTTGATATAGTCTAGTAGTAGTAGTATTAGTATTAGTAGTACTACTACTACCATACAGTTGACTGTGAAATAGATAGATATTATATATATATATTGTAGGAAATAAATAGATTGATTAATATCTATATATATATATATATATATATTTAGTATTGATATATACTGTATATAATCTGTAGTAACTTACTGTATATCTATAATAGATAATAATAATAATAATAATAATAATAGTAAATCACAAATGAAAAATCAGATCCAATTGTTTGATGTATTTATGAAATACAGATATATATATATAGTTATCATATATTATATATATATAAAAACACTTTATATACTGTATATATATATATTTATTTATTTATATATACTATATATATATATATACAGTATAAATATATATGAAGTAATAAAGAGAGAGATTTTTTGATGAGTATTGCAATTCACATAACAATATTGTCAATACTAATAATAATTTAGTTTTTATTTTTATTTTATTTATTTTTTTTTGATACAATCAAATGCAATGTTGTTAATGATGACGACAATAATATTAATAATAATAATAATAAATAATAATAATATACACACTTATCACATATATATTATATACATATAAATATTGCACACTATTATTATTATTATTGTTGAATATATTAATTAGATTTTTATTTTACTTAAAAACAATTATTATATATTTATTTACAAAATTTTTTAAACACACACACATATATATATATTAATAATTTATACAGAAATATAAATAAATAGTTTATTTATTTATTTTTTTATAAAATTTAATTTCACATTTATTCACAAACACAGATATTACACAAAATTATTTAAATTATGAAAAAAAAAATTATTATTTTTAAATATAATATTTGTATTCCTTATAATTTGAAGCAAAAAAAATATCCACAAAAAACCCACAAAAATTTTTTTTACTTATATTATGTAAACAAATATTTTTATAAATATTATTATTATATTATTATTATTATTATTAAGTTTATTTAGTTATATAACTAGATATACAACTAGATGTATATATATAATATATATTTATATATATATATATATATATTATAAATATTGCTTTTAGGTATTTAGCAAAACAAACACTGAATATAAATATAATATCAATAATAATAATAATAATAATAATAATAATAATAATAWTATTATTATTATATTATCATATTATATGAGATATATTTATATATATAATATTCATTGAATATTCTTTAAGAGATATCATATGTATATATAGAGAGAGTATATAAACATTTATATATTGATATTAGACGATAAAAAAACTGGAAAAAAAACTTTTTTTATTAATTTATTATTATTATTATTGATGAAAAAAATATTACAAATATATATATATTAATTAATTCATTGAACTATTTTGATAGACACAGTGATTATTTTTTTTTTTAATGTATTCACATATATCATCAATCCTATGGTATATATAAATAAAGTTTTAATACAATTGTTAAACACTATTATCAATGAGTTTTCATTGAGTGTGTGAACACACGGTATGAATGTATGTGTGCACTGACTGACGGCACGGTAGGTCTGGTAGTCCTATCGTGAAAAACCCATACATACTGTACTCTATATGCTATATATGCTGTATATATATAATACACAGACTCTGTACCGATTGACTGAGAGTTAACATTATAGTAGTGATAGAGAGAGAAAGAGAGAGAGAGAGAGAGAGAGAGAGAGAGAGTCCGGAGAGTTAGCTAACTGTGCTCTCTCTCTCTCTCTCTCTCTCTCTCTCTCTCTCTCTCTTTCTCATACATACATACAATGAACTAAGAGTTAGGTCGACTATCGGAGGAAAGGGATGTCTATCGACTACTTGGCACCAAAAACAACAGTATTGTACTTTACTATACATATATATATATATATAATATGTATATAATCTGTAAGTATTGGATATATTTTTAACAAACAAAACACACTGTACTTACTATAAAACAAACATTGTTTTCTAAATGCTATTAATTTTTTGTTTATATATAAATATATACAATATGTATATAAAGTATTAAAAATTGTGTTTTTTAAAATTATATTTAAAACATTGGTAATTGTTTACAGAGAGAGAGAGAGAGAGAGAGAGAGAGAGTATTTTGAAATTTTAATTAATTTATACAAAATATAATATTTTTAAAAATTTCAATTCAAATAGATTTGATTTTTATTAAAAAAAATAAATTAAAAATAAAATAAATAAATATTATATATAAATATAAATAAATATATTTTTTGAAATTTTACAATTAGTTAATGCAATTAGTTAAATTTTATAAACAAAAATATTTAATTAACTATTACAATCACACACACACACACACACACACACACACACACACACACACACACACACACACACGTTAATAATAATATTAGCATGCACATTTAAATAAAATAAATTTTAATGTTATAATAAATAAATATATACATATTTTTTTTAAAAAAATTATATCATATATTTAAAAGCAAAATAAAACATGTTATTATAGCTAATTTTAGTTAGTGTTCCCATTATCCATTCCCCCCCCCGATAAATGCACATTTATTATATATTACAATTGTTACAATTTTGTTATTATATATATATACATTATATAGAAATGTATAATACCACTTATATTTATATAAAATAGCTACTGGTTTCCTGTCCTCACCCACCCACTCACACACACACACACACGGAATATACATCCATATCCCCAATTGTAATGACCCTCTCTCTCTCTCTCTCTCTCTCTCTCTCTCTCTCTCTCATTTAAAAGCATACATAATAGTAGTAGTAGTAGTAGTAGTAGTAATAGTAGTAGTTTTGTTGTAATACTATTGTTAAGTGTAGTTAGAAATAAATAAATACACTATTAAGGAACCACTGTTTTTACAGTAAATAATATTAGATATATATATATATATATATGTAGTTTAGTTATAAGTTTTGCTATTGTGTTTGTCGGGTGTGTAATCAACTAATGGTTAGATCCAACAACACAACAATACATTTGCTATCATATAAGTATATGAGATATTAACGGCATCTCTCTCTCTCTCTCTCACTCTCTTACTATATGATTGAGAGTAGATGTCTGGGTAACTGTTTATACAGCAGTACAGTATATGACATAAGATGCATACTATTTACTACATGTCCTCCCATTTCTCTCGACACCCGTCACTAAAACATAGAGAGAGAGAGAGAGAGAGAGAGAGAGAGAGAGAGAGAGAGAGAGAGTTAAGTCTAACATACTATAAGTAGCCATCATTAGGGATTCAGGACTCTCTCTCTCTCTTTCTCTCTCTCTCTTTCTTTCTCTCTCTCTTTCTCTCTTACATAACAATTGCCAGACAATAGCCATCTACTGACACATCCATAGCTCGGGTAATATACATAATATACAAAAATTTTATTAATCTTTTTTTTTAATCACATTATTCATGCAACTCTTACTTTACATATATATATATATATATATATATATATATATATACATATCTATTATCTAAATTATATAGAAATTTTACATATATATCTTAATACAGTATATATAGTATATATATATATATATATATATATATATATATATATATATAGATTATATTATATGTATGTATGTGACACTAAATTGATATATGTATAGTACACACAGTTAAGTACAGTATTGTTATTATAAAAATGAAAGTCGGGGATAGAAAATGTGATATCAATTGTATGTATGTATGTATGGATGATATAATTTTATTATATGGTTTGTTATGTGTGTGTGTGTGTGTGTGTGTAATGCATATCACAATTTTACTACTACTACTACAACAACAATAAAAAAAAACTACTACAATATAATTTAAAAAATACAATACTAAACCCCAGTGCTTAATATACATGTAATCTCTCTCTCTCTCTCTCTCTCTCTCTCTCTCGCTCTCATATCACACACACACACACACACACACAATACAATAGTACATAAATATATGTACAGTATATTAATACAAACTAAAAAAAACTTTATGTATATTATGTGTATAATCTTAAACATTCAAAATGACATGACAATCAATAGCATGTTTGTGTGTGTGTGTGTGTGTGTGTGTATATGTATGTATGTGTGTGTGTGTGTGTGTGTGTGTGTATGTATGTATGTATGTATGTATGTATGTATGTATGTATGTATGTATGTATGTATGTATGTCTAGTACACAAACAATGAATACATATCATCAACAAACAAAAAAAAACTTTTTGAAAATTATATATAAATTTTTGTGAGATATATATTAAATGAATGAATAAATAAATGAAAAACAAGATTCAATTGTTGTCTCCTAAATAAAAATCGTGGGGAAAGTTGTGTTTAGGTTTGTCTACAACTACTACTACTACTACTAAATAAGTAGTTTAATAGATAAGTCGATTTAGTTGTGAATTATACCAACTCATTGTCCTAACAGCACACACACACACACACACACACACACACACATCATAATCACACATCCAAACCGCAATCCCATACATACCACTTACTGAAAAAAAACACTTTTCATACCCAAACCATAACACCATAACCTCAGATAACACAGACAGACACTCAAGTATATACAGTACCGTATAATATGATATATAATTATATATATATATATATACTGTATATAACAAAATCAAAGTTATTATTATATATATATATATATGAGATTTTTTTCCTCATCATCTTTCAGACAAACAATCAGTGTTTTATGTCATGTGTTTACTTTAACTCTCTCTCTCTCTCTCTCTCTATCTCTCTCTGAGATTACATAACACACACACAAACATATACTGTGTGTGTGTGTGTGTTATGTTTACTGTATTGTGTTTATCATTATATTAAACACACACACACACACACACATACATTTGAAAGGTATTATACCAATAGTATAGTACAGTAGATATGATGATACCGATACCAACTGTTGTGTCTATTGTTTGGATGATATTATATACATTATATATATATATATATTTGTGATACCGAAACCTCTTTTTTTTGTTATTATATATATTTAATACAATCATACAATATCTATATATATATATATATATAAAGTAGTAATAAACTACTTGTATTAAAGTGTGTATAGAAATGTGTTGTTATTGTTGTGTTATTATTGTTATAATAGACAAACACTTTGCACTTACTTTTTGTGTGTGTTTCTAGATTTGGTTTATTTTTTGTTTGTTTGTTTGTTTGTTTGTTTGTTAGTTAGTTGTTATTTGTTACAATAATATATATATATATTTTTTTTGGATATACAATACTATACTGTATTATAGTATTTTTTTAAGGATGAAATTTTTTCAGTGCAAAGTTAGTACAGTAGAAACACACATACAATGCTTTTATTTCACAGATTATACTATAGATATAGAGTATAGTATATAATCTGTTTATACAACAGTTTCAATACCTTTAGATTTTTTGTAATACTGTAGACTATAAACTAATAAAATAATTTGTATTGTGTTTTGTTTTTTTTATTTTAAATACAATACGTGTGTTTCGTGAGACTCGTGTTGAATATGGGATGCATTTCTATACTATATATACAGTAGTATAGCATTGAAATAAAACTAACTTTCCTTTCAATTCCCAGTAGTTTTTTTTTGAACAGTAAATTTAGTTTTTTTCTAAAAAAAAAATCAATAGATTTCTATTGAATAATTAAATTAATTATAATATAATTTTTAAAAAATAAATAAAATCAGTTTTATATAATACTTATGTTTAAATAAAACACAAAATCTTAATTAATGAAAAAATATAATATATATTATCACATATATACACAATACCATAGATTCTGTAAGTGATTGGTGTAACCAAGTGTGTGTATGTATGTATGTATGTGTGTGTGTGTGTGTATGTGTGTGTATGTATGTATGTATGTATGTATGTATGTATGTATGTATGTATGTATGTATGTATGTATGTGTGTGTGTGTGTGTGTGTGTGTGTGTGTGTGTGTGTGTGTATGTATGTATGTATTTATGTGTGTGTATATAGTAATTAAAAAAATATAAATATGAAAATGTACTACATATACATACTGTACATATATATATAATAAAATAATAATATAAAAAAAATTATAGTTTTATTAATAGTTGTAATAATACTGTACACTATATAATTGATAATGAAAAATGTTGTTAGCCTTATATACAGTATATATATATAACTTATTATTTCAATTAAATTAATAATAAGAAAAAACATGTGTCACAAACATTCAGCTAAATATGTCATAAACACTATACTCAGGGATATACCTTATAGTATAATAATAATAATAATAATTATTATTATTATTATTATTATAAAATCATATAATTATCTAAATAAATATATAGAAAAATTTAATTTATTTATGCATATTATTAAAATTATTATTAATATTATTAATTTATACAATATTTGGAGAAAAACTATTGTTTTAGATTAAATGCTAAAACAAATTATTAACTAAATAATTAATATAAATTGAAAAAATACAATACACTGTATATTAACATTAATAATATCAAATATCATATGTTTTTTTTGATGATAATATCATATCAACTAAAAAAATATAAATTTTTTGGACACTCAAAAAAAAACTGAATAATAAAAATAGTAAAAAAATAAAATCAATGAATAAATACTTTAAATTTTATCACTTATTTTTTTCCACACTTTACTATATTAAACACAATTTACACAATTTGAAAGTCACACATTGAAAAAAATACAATACATATATATACAGTATATATATATTGATAATAAAAATACAATATTATTAATAAAAAATTCATTTTATTCAATGAACAACAAAAAAATATATAATATATAGAAAATCATTGAAATAAAAAATTTAAATTTAATTTTTTTTCACTCTCTCTCTCTCTCTATTTCACTATATTTTTATTTATTATATGTGTTGTCATCGGTGTCTTATATTTTTCGGTATTTTATTTTTATATTTTTTTGATAACTCTCTCTCTCTCTCTCTCTCTCTCTCTCTCTCTCTCTCTCTCTGTGAAAAAATATAAGTAATAATAATAATAATAAATAAATTCATTGAATCGGATGTTCGCATGAAAAGAGTCAAATGAATTCAATAGTGATTTCTATTTTTTTATATTTTATTTTCAATGAATATATAGTATATAAAATAGCGTACAGTATATACTATATATATATATATATAAATATTGTATTGAAAATAAAAATCGTAAGGATTATATACAACTAACCGTTTTATTTCACTCATTCACACACACACACACACACACACACACACATAAAAAATATTAGATAGATATATGACTATCCAATAGCACAGTTAGCTCACACACACACACACACACACATACATACATACTAAAAATGATATAAAGATTTATAATGAAATTTTGCCAATAGAGTGATCACATCCCACAATAAATGACTGAACAAAAAAAATATATATATATTTATAAATATATATACCGTATATATATATATATACTGTATATATGTATGTATTATATTGATATATATGATATATAATCTCTAGATAGCTGTATATAACATATCATAATGTGTGATGATATTTCATAATGGGTAAGACATATTAATAATAAACAAAAAAATGTTGGCAATAAAACTCATGTGTGTGTGTGTGTGTGTGTGTGACTGTGTGTATGTATTATTGAATAGCTATATATATATATGTTTGTATGTGTTTGTGTGTGTGTGTGTGTGTGTGTGTGTGTGTGTGTCTGGCGATAATATCTATAAATTATTTTTTGTTGCACACATACATACACAGTAAGCTTATAAAGTAAATTAAGCTAGATCATAAATAGATATTTTATGAGTATAACTTACCAAAAAAAATAAATTTATTTCAAAATATATATTAATATTAATTTTAATATTAATAATAATATTAATATAATTTATATTCAATAACTTGTATTATTTAAAGATTTAGACAATATATTCAATATATATTTATATAAAATAATATATGATTTATACTAAACTTACAAATATTTGATATCAATATATATATACTAAATGTTCAAAACATATCAAATTGAATATCAATTTCAAAATATGTCAATCATTTAAAAAAAACCAAAACCAAAAATATTTAAATCAAATACATATATACAGTATATATTGCATATTATGTTATACTGTACAGTATTAGATACAGTATTTATATATAAAAACATTAATAGATTTGTATAATACATATCAATAATACACAATACAGTGATAATATTATATACAGTATATTTAGTATACATTAAATTTGAATTTTATACATATATATATATATACAGTAATACAAATAAGTATAAAAAACAACAACAAAAAACATTAAAAGCATTTTATGATTTTTATGATATTTATACTATTTTTGTTGTTGTTATCTTAAATGCCAACCAATAACTATATATTTAATATATGATACACTAGTAT
>NW_026533194.1:2032500-2075000 GCF_028296485.1 Oppia nitens | reverse complement strand
ATAATTACTTTAATTTTAGTATTATTTTTATTAGTATTTTTTTATTGTGTTAAGTTTGTAAATAGTTGTTTTATATAAATATATATACAGTATATAATTAAAAATCTAATTATAAAATTATTTACATTAATATAATGTAATCTATTATATATATATATAAACAATATTTACATTAATTTAAATATAAATTCAAATATAATTATTTTGATTTAGTTTATTAGATATATATATATATATATATTTCAATATTTATAAATATATAAGATTTTCAATATTTTTATTTGAAAATAAACTTTAATTAATTTTTATTTTTAACATTTTTATATGAATTTTATACATATGTATGTAATATATATATATATATATATATATAAACATATCTCTATTATAATACATTAATAGTATTTAATATATATATATAATGCAAACATAAACACAAATTTTTAAAATACAAAAAAAGTTTTTTAACATTTTATTTTTCCACTCGAAATGCTATGAATTGAAATAAATTGGTAAAAATTTACAGTAAACTCAAAACAATATTATAAAACATATAATATTATATATATATATAGAAATAAATTGTTATTTATATTTGCTTATTAAATTAAAATAAATATATTTATGCCATCTAAATAATTAAAAACATACAAATTTTTCCCAACTATGAATATATTATGCATACATAACAATATAATACAACATATATATATATATATATATATATATATATATATATATATATATATAATTGAAAAATGTTAGCTATTTAAATAATTAAAATTCAAGCAAATGTTTTAAATGTTTAATTTAATGTCATATATTATATACAATATACTGTAGATATATATATATATAAGCTATAAATATATAACTATTATACTGCCATAACACTGGGATTTTTATAACAATGGGAATTAAATTATAAGTATTTCTATATATATATATATTTATAAATAAATTATTTGATACCTATTTATAATATAAATGACATGTATTAATTTTTCAACAATAGATATATTTTATATATATTTAATTTATATATATATATATATATAGAGAGAGAGAGAGAGAGAGAGAGAGAGAGAGAGAGAGCAATTTAAACCTACCGTTTCTCCCAATGGGAACCAGAGACCGGTAGCTTTTAAAAAGGCTATTACTCTCTCTCTCTCTCTCTCTCTCTCTCTCTCTCTCTCTCTCTCTCTCTCACTCACTCACTCACTCACTCACTCACTCACTCACTCACTCACTCACTCACTCACTCACTCACTCACTCACTCACTCACTCACTATCGTAAAGCATACTTAACTGTAGAGCATTGATAACATTAGCGCTAACATTAATAATAAATTTTTAAAATGTTTTTTTTAAAGTTTGTTATTTAGTACTGAATTTTATTTTCTAAAAAAAAATCTAAATATAATAACACATTTATAAGACAATAATTTTTTTAATTTATTTAAAAAAAAACTATTAGGATTTACTAAACAATAAAAATAATTACTTAATTTATTAATTTGTATCATAAAATTAAATATATTTTTGTCACAAAAAAAATAAAATTATTAATATTAATAGCAATAGATTTATAATACTAATTAAATTAACTAAAGTTTTATTTTCATTGATAAATATATTTATTTATATCTATTATGGTATACACTTAATAAAAACATTTTATTAATATTAATCATAATAATAATTTGATTAATAATAGTGTATTAAATATCAATTTAATTTGCACAAATATTAGTTGACAAAAATTAATTTATTAATTTTTTTAAAATACTTTATTGTTAGCAATTAATCATGAATAATATCTATCTATTTATAATTGTTAGTTAATACTGTATATATATATATATATATATATATATATATATATATATATATATATATATATATATATATATATATATATATATATATATCTATTAACTTCCGGGTAAAATGAAACCAATTAATTATAAATAAATATATAGTATTTACTGTAATTTATTTTATATATATATATATATACACTGTACAGTATAACTAATATAATTTATATACAACCCTTTTATCCATAGGGTTATATAAATATATGAATATATATATATTATATAAATTATATTTGTTTGTAACAAATCTCTCTCTCTCTCTCTCTCTCTCTCTCTCTCTCTCTCTCTCTCTCTCTCTCTCTCTCTTTCTCTGTATTTATTTTGTATGCGTTTTCCAGGCTATAGATGAATAACCAAACGAAACGCTAATAAAATTAACTCTTTAGAGAAATTAGATTTAAATTTATGCCAAACAAACCATTGTATACAATATATATATATACACAATATATATACAGTATATATATATATATAATACCGTATTTAATGTATTGTTCAATGAATATCATATAAACTATAGTATATATTGTATTTAAGGGAACAGTAGTTTAGACTTTAAGGCATACATACACTCACACACACACACACACTGTTAGGCGTTTTACTTAATACTTATGTATTATATATATACTGTATATAGATATCTAATATGATTGAAATTTTTAGCATAATATCATATATTTACTAGATTTATATATCATATATTGCTTTAAGTAATTTTAATTTTTATTAGACAAATCTTTTATATATTTTTTGGGTATTATTAATACAAAACAGTATAATAATAACAATAATAATAAATTTATTGCAATAATAATAATAATATATCCAATCATTAA
The DNA here is from genome assembly GCF_028296485.1 of Oppia nitens. Taxonomy (NCBI): domain Eukaryota; kingdom Metazoa; phylum Arthropoda; class Arachnida; order Sarcoptiformes; family Oppiidae; genus Oppia; species Oppia nitens. The sequence continues at coordinate 2,072,280 of NW_026533194.1, read as the reverse complement.
TTATAATTGAATTTTTTTCATAGTTGAGGTTTAATTTAAAGTTTTATTTATATTAAATTAGTTTTATTTATCATTAATATAATAATAATAATAATATTATTGTTGTTATAAATGCTTCAAGTGATTATATATAAAACTAAAATAATATTTAGTAATAATAATAATAATAAACAATATTTAATAAATTATATAAAAATAAATAACAAATTTTTAAATATACAGTATTTATAAAACTATTTGTTAAAAATAAAAGTAATTTATTGTTTGAAAATTGTTGACAAAATATGATAAATGATTTTTAATAGTCTAATAATATATATATATATATATATTTGAAATGATATATTGTATAACATTAATAAAGTATATAATATAATACAATAAATTTTGATTAAATCTAAATATAATTATAATATTTAAAGTATTTAAATGTTTTAAATAGTATTTTATTTGAATTTTTTAGTTACAATTTATATTTACAGTAAATAACAATAATAATAATAATAATAATTATTATTATTATTATTGTTAATTATTAGTATTATTATATAATCTTAGTTTTAAAATATACTAAAAAGATACGAAAAAAATATTATTTATTATATAATACTTATATAATTTATCATGCTGAATATTTAACAATTTATATATATATAAATACTAAATAATAAATTGTTTGCGGCTCCCACCTGCCGATTTTAAGCACCAGTAGGTTATATATATATATAAACTTATATGTTGTTTATAACCATTATTTACAATACAACACAAGTAATAAAACTATTGGAGAAAATATATATATATATATAGATTTACTTTTACTATATATAATAGTACAGTCAGTCAAGTAATACACTATAATATAATAATACTAAATTCAAGCCCAAACCTTGAACTTCATTTACAGCTGAAAAACAATATATATATATATATATAAAATAAAACTATTTTTATTTGATTGTTGTTTTTGTTGTTGTTGTTGTGTATGACATCCTAAAAATTTTCAATCAATAGTACTGTACTGTATGTTTGTGTGAGAGAAAACACTGTATGGTCTCTAATGGATAGACCACACCATACATACACACATACATACACACACACACACATACACACACACACACACACACACACACACACACACACACACACACACACACACACATACACTTAGCTCAGGGATCCTTAATAATCTTAATACAAGTAATTTATTTGTGTGTGTGTGTGTGGTTAGGTGTTTGTATACTAGACAGACACCTCCCATAACAATGCTATAGTAGTAGTAATAATAGTAGGGATAATAATATTAATAATGTTATTATAAAAGACAATAAAAAAAATTTTTTTGTTTATGTTAACTATATATTTAGAATATTATATATTATTTCCATTTATTATATATATTATTATTGTTGTTATTGTTTTTTGTAACCAAAAAAAAATAGTTAAAGTCATTGAATGCATGCCTTTAAAAATGCAACAAAAAAAATCAACCAATATTTTAATTGAACTAAACATATACAACAAAAAAATTATTACTAAAATTTCAATATTTTAGCAAACAAATTGTTTTTTATCTAATTTTGTCGTAATGATTAAATTTATCTAGGTCAAAATTCTAATATTCTATTTAGATATACAAAAAAAAATAATAACAAATTTTTAAAAAATCAATATTCAGATTTATAAAAACACTACAATGTGTTTTATACTTTATATAATATGTATATATATATATATATATATATATATATATATATATATATATTCAAACAAACAAAAATCAATGAAAATTGAAATAAATTACAATTTTACTCACGTTTCTAATGTTTGTCTGTATAGTTGTTTATATTTACAGTTTTAAAATGTATATATGTATGTGTGTGTGTCTATGTTTGTGTATGTGTGTGTATGTGTGTATATGTGTGTGTATGTATGTGTGTATGTATGTGTGTATGTATGTGTGTATGTATATATGTATATATATGTGTGTGTGTATGTATGCGTCTGTGTGTATGTGTGTATGTATGTATGTATGTATGTATGTGTGTGTGTGTGTGTGTCTATAATATTTATACATATTTATACATGTTTAAAATAGTAAAAATGTTTCTAATAATATTTTCAAAAAAAACTTGAAAAGTTTTGTTTTCTGAAATCTATATTTTGTGTGTGTGTGTGTGTGTGTGTGTAGCAATTTTTTTGCAATTTTGAAATTCACTTCAGATTCGGTTAAGGACTACTAATAATGTATTGAAAAGTTGCATTAAAATTTTGATATCTCTTCGGGATCATATAGAAAATGGCGGCCAAAGTAAAGAAAATTTTAAGAAAAAATATTTTAAGTATAAATTTGAATAGAGCATCAAAAGCAAGCATAAAAATATGCATTAAAATTTTGATATCTCTCAGGAACATAGAGAAAATGGCGGCCAAAATAAAAAAAAAATTTAGGTAAAAATTTTAACGTTTAGAATTGTATAGAGCATCAAAAATAAGATATAATAAATTAAAATTATTTTTATTTTTTTAAAAATGGCGGCCAAAGTAAAAAAATTTAGGTAAAAATTTTAACGTTGTAGAATTGTATAGTATCAAAAATAAGATATAATAAATTAAAATTATTTTTTTATACATGTATAAAAAATTAAGGTAAATTTTAGCGCTTAGAATTGTATATAGTATTAAAAATAAGATATAATAGATCAAAATTATATTATTTTTTCAAAAAATGGCAGCAAAAGTATGATTTTAACTTTATTTTGTTATACTAAATCATTTAATACCAAACATGATTATATTTGTTTATTTCATTATATTAATCATCTGATACTCTACATGACTAGAGTTGAGTTTATTTCTCATACAGAGTAATTTGATACCCTACATGACTATGGTTGAGTTTGTTTTGTCATACCGAGTCATTTGATACCCTACATGACTATGGTTGAGTTTATTTTGTCATACCGTGTCATTTGATACCCTACATGACTATGGTTGAGTTTATTTTGTCATACCGAGTCATTTTATACCCTACATGACTATAGTTGAGTTTTGTTTGTCATTCCGAGTCATTTGATACCCTACATGACTATGGTTGTTTATTTTGTCATACCGAATATTTGATACCATACATAACTATAGTTGAGTTTATTTTGTCATTCCGAGTCATTTGATACCCTACATGACTATGGTTGAGTTTATTTTGTCATTCCGAGTCATTTGTACCCTACATGACTATGGTTGAGTTTATTTTGTCATACTCTTTTATACCCTACTGACTATAGTTGAGTTTTGTTTGTGTGTGTCATTTGATACCCTACTGACTATGTGTTGTTTATTTTGTCATACTCATTTGATATCTCTCTCTCTGACTATGGTTGATTTATTTTGTCATTCCGAGTCATTTGATACCCTACATGACTATGGTTGAGTTTATTTTGTCATACCGAGTCATTTGATAACCTACATAACATTATTTAAATTATGTATATTTTACCAGTTTTTTATTTTTGTTACTATATAAATTAATACTATATAATTATACCAACTATTTGGTTTAAACATATTTATGATATTCAAGTTTTTTTTCTAATAATGCTTTCTAGCATTCTTAACTGGTTTTTTTTTGATTAAAATATTCAATGTTTAGAAGTAAATACTGTATATAATTTTTTTTCAACAAAATAAATAAAAGTAACTGTAAATACATAAAATATAAACTATTTTTCTATAGTAGTAGTAGTAGTAATAGTAGTATTAGCTAATGTAATATACAGTAACAACAAAAATTTACAGTATATATGTATTTATATTGGTACTATACTGTATATTAATATATATATAAAAATATAGATAAATAATTTCATGAATATTGATTTATGTGACTCTCTCTCTCTCTCTCTCTCTCTCTCTCTCTCTCTCTCTCTCTCTCTCTCTCTCTCTCTCTCTAATATATGTGTAATAGATTTTGCATCAGTATATGATTTTTATTTTATTTTACTTTTTATTAGTTAGTAATAGACATACAATTCTCAAGTGTGTGTGTGTGTGTTGTTTGTCTGTCTGTATGTCTGTCCCCTCTTTTTTTTTATACATATACCATATCAGTGCTCAACCAAATATCATAACTCTATCCAAATCATCAGCTAATAGTCACAAAAAAAATTTTTTTCGGGCACTGGTATGTCACATACCCTATGTGTATATACTGTATATCACAGTATATGTGTGTGTGTGTGAGTGTGTGTGAGCTACGTGTGTGATACATATATATATAGTTATAACACTGTCCATCAAAAAACTTTTTTGAGGACATCATCTCTAATAAACAGTATATGTCTTATATATATAAGTTATATATTTATATATATATATATATATAATAAATACTAGACATAAATGAAAGTGAATTTTAGTGTACAAGTAGTAGTAGTAGTATTAGTAGTATATTATCGATAAATGTGTTTATATATAACCACAAACACATAGACACACACAGACACACACACATCAAAACTAGTAGTCATACCCACCGGGGCTCTGATGCCAACCAAAGTGAGAAAGAAGTATAGAAACAACTTTTATGTCTATCCTCTCTCTCTCTCTCTCTCTCTTAATATATATATATCGACAGTACAGTGCAAATCATTAACCCTATCTTTCAACACACACTTTACTGTACTGTACATCCACACAAAAATATTTAGCTCAGTTATGTTAACACTAAACACTGTCTTTCCATATATTAAGCACCATATGTTCTGATATGGGGAACAGTAGGTTTCATATGTGTGTGTGTGTTTATAAAACTAAATTTCTTATTTCTCTTATATAATAATATATATATATATATATATATATATATATTATACAGTATAGGACTGTACATACACTATACTGCATACATGTATATACAGTATATGCTATATATATATATATATATATAAGGAAACACTTTTGCTTTTCATTTATAAGTCTAACTTCTTATTCAACGCTTAATTAAATTCAAGCGTCAGAGCTCTCTCTCTCTCTCTCTCTCTCTCTCTCTCTTAGTAAAGCATTTGATTCTCTGGAAAAATAAATCAATTGAATGGATGTAATATTGAAATAAAGAGAGAGAGAGAGAGAGAGAGAGAGAGAGAGAGAGAGAGAGAGAGAGAGAGAGAGAGAGAGAAATAACATATAAAGGGAAACATTGTGGCAATGGATGGTACAGTACTACTACTACTGTCGTTAGTGAATAGCATAGTATGTTCTAAGGAACGGTATGTTATGGGGAGAGAGAGAGAGAGAGAGAGAGAGAGAGAGAGAGAGAGAGAGAGAGAGTATGTATAGATTGGAAAGAGTTAGCAATTGGGTAAAAGAGTCGTTCAATTGAGAAACCATTTTCAATGTAATTATTTCTCATTAGATTTTCAGATGAATGCTATGACTATTACTACTATTACTACTATTAATGCTATTTTTATTATTATTATTATTATTCAAGTATTATTGATATCATAATATATAGTACATTGAAGTGTAGTGAATATATATAAATTTATATATGTTATATATATATAACAATTTTTTGGATAAATTATATATATATATATATATATATATGAAACACATAGATATGTACACTGTATATAACAGTACATTATAAAGGGAACGGGAGACTAAATATATATATATAAAAAATAGAGGAACCGGGAGTTTATTGAGACATATACTGTATATATATATATATATATATTGTATGTCATCATATAGTTAAGTGTTTCAATGATAAATGGCTGATCTGTTTTCTGATATATATATATTTATCAAAACAAAAATTATTATTTTCATATAATATTAATATAAATTTGTATTATTTTGTTATCAAGTATTACATTATAATACATAATGATTTTTTTCTGTTTTTTTTAAACAAAATAAATTACATTTATTATTATTATTATTATTTTTGTTGCGAAAATAAAACTAATTTCAATAGTTAAATGCAATATTTTATTTTATATTTTTGTTAATAATATACGTTTAGTAACATAAATATTATATATAGATATAAAAAAAATCAATTGTTTTATTCAAGTATATTGAAAATAATATTGAAATATTGTTTTTAATATGATTATTATATATAATGAAAATTACTCTTTGAATCTAATATTTTATATAAATATAATATATTTATTTATTTACAGAATATTCTTATATAAAAATTGCTTACACTGTATATTACTGTCACTCATATTATTATATTATATAATATAATATATATAAAAAAATATTATAATATTTATATATAGTATCTTACAGTTACTTATAGCCCAATTCACAGCTAATGGCTAGCATATGGTGTCGCCTACAATGTGTGTGTGTGTTAGGTCGGAGCTCAAAGTTGAATTGTTTTTTGATGTAAATATATTATATATAATATATATAATGCAATTTTTTTGAGGGAAATTTTATATATATAAAAATTGTTGTTATTTTTATTTTGAAAGAGCAATTGGTTAACATATAAATATATTTCACTTTTATTAGATAATAATGTTTAGTTTGTTTGTATAAATAATACTTAATATTAATAATTAATATAATATATATACATATATATATACAGTATTTATATACTGAATAATTATTTTTGATTATAATAGTACAGGAAAATTGAAATTTATTGGTATTGATATCTATATAAACTTATATATATATATATATATACTTATTTACAATTTAGTTTTTTAATTATTAATTAGATTATAAATAATTAATTAATAACAACAACAAAAATATTAGAAATTTTTATTACTATAAATAAATATAATTACATTTAAAAAAAATCAATTAATATTATAATAAATATAAACACACAAAAAATTGTTTTCATAGATATTAATCACTTTGTTTTATTATTATTATTATTATTATTATTATTATTATTTTATTATATTTCTAAACTATAAAAAAATAAAAAATAAAATATTAATCAATAAAACAAAAACAAACAAAAAAACAAAACCAAAAAAAATTATTAACACTTTGAGTGCAATAAACACATAATTTATATATATATATATTATATCATTAAATAAAAGACAGCAAAAATAAAACTAACAAAAAAATATTAGCAATTTTTTTGTGGCGATAACACACACACACACACACACACACACACACATCATAGATAAATATATAGTAAATTATATTATAGTCTAACCCTAAAAGTCAATCCTAATATAATGACAGACATATCTATCCCTAATATTTATATATATATAGTATTGTGTAAGACATGTAACCACGAGATGGCCACCTTTGACAGCACAAGCAAACACTATCTCTCATTCACTCTCTCATTGGCTGACCCTTCATGTCATCCGCTATTTAAGTGGAGGTCAGCCATGCTTTCTCTCTCTTCCACATCGCTCTTGCATTCAGTCTCTGTACTTGACTTCTCTTCAATCACTTCCCTTCCTTTCAATCACTTGAATCAATCTTTTGATTGATGTCTGCCATCAAAACTCAACACACAAACGACAATCAATTTTAATCATTTAATCAATCAATTTATTTTTTTTTTATTTTTAAACAATAAATTGTTTTTATCCGTTCAATTGGTTGTGTCCACTCATTCATTATCTCATCCACGGTCACAACTTGGCGCAGTCTTCAAGAATCGAACCAAATCACGACTGAAAACTCAAAAACATCAAAAACATTTCAAAAACAATGGCCAACAAGAAAGGAGGAAGAAAAGGTCGCAAAAATGGAGGAAACACAACACCAAATCAACTGAATGACACACTTGTCACCAACAATGCAGACATGACGTCACCAACGACTTCCGCTTCCGGTGCACATGGACCTCAAACACAAAGGCTCCAAACACGTGCCCAACAGAGGAATGCCAGCGCTAACGCCATGCAACGCATTGTATTCGACAAGAGTGACGATGAAGAGGACAATCAACCAAATCAAAACAGATTCAGAAACACAGGCAAACTCTGTGACACATTTTCTGGCAACGATTCAGAAAACAAAGCCGACGACTGGGTGTCGTTATTCACGCTCCTCACATGTGATTACTCAGACAAGGAGAGAATCATGGCGCTCGGCAGACACGTGACTGGGGAAGCATTGAGATTCCTCGTCAGAGAAATCGCACCACAAGTTCAAACAATCACTTGGGATCAGGCAAAAGAAAAGCTGCTCAATCGTTTCGCTCGAACCACTCAACACCCGATGGCCGAAGCATCACAACGAGAGATGAAACCTAACGAAACTTTCGAGACATACTTCAATGAAAAGAGAAGACTCATGGATTTGGCCAACCTATCGGATTCAAATCAGGTTGCGCTACTCACAGTGGGAATCTCCAACACTATGACTCGAACACAAATTTCAGCTCAAGATCCACAGACTCCTGAAGCATGGCTAAGGATAGCAACAGCTATCGAAGCTAGTCTGAAGGTGGGAAAGGATCGCTCTCAAAAATCCAAACAATCTATCTCATCGGTTAATCATCTGGACACCAACACAAACATAGGAAACAAAGAATTTCCAAAAAACGATTCCAAAAAGTTTGACAACAAACAACCGCCGGGACCATGTCCTGTATGCAAACTGTTCGGCAAGAAAGAGATGCACTGGAAATCGGTGTGTCCAAAATGGGCCGAAATCTCAGGCACCGGTGGTACAACCAAATCTTCAACAAGTGATGCTCAGCCGACAGCAGGCATCCATTGCCTTCAACCAATTGAAAAGGTTGATGCGCCGAAACATTCAACAAGTGATGCTCTGCTTCCGGCAGGTATCCATTGCCTTCAACCGATTGAAAAGGTTGATGAGCCGATCGATTCACCCGTGAATTCAAACATTCAAACAACAGAAAAGCCAAAAACAGTTGGCCTTCATCACATCAGTCATGAAGAGGATCCGCTGGACTTCATTTGGTTCACAACTCGTGTCAATGACAGACAAGTGCAAGCTTTCCTTGACTCTGGATCGACAATCAGCGCTATCTCAAGATCAGCCGCTGAAAGAATGAGACTGCAGTGGGACAGCAAGCGCTCAATTGCCATCAGACATGTTGACGGCATCGGCCGAACACTTGGACTCATTGAAACAATCATTGAGATTCAAAACAAAACATTTCATTTCGGCATTCAAGTGCTGGAACACCTGGAGCACGACATGCTCATTGGTCTTGACTTGGCCAAAGCAGCTGCCCTGGAAATCAACTTTGGATCAATGGTTAAACACAAAACTTTTGCTCTTCAAAAACTCAAGAGACCAACACCAGCACCGAGGACGTCCATACCTTCATTCAAGAAAGTGATCAACACAATCGCCGTTCTCTCTGTTGAAACAGATGTTGGAAATGTCAAAGAGTTTCAAGAGATTCAAAACAACAACTCAATCAAAGACAGAACTGGACTTCAACCGAAATTCTTGAACTTCGGGTTTTCGTCGGAATTTCCGGCCGACGACACACTCAAAGAGACCACAAGGAAGGCCACTGAAGGATTCAGAAATCTGAAAAACAAAAATCATGAGAAAAACAAATCAACTGATGTCAAACAAACCTTTCAAATTGGCGATCAATTTGTCAATCAATTGCCTGACACTGATCCCAAAGAGGATGCCAATCTGTCACATAAATTATTGGATCCATATTTGGTCAGAGAAAAGCTCGGAGATGAAAGTCTTAGATTGGATCACATCGACATCAATACTGGTGTTGTTGTGAACACATTCACTGCACATTCATCAAGAGTTTCACCAATTATGGCCCGCGACACTCAAAACAACAATCATCTGACTGTCTCATCCGACATCAACAATGACAACACAGCCACCACAACATTGACAACACATTCAATCTCATCAAAAATCAATGCAACACAAGATGTGAAGAGTCATCGCTTGCATTCAGTTCACTGTCTGAAAAATCAGTCAAATCAAAGATCACAACAATCAGATCAAGAAAAAGACATTCAATCAGATTTTGAATCTAAACAAAAACAAACCATTCATTTGAAAATTTTGCGTTCAACCAAAACAATTGGCGGGAAATTCAAACATCTCTGGAATCAAGAAGACGCTGAAGGCTAATCGGCGGCGGATGTAACCACGAGATGGCCACCTTTGACAGCACAAGCAAACACTATCTCTCATTCACTCTCTCATTGGCTGACCCTTCATGTCATCCGCTATTTAAGTGGAGGTCAGCCATGCTTTCTCTCTCTTCCACATCGCTCTTGCATTCAGTCTCTGTACTTGACTTCTCTTCAATCACTTCCCTTCCTTTCAATCACTTGAATCAATCTTTTGATTGATGTCTGCCATCAAAACTCAACACACAAACGACAATCAATTTTAATCATTTAATCAATCAATTTATTTTTTTTTTATTTTTAAACAATAAATTGTTTTTATCCGTTCAATTGGTTGTGTCCACTCATTCATTATCTCATCCACGGTCACAGACATGACTGTCCTATCGAGCCGACACTAACTGTCCATTATTAAGACTAAAGTGAGTGAGTGTGTGTGTGTTTGGGAGAGAGAGAGAGAGAGAGAGAGAGAGAGAGAGAGATAACCCATACCAACAATATTAGTGATGATAATGGGTTTGACACCACAAAGTTGTTGAACTTTTTTTGTTTGTTTGTATGTTTTTAAGACCACATATTGTCTACGGCCTAACACACACACCCGTCCACACATCCGTATCTCATATTATTATTATTATTTTGTTGGTAGGACTGAGCCGTCAAATAGACAATACATTGATTTATAATATATATATAATATATATATATATTTGAGGCTAACTTTCTGGTCATATCTATTGACACACAGCTAACACCACTTTATTTGTCTTTATATTATTATTTTTTTTGTTGTAAATATTGTTTTATTTTTTATTATTATTATCTTATATATAATTTGTTAAATAATTTTTTCTTAATACAAAAATCAATTATAAGTTATATATATATATATAATTATTATTTTATTTTTGTTGTTAACATATTTGAAGCAATTACATGATTACGTCAAATACTATATATATATATATTTATATATAATTAAAGATATAATTATATATTTTGAAGTAATCATATAATTGCTTCAAATATGATAACAACAAAAATAAAATAATAATTATATATATATATGTCTAACTAATCATTGATTTTTGTATTAAGAAAAAATTATTTAACAAATTATATATAAGATAATAATAATAAAAAATAAAACAATATTTAAAAATAAAATAACAGTTTTTTCATTATTTTTGTTATATATTATAAGATTTAATTAATAAAAATAAATATATATATTACACATTTTTATATATTAATAATATATAAATATTTTAAGTAAATATTTTTCATAATACAGTAAATATATATATATAGTATATTACATAATATAATATAATAAATATATAATATATAAAAATATATATTTATTTTAATATTACATATAATATGCATTAAACGATAATATAATCAATATACAATTTCTAAATAGTAAAAAAAATAAAATAAAATTATACTAAATTTATTAAATTATTATTTATTTAATTTTATTTGGGATAAAAGCAACATGCTAAATTATTTAGACATTATTAGTTATAACTGCATACATATTAATCTAGTAAATGCATATTTTTTTCAATAATTTATCAATTTAGATTTTTAGTATTATTATTATTATTATAACTTATAGTATATATATATACAGTATAAACTGTAATAAAAACCCACCAGTCCATTATACAGACTGTCCATGCATAACATATGAATAGCCCATTAGAAAAATTGTATTAAAAGTCTACATTTAGTAACCAAAAAAAAAATAAATCCTTCTATAATATACATGTATATCAATGTACATAAAATATCAATATATACAACAACAACAACAACAACAAAATATCTAACATATAATTTAGACTGTATATATAAATTTAATTTATATATATATATATATATATATATATATATATATATATATATATATATATATATATATATATATATATATCATTTAATGTACTGTCCATTGGGATAGATATAAAATCAAATGTACGAAAATCTGGCAAATTGTAGATATCGATGGACTACTAAAATAGTAATAGTTATTTGATTTATTTATTTTTGATATATATATTTTTTATGTATATATTATTTTTGATATATATATATATATATATTAACTCAAATTTACTTAAGATTTTCAAAGATATCTGTATTTCAAATATGCTAATTATAAATAAATATTAAACAAATAAAAATTTTGTTGATTATATAATTTACTCAGATATTAAATATAATAATAATAATAATAACTATTGATTTAAATATTTACAATTATTAGTCATAAAAAATTATTAGTTATATATTATAGTAGTAATTTTATTAATATTAGTAATTTAAATATAATTATCACAATTTTGTAAATGTGTTTGAAAACCATATTATTTTAGTAATTTCAACAATAATAAAAAACACATTAATTTTTAATGTAAAATCTTTATAGATTTTTGTTTTGTTTTAAAAAAATTGTAAAAATAAATAAATAAATAAAAATATTTTATCAGTTTTTTAACCATATAATAAATGAGTACTCAAAATAATAATAAATATTGTAAATCTATTTCTATATATATATATATATATATATTAAAAATAATAAATGATAATAATAAATATATTTTTTTGTTTTGTTTGAAAATTATTACCACAAACTAGATATATATCTATATATATATATATATTATTTAATCATAAATTTAAAATCATTTTTAGTACTGGTTATCTAATATAAAAAATAAATAAATTTATATGATATAACTTATAGATATATAATATATATATATTTATCGTATATAAAGTTATATATGTAATTTTATCGCTATATTTTATGGGCTATAATCTAATCAAATAATGATTTAGATTTTTTTTGTGGTTTAGCTATCATTTAGATTTGTTTTTTTTAAATATATATATTAAGTGTATATTTTTTATTTTGTTTTAGTTGTTATAAATGTTATAATAATGATAATAAATTTAGACATTTAATTTGATAGTTGATATTTAACAACAAAATAATTAATGTGATTTTTTCAATTGTTATCAATAATATAATTTGAACAAAAAAAACTATAATAATAGTGTTATATATATTTATTATATCTAAAATTAATTAATTAATAAAAATATTTTAATTTAATATTCAATACAAAAATAGATAATAATAATTGATATAATTTTTTTGCGCGCTTTATTATTATAAGTTTTAAATTAGTTTTTTTTAAAAAAATAAAATAAAAATGTAAAAAAATTAATAATGAAACTTACATGTTGATTTTCTAATTAATAATGTTGAGATTACCAATGTCAATTGTATATAAATGACCTGCATGATTTTATTATTATTATTATGATGATGATGATTAATTAATATATGCTTAAAATGTCAACAAGCTAATTTTTTGTTATTTATGTTTTAAGCAAATAAAAAATTATGATTTATTATCCAAATATATATTCATATCCATTAAAGAAAATCTGTAAAAAAATAAAAAATAATATATATATTAATATATAAAATATTAATTAATTAATTACTAATGTAAATAAAATTAAAAAAAACAAAAATAAATTTTTAGTAATTTAAATAAATTTATAAAACTTATAGATTATTTTATTTATTTTTTATTTAATCATTTTAAATATTAATATATATATATATGTTAAACTATCCAGCAAAATAAAATTTATATTTTATAAAAACTAACAAAAAATAATGATAAAATATTTTTTAGATAAAATAAACATTTTATATGATAATAATAATAATAATATATAAACATAAATAATCTAGTATAATCAAAGATTCAATTTTGTTTAGCAAATAAATAAAGTAAAATAAAATATTAAAATAAATGTTTAGAATTTTTATATTATATTATTATTTTTTGTTTTAATTCAATTTATATTTTAACTTTTTATTTATTTTTATATAATAATTTGAAAAATAAAATGAATATTTAGCAAAAAGTTAGTATTAATATAAACTACAATAAATATTGATAATAATAATAATATTGAATAAAAATTTTCAGATAATAAATAATATAACAATTTTTTTTTGATTTAATAATGTATTTATTTCTATACCATATATAGTAATAAAAAAATAACTTTACTATTATAACTATAAGATTTTATTATTTTTTGTGATTATTTCCTATCAATTTATTTAAAAATACTATATTATTGTGATTATTATTATTACTACTATAAGACTATTATATTTATTATATATTATTATTATTATTATATAAAAAGTGTTGTATTATTGCCATTATTTCCATTATTGTTGTTATGTTATCATACAATACAATACAATACATATACAGTATATTATGTATCACTACAAATAACAATAATAAATAATAAAAATTATACATATATTATATACAGTATATTCAGTATATATGCTTTATAAATGTTATATAACATTACATTAAATAAATTTATATTCATTGTTAAAATAAAATGTATAGCATAACCAAAAAAATGAAAATAAATAAAATATTAGACATATATTAGTTAATACTGTATTTATTATAGTTTTTTATTGAAGAATATTCTTTATTATATATATACTATATATAAATAGTATTATTTTTTTATTATTTATATTTATATATAATAATAATAATAATAATGAAAATATTTTCAGTATTGTCATTGAAAATCTAGTAAATAATTTTTATTTCTAGATATTCATATACATTATGGGTATTAAAAAAAATAATTAAATGAATAGATACTAAAAAAAAATATTTATAAAAAAATAACTCTTGAAATACACAATGAGATAGAAATAAATAAATGTAGAAAATATATAATAAAATAACTAAAATATTCAATATATATATACATACATTAATATACATATATATATGAATATTGTATAACAATAATACTACTAATACTAATAGTAATACTATTAAATATAATAAGTATTAAAAAAATATAATATATATATTATATATATATAATCAACAATAACAACAAAAATTTGTTTTCAGACACCAAAAAAATCTACAGTAAAATAATTTATTGCCAGCACTTATATAGATGAGTCTTATAGTATTTTTTTGATATATTTTTTTTTGCTCTCTCTCTCTCTCTCTCTCTCTCTCTCTCTCTCTCTTATGGCTGCATAAGCAATGAGAGTATTGAATATCACATAATAACAGATCCGTATATAAAAATGCAATGGCATCTCATTGTATGTAATTTTATATATATATATATATATATATATATATATATATATATATATATATATATCGTATATATTGTATATATATATGTGTGTGTAATAATGAAAAAATCATAGAAATATTCTGTAATATATACTACAAAAAATATATATATAAAGTATTATAACAAACATATATAACTATTTCTATATATATATTATATAAAGTTTTATTTTTGTGGATACAATGTATAGACAGTAAAAAAATCAAAAAAACAAAATAGTAACCAAACAAATAAATATATATATAAAAACAACAACAAAAATGTTGGCAAATAATATTAAACCAATTTTTTTCGCAATCATATAATATATTAGTTTTTTGTTGTTGTGTTTTTTGTTGTGTTAGACTATTAAGTTTATTATTTCTATTGTTATTATTATTATTATTATTTGGCAATTGGTTTGCATTGTTGAACATTTAATTTGTTCAATATTAGAGTTATGCCATATTGTTGTTATAATTGTATTAATTTTTATTGTTATTATTGTTATTATTACTAACAATTTTTTTTCATCAATGTGTGCAAAATGTAAATTAAATCTACAAAACATTTATTTTTTTTAAAAAATAAGTTTATTTATATAATTTTATATATATTTATTATTATTTTTTTTTGATAAAATATTTTTAGTAATTAATATTTCAAATTATTTTTAAGATATTTATTTTTTTTAAAAATACTAATCTATATATTTAATTAAGTATTTAATTATGTTATAAATTCTGATTAATTTTTAAAAATTATTTTTATACAGTAGTAACATATCACACACACATACATACACATACAACACACACACATACACACACATACATACATAGACACACACACATATATATATATACACATACATACACATACACACACACACATACATATACAAACATATATATACCGTACAAATACATACACAATAGATAAACAAACACAATGTCTAGTTATTATTAAA
Source organism: Oppia nitens (assembly GCF_028296485.1). Classification (NCBI taxonomy): domain Eukaryota; kingdom Metazoa; phylum Arthropoda; class Arachnida; order Sarcoptiformes; family Oppiidae; genus Oppia; species Oppia nitens. The sequence goes on along the minus strand of NW_026533194.1, from coordinate 2,055,975 downwards.
CCAAATCACAAATGTAATAACTTTTACGGCTCATTAATTATCAAAAATAATAATAATAATAATACTAAAACTAAACTAAACTAAACTAAATTGTGTATGTATTACATAGTATGTAATGTACAAAGTTTGTACAATACTACAAACATTATGAAATGGACAGTTGGATTATACCCACACACACACACAAACACACACACGACTGTCCACCCCAACGGTGCGCGCGTGTATAGCATACATATATATATATATATATAGTACACACACATAGATTTATACTGTATATTATTTTGATGGGGGATTATCATCATTAGATAATGGTTTGCCATTAAATTCACATATAGTATACCTAAATATATATATATATATATATATATATATATATATATATATATATATTATTGTATATCTACAGTATAAACTGTATATACTATACTGTAGTGGACAGTTATAGCTTATATATATATATACACTATTAAGCACAGTTAGCTAGCACAGCTAATAATGTTTCATATATAAAATTTATATCCTATCATAATTCAATGCATTGTACATTTGTTTTATATTTATATTATAAATATATAAAATATATATATATAAATAAAAATTAAATTAATATTTTCTACAAATTGTATAATTATTGTCAAATACATGTTTGTTTTTATATTTAAAAAAAACATTATATTTGTTAATATATTATAAACAAATTTTTTTACTAAATTCATACATAAGATTAGTTTTTATTATTATTGTATATATATTTTTCATATTGAAAACAGAAATCAATTTATTTTTTATGAATATACATATATATATTGTATATTTCATATATAGATTTGTATTAATATCTGATAAATCTGAAATGCATTTTTCTATATATATATATAAATCTATATCTATTATGTAATGTAATTCAATAGACAAAAAAAAACGTTTGTCGATAATGTGATTGCAATCATCAAACATAATACCCATTATTTATAGTCAATATAATAGTTTTTTTGCTCTCCATCTCCATCTCTCTCTCTCTCTCTCTCTCTCTCTCTCTCTCTCTCTCTCTCTCTCTCTTCATCTTTATGTACAGTAAGTGAAAGCATTTTTGGTGAGAGAGAGAGAGAGAGAGAGAGATTAGTCAAGAAAGACAATGACATCCAATTGAAGTACAAAAAAATACTCCAAAAGTAATAAAACAAAAGGCATTTCTTTACTCTCTCTCTCTCTCTCTAAATAATAGTTAAAGATAGTGAGTGAGTGAGTGAGTGAGTGAGAGAGAGAGAGAGAGAGAGAGAGAGAGAGAGAGAGAGAGAGAGAGAGAGAGAGAGAGAGAGAGAGAGAGAGAGAGAGAGAGAGTAAAAAAGACAATCATTTCCAATCTCAGAGCAAAAGGCAAAAACAAAAAACTACTGACCATTCGCTTAGTTGGAAACCTACTTGAGCTCAGACACTACTACTTGTCCTTTTGATTATAACTTATATATAGATATATATATATATATATAATCTGAAAGACAAAATCGCTGCAAAACTAAGAGATTATATAATATATTGAGAGAGAGAGAGAGAGAGAGAGAGAGAGAGAGAGAGAGATGAGTGAATGAAACAATATATATATATATATATATATATATAAAACAAAAATAAAGTATAAACTTATAGATACTGTCTATACTGTATATATATGTTAGTACTGTATATCTAGACGTGATTGTGACACAAAAAAAGTTAAGATAACGTTAAGGGCCAGCAGTCATGTCTCCAGAGGACTGGGAGGTAGAGTATAAGGTATACCTTAGGAGATAGAAATAAAAAAAAGGCATTGATGTGTGTGTGTGTGTGTGTGTGTGTGTGTGCTGTTTGAATAGTATTAGATTTAGTTGAGAAAAAAAATATGATATTATCGCAAATAATAATAATAATAAAAACAATTATATTATCTATAATATAACTACTACTATACACTTAGTATAGTATAGTATCATATATTTATTAATATATCGTATTTTATTTTGACAAATTAAATTAATTGTTGTCCAAATATATTACAGTATATATATATATATTATTATAATAATATTGTAATACTAGAAAAAATATAATTATTTATAAAATTTATAAATAATTAAATCATATCACTGTTTTTTTATCTAGCTAAATTATATCATCTATTATAATCATGGTTATAATTATATATATATATATATATATATATATATATATTGATATTGAAATTATATATATATGTATATATATATATATATATAGTTATTGTACGTATGTTATGTCACGCGTAACTTAAATAATAGCGTATAACGTATTGTTTAGTTTAGTTTAGTTTTCAATTTACGATAACAACAATAACAACAATAAAAAACATTAACAACGAAACTGCAAATCAATTGAATGCATCCATTAATACAATAAACTATTTAGTATACCGTATATACATTGTATATATATATAATAGATGTATATCTAATGGTCCAATATGTCAATTGTAACAATTTTTTGTTTTGGTTAACTATCCTAGATTATATATTTATAATATTTTTTTTATAGCAAATAAAATAAAAGTAAAAAAAATTAAGATACTATACTAGCTTATAAAAAATATGGTGCATGTTTATTTTGTTGTTTTTTTTTATTTTATTATTATTATTATTTTAAATTTATAATAGTTGTTATAAATTGTATTTTTGTTAGCAATATATAATATATATATACAATGTATATACGGTATACTAAATAGTTTATTATATTAATGGATGAATCTATGATACAAATAAAAACTATACAAATATATATAGATATATATATTTAAAAAACTAACTATAAAAACAATGAGTATATATATATATAATGCGGTTAGTCATTAGCTACAGGAGCCCACCATCACCACCATCATTTACTGGGTAGTTGTGTTTTTTTGGTTAGGGATGTATTTGTGATCAGGGATGGGGAAACTGGGTTCACTAACAATAACAACTACAATAAAACTACATTGTCTTTACATTTTTTTTCGGTGGCTACCAGTGCTCTCTAAGTAAGAGAGAGAGAGAGAGAGAGAGAGAGAGAGAGAGAGAGAGAGAGAGAGAGAGAGAGAGAGAGAGAGAGAGAGAGAGAGAGAGAGAGAGAGAGAGAGAGAGAGAGAGAGAGAGAGAGAGAGAGAGAGAGAGAGAGAGAGAGAGAGAGAGAGAGAGAGAGAGAGAGAGAGAGAGAGAGAGAGAGAGAGAGAGAGAGAGAGAGAGAGAGAGAGAGAGAGAGAGAGAGAGAGAGAGAGAGAGAGACCATTATTGATGGTATAAAATAAGTTTCCTGTAGTGATCATGTGATAAATGATGTTTTATATATATACCCTCTGTATATAATCTATATCTTTTTGCTACTACATACCAGTGCTCTATTAACAACAATAAAACAATATATATATATATATATATATATATATATATAACAATATCCCAGTGCCAGCAAATTATGTACAATACACTGTATATACAGTATATACTGTATATCTCTATTTGTACGGTTCAATCATTAACTATACTATACTATAAGTAAGTTATATACAGTTATAAAAAACTAACTATTTTTGTTTTGTTTTTTTTAATTATAATATACCATTAATATTGTTAATATTTACTTTACTGTAGTTTATATACTGTATATATATATATATATATATATTGTAAATATACTATACATATTTAAAGTTATATTAGACATTAGCCATAGTATATATATATACGATAATTGTGTGCCAAAAAAATATATACATAAAACACTATTTTGTTTGTTATATATAATAATAATGTAACGATTTTTTACTTTGAAAAAAATACAATCATAATTAAACTTAAATTAAATTGTGATATACAATACACTACATTATATTAAATGCAAACTAAACACAACAAAAAAAGCAACAAAATTTTTATCTAAAAAAACATTATTAAACAATTTCTATTTGTTTTTTGTTGTTGTTGTTGTAGTAGTAAATTGTATATATATTTAGTGATAAATACATTATAAACAATATTTTTTTATACAACAACAACAGCAGCAAAAAAAAACCTATTGTATTAAAGTATACAACAACAAAAATATATTATAATATATAGAGATAGTCTATATATTGTATATATATATAGTATTTAAGTTATAATATACAATATAAAGTATATTGATATATAAAATAACCATTAAATACTTAACAGTATAGTTATATATATAGTTTATATACAATATATATCAATATATACTGTTAAGTATATATATATATATATATATATATATATATACTGTTAAGTAAAGTAGATATAGTATATACTGTATATTATATACAGTATTATAAACAGTATATACTGTATATGAAAGTGCTTTCAAAATAATTTGTTTTTTATTAGATATTTTCATTATTATTAAATGACTAGAAAATACTGTACAACACTAACAAATAAAAAATAAAATTAGGATAATATTATTTTAATGTTTGTCTATGAAAAAAAAATAATTATTATAAAAAATAACATTTTTATTTAATTAATATGTTTTTTTGTTGGAGTAATATATATAAGTTATAATTATAATTTACATTAAAATAATGTTAATGTAAATAATAATAATTAATAGGATATTTATCGCGCCTTAAAACAAATTAGATAATCAATTATTAATTAAAATTAATAAATATATATAGATATAATTAAAATATTATTTTCCAAATAATTTTTTGAATATGCTAAATATTTAATTATATTATATATACAGTATAGTATATAATTAAATATAGTATTTAGATGTATATTATTAATCAAATTTTATTTTTTTTTATTTTATTTTTATTATTATATAACTCGGTTGTCAATTAGTTAAAGTGAATGAATGACAATAAAAAATCAAATACAATGCTAAACTATATATATATATATCTATATATATCTATAGTATATACTATAGTGTATTATACAACACACACAAAAAATACAATACAATAGTATTTAAGTAATATATATTCAAATTATTCACACACATATATATATATATTGTACTGTATATTGAATGTCAATGAATCATGCATTTGAACGAAGTGTTTTTGTGTGTGTGTATACTGTATATACTGTATGTGACTTAATAATGTATAGTACAATATTAAGGAACGGTATATATAAAATTAAATGCCATACCATTACACACACACACACACACACACACACACACACACACACACACACCTTATATACTATAAAGAGTTGCCACAAAATGTGTTCATTACACTGGAAATACCCGTTCCTACAACAAAAAACTAGACTTAACAGTGCATAATATTCTGTGAGCTCCGGTATCTAATATATATATATATATATATATATATATAGACAGATAGATATCAGTCAATCAGTTAATTAGGTATTTGAGAGCTTAGAAAATAATAATAATAAAAGACTATTTAGAGATCTAAGAGAGAGAGAGAGAGAGAGAGAGAGAGAGAGAGAGAGAGAGAGAGAGAGAGAGAGAGAGAGAGAGAGAGAGAGAGAGAGAGAGAGAGAGAGAGAGAGAGAGAGAGAGAGAGAGAGAGAGAGAGAGAGAGAGAGAGAGAGAGAGAGAGAGAGAGAGAGAGAGAGAGAGAGAGAGAGAGAGAGAGAGAGAGAGAGAGAGAGAATATACAGAAACTGATAGATTGTATATTAAGTATTGCCAGTCATTAGTCAATAGGTATTAAAAAATAACAGATTCACTGCTAGATTGCACAACATTTTCACTTACAGAATATTCTTATATAATACGATATATTAATATACAGTATATATACAGTATATATATATAAGTATAGAATATTCTATACACACATAAACATTGTGTCATTTTTTTGGGGTATTATATTTGTATTAATTAATAAATTATTTGATTTTCTACTACAAATAAATCTATATATATATATATATATTATTTTGTAATTATATAACAATAATTTTAGATAGATTTCTAAATTAATAAAAATTATAAATATTTAAAAAGTACAAAACTGATGATTGAATTAGGATTACCTGTATATTCAATGTAACAAAATAACGTTATATAAAATTTATATTATAAATGTAATAATAATAATATTATCTATAAATAGATATATAAATAGACTGACCACCCATACAGGTGCCGCCTGTATTATACAGGAATCAAGAGTCTAATACAGGTGACAGGAGAGGGCTAACCTGTATAATAAAATATACAAAAATATGTAAAACTAATTGATTAATAAAACTATGAATTAAGTTTTGTTAGTAAAAATTTGCTTGTATTTTTAATATACAGTTTAAATATTTTAAATATTTCTAAAATTGTTCATGTTCAATATAAAATAATTTTAACTTTTTATATAATTATAGTATCTAAATTAAAATTTTTCTTAATTTATATTATAAATATATACGAAAATATAGTTATTTAAGTACAGGTTAACATACAGGAATATAATATTTAATATACAGGAAAATACAGGTGAAAATAATAATTTTATACTATTATACAGGTTTACTAGTAAATTGGGTGGTCAGATATATAAAGTATAAATATAAACAAAATATATAATAATCTAAAAAAACATTATTGAATACAAGCCAGACATCTAGTGTATGTAATATTTAGTTATTTAATAATCATATTATTATTATTATGTATTTAAATTAATTATTATATTTTATTTATAATGATTATATTATAATAATATAATAATACTCAATTTAATAAAATATATTTAGTATAATATTTTAATTAATATAAATCAAAAATTGCTTTAATAAACAATTAATTATTTTCTATTTGCATAAATATAAATATTTTTATAGTTTAGTTTAAAATATAGTAAAATTTATATATATAAAGTTAAAAAATAACTATTATATTTTTTAATTTAACATAAATAATTTATTGTAAATAGTGTTTAGTTTTTTTAATCTTATTTTAAATAAGTAGTATTATCATTGAATTTGCACACAATATATACATATAATACAGTATATGATAAATAAAAATTATTTTTTCATATTAATAGAGCAATACTTTTTTTTATCAGTTATTGTGTATTTAAATGTATATTATTTTATTAAACATTTACTGATAATTCAAATATATATATATATATATATTATATTACATCTAATAAATGCAATAAAAAACATTTATAATAATCATATCATTGGGTTATTATTAATATAAATGTTAGTTTTCTAATCAAAATAAAAATTAAATAAAAATAAATAAATATTAATAAAAAATATATTTAATTTAGTTTTTACTTACAAATACACAACGTATTCATAATAATAAGTCAATTCAATATTATTTATAAAACAAAATATTAGTTTTTTAATATATAAATAATTTATTAGAAGTTTAAAAACTAATCGTAAAGTTAAAGTAGGAAATGGATCTAATAGATGATGACAACGACAATACTACAGGTGCTGACTACTGCCAATGGACTAAACATTTCAACGATGACCTAACCGTTAAACTACTTGAACACTTGCCGTTAAGCGATATGCTGGGACTGGTATGCGTTTGCCGACAATTTGATCGATGTTTACGTCAACTATGGCCCCGACAGTATCGACTGGAGGCCAAACGGGACGGCGTCAATGCCGACCGACGCTATAATATGCCGAAGTTGGTCACAAACACCCGTGAATCGTGTTTCCGATACGAATGGGACGTATCGGCCGAACGGCTAGAGTTTGTTTTGCAACGGTTCGGTCAGATTAGGGAACTGGCGATAGCATCGCGCGGGACAGCCCACGATCGGCAAGTAGTGGACACCGTACTAGCCAACTGTCCCCAACAGTCGCTTAGTTTGTTGAAATTGAACGGCCAGCGAACCAGTGGCCAGTCGTTGGCAGCACTGGGCCAACAGTTTGGTCGGGGTATTGAACGTCTAGTGTTTCAATGTCAGCGCTATCAGCGGCCGTCAATGTTGCCGATGATCCGGTACTGTCCGAATCTGAAACGTGTGAAAAACATACAGCTCCGGGATATCATAGCCGATGATCTACTAGTTGATGGTCAAGCACCCGGTGCTCAGCTAAGCGAAATCAAAACCTTGCTCATCGACTACGAGGATATGTCACTAGTGGATCAATTGGGTCAGAGATGTCCGAAACTGGAATACCTGTCCATCGATATCAATGTACAGTTGTCTAGTTTGGCATTACTGGTCGCCAGTATCGTACAGCTACCGAAGCTCAAGCTACTGGCGCTGAACTACTACTACGATATTGGTGTCGGCGCTGATTTTGCCCATCATTTGAAATCAATTGGCCAACAATGTCGAGAGCTCCGGGACTTTTCGCTGACCATACGCTACGAGTATACCTTGAATTTGCCGCTACTATTGAAATCGTTGAAAAAGTTTAGTCGATTACACCGATTGGCCATTTCTATGGAACGTAACTATCGTAACGATAGACTGAACGGAGAGCACCGGGATCTACAAGTACTGGACTATCTGTCCAATACGGGCTGGCATTTGCAGCGTTTGACCATCAAATCGGTAGGTATTACTGATGAATCGGTAGCCAATATTGGTGTATTGATGCCTAACTTGAGACAACTGGAGTTGATTACCAACGAACAGTTAACCGATACGGGTATGGGTGCTATCGGTGAACTACCGGAGCTCAGAGTTTTGAAGGTTAAACAATTGAAAACAAGGGCCAACTTTACCGAGATTACCGATACAGGTATGATGTCAGTGATCATTGGTTGCCCGAAACTCTATCGACTGGACATCAATGACCTACACGAGCGTTGTCTGACTGTCCAATCGTTACGGGCAATGATCGACAAATGTCTAGAGTATCCGAAACAACAGTTCAGGTATAATATGGGCGGTAAATGGGATCTAAAACCCGATGACTATTTCGGGCTTATCTATAGTCGTCGGCAACCAGTAGTTAATCTCGAGATTGTCGGTCTGTTGTCGGCGGGTTGTGAACAAAATTATTTGACCGAAAATTTCCGGAAAATTTGCCAACAAATTGGTTGTGTCAATGAAAATGATATTAATATGATTTTCTGAGTTTTTTGATGTTTTTTTGTGATATATATAAAATTATATTAATTTTTTTTTGTAATTTATAAAAATAATAATTTGTGTTAATATAGTCTATAGACTAATATCACATAAAACTTATTGATATTTAAAAAATTATTGATATTTAAAAAAATTATTGATATTTAAAAATTATTGATATTTAAAAATTATTGATATTTAAGAAAATTATTATACTATTAAATATATAATTTATATTATTATTATTAATAGTTTTTTGTATTTAATTTAAAGTCATTTGACCCCAAAAATACATTTTTTATATAAAAAAATACTTATAATTAATTAAAATAAAATATTTTATTTTTTTGAAAACTATAAAAGTTTTTATTAATATATATAACTATATATTATATATATATTAATAAAAACTTTTATAGTTAAACAAACTAACTTTACATACAATTATTATATTTAAAATTAAAATTCTATAAATATATATAATTTATGATAATTTCTAATATATATTATATATATATATATATATATATATATATTGTTAATAAATGTTAATTATTTTGATGATATTATATAATACAATAGTTTTAAATAAGTAGACAACAACAACAACAACAAAAAAACAACAAAATTAATTTTAAGTAAATTTATGTTTTTATAAAAAAAATAATTAATAATATAATTATAGTTTAGATACAAAAATTTTATCTTGTTGAATTTTATCTTGTTGTTGTTGTTTTAGTTGTCTAGATTTTAATTTCCATAGACAAACAATTAGTCCTAGTAAAACTACCATGATAATAGTAGAAGCTAGATTCAAATAGACATAACTAGCGGGTAGGGTATGCATCAAATGGCCCAGTATGGTCGCGGCCAGTAATATACCTAGATTATGGGCTAACATTATCAGTGCACCTACAGTATCGTTAACGGGTACGGTCATTTCAACTAAATTGAATGCACACCCGGTAACCGGACCGTAACCAATACCGTAGCCAATGGTTATACACCACATAGCTATAGGTGTCGGATCCAGGCACAGGTAGATAACTAGCGTAATCAACATTATTGCCAGTGAAACCAGGAGGATAAGTGTTGGCCCAATATATTTACTGACACCTATACAAACTAGTTGGGCGGAAGCAATGGCAATATTGAGGCCAGTGGTCATGAATGCCGATGTTTGCGGTGTCAGGCCCTGGCCGTATAGTTCGGCAAATTTCGGGAAATAGTTCATAATGGCTGTTATGTTTGTAGTAGCAAACAGTACCATCAATGTAGCCATCAATAGTGTCAAACATGTTTCGGGATCAGGTGCTAGGTCATTTTTTAGTTTTTTAACCAACAATTTTAGCTTGCTAATTATGCCGTTATTATTTGTAGTATTATTATTATTATTATTATTACTATCGTTATTATTAATAACTGTTGTTACCCGAGGAACGTATGGTCTAATTATATACAGTGTGAACATTAATATACTACACAAAACAAATAGTATACCTAGTATCAAATAGGGTATACTTAATTTTGATGGTGTTACCATTGTACTACTACTACTAGTAGTGCTATTATTATTATTATTATTACTTGAACTATTTTGAGCATGCTCAATTTTTTTTGATAAAAATGGTTCAACAATTAACGGTGCTACTATACCCGACGTACTCAATATCATGGTCAAACCCTGGATATAGGGTCCACATTGGTTGCCCCATAGTTCCAATATCCATACTTTCATTATACAACCGGTTCCCAAATCCAGGAACTGTTGGACGGGTAGATAATAGTCTAGTGTTGACAACCCGGGTAATCGGGTAATAAATACCGACATTATACCCGTTAACAATAGCAACATGGTACATATTAGCTGATTGTTTAGGTAGCGTGTCAACAAATTGACTAGATTAAAAATAATTTTTAAATTAATTAATTTATTTATGAAAAAAATTTAGCTAGATAATTTTATTTATTTTTTGAAATAATAATTAATAACTTTAAATATATAATAACTTACAAACAAAACTAAATATCGATGCTATTGACGCATACTGTAGTACTAGAGATATACCAGCTAGATCAGTTTTATAGATAATAGCCAGATCGTTTAGTGATACACCAATCATTGTTAAGGGTAATTGCTATTATTTAGTTTTTTAAGTATTATTATTAATTATTTTTTTTAAAAAATTAAAATTTTATATATATATATATATATATATATATATATTACCTGTACAAAAGCGCATATATAGATAACTATAGTTAACACATATTTATAAACTATTGAATTATTTGTTGACATTTTTGACATAATTGCAAATTTTTATTTTATGAATATTATTATTATTATTGATGTTTTTTAATAATTATAATTAATTATAATTTTAATTATACTAGAATTTAAAAAATTGTTAACTTAGGATAATGATATTAAATACAATAATGTTATTAACACTTAAATTTTTTATATATATATATATTATATAACAATAATAATACAAAAACACAGACACAACACACAAGTTTATATAAATGTTATTAATCTATAAAAATATTTATACATTTTAAACAAAAATTCAATAACTTTATAACTACAGTATAATAACACATGTATAATAATAATAATAATATTATTATTATTATTATTATTATTGTTAATGTATTGTAAATATCAATAGTTTTTTACTATAATACAATAAAATACAAAAATAAAATAAGTATTGTCATTGTTAATGTTAATTGTTAATATTGGCTAACTTTAATTATTATTATTATTATTATTATTTTTATAATAAAATTTCTAACAATGATGAGATTATTATTATTGTTATTTTTTATTATTATTATTATATGTGTGTTTAGATTTATTTTTTTTTATAGGACTAGAGGTTCTATTAATTAATTAATTAATTAATTCATAATTATTGCTAAAAAATATTCATATAATAAAAATAATTTTTCTATTATTATATTATAGTTTATGTATTTTTTGCGAAATAAAAATTTTCTAACTTATATTAAAGTTATTACCAGAGAATATATGATTTTTATTTATTTTTTTTTTGGTTAAATATTATTCAGATAATAAAATTTAATAAAAAGTTATTTATACTACTAATAAATAAAAATATCAAATATTTAATAGTATAACTTATTTTATTACATTTTTTTTGTTTGTTATTATTATTATTATAAATTATTATTTTATATTATGTTTTGTTAATTGATATTCAATTTATTGATAATAAAATTTGTAACAATGATGAGATTATTATTATTATTTTTTTAATTATTATATATGTGTTAATTTTTAAGGCTCTATTAATTAATTCATAATTATAGCTAAAATATCTATATATATATATAATAAAAAAAATTTCTATTATTATAGTTTATGTATTTTTGTGGAAATAACTTATATTAAGGTTATTACCAGAGAGTATATGATTTTTATTTTTTTTGGTTAAATATTATTCAGATAATAAAATTTAGTGACAAAAAAAACATTATATAATTTATATATATTACTAATAAAAAATATCAAATATTTTATTGCATATTTTTTGGTTATTACAGGTATTATTATTATTATAAATAATAATAATAATTATTTAGTAACTAGTCATATACTATATATAAAATTAAATAATAATTTATTGACATTATGATTATCTTATTATCAATTAAATTAATTATATATTTTTTAATTAACTATTTAAATTCATAATTAATAAGTTTAAAATCAAAAATATTATTTATAAATAAATATATATATATATATATATATATATATATATATTTGTAAATTTGTTTGTTTCTAATAGTTAGTAAAATATAAATTTTATATAATTTTTTTTTTGAAACACAATAACTGTAATTAAATATATTATAGTTATAGTATTAATACAATTAGCAAAACAAACCAATAGTTAGTATAGCAGTCAATATATAATTAATTGAAAATTATTTTTATTTTCTTATTTTTTATAAATATCAAAAAAATAGTAAATTTATCTTACTCATTGTTTAAAATATTATTTTTAAAAAAAATCATTATTAAAAATATTTTATTAAATTAGTTTTATTAGTTATATATACAGACAATATTACAAAGTTATCATGATGAATCAATTATTTATTTATTTTTAATATATCATCTTAAACTACTAATAACTTTTTTAATTTAATTAAAATTTATTCAAAAAAAATATATTAAAAAAAATATAATAAATGTTTTACACACACACTCAAAATATTAGTTAATTTTTTTTGTGTAAATATTTATTGATAATTAATTTTAATAGAAAAAAAATGTGATATTAACCAGTAATTGATATTTACATTAATATATCGATATATTTAATATATGATATTAAATAAAATTATAGAGTATTATTATAAACAAATATATATATATATATATATATATATATATATATATATATATATATATATATATATATATATACTGTATATATATAGATACTAAATACTTTTATTATTAATAAAATAAAATGTGATAAAAATAAGCGATTAATACCCACAAAAAAACTTATATTAACTGATATTAGATATCGTATTTGAAAAACAAATATATAGTATATATTTATATATGAAATTAAATCATTTAGTTTTAAATTTATTTTTGTTGTTAAAAAATTATTAATTTTTAAACAACAACACTAATAATACAATCAACACCAACAACAACAACAACTAATTATATAAAAAAAAATGAAACCTCAAGTAGTCTGTATTGACGACATTGAACGGTACGCATTGGACAACCTAAACAAATCGGTTGCCGATTACTACCGGAGCGGTGCTAACGATGAGCAAACATTGGCCGAAAATCGTCGGGCATTTGCCAGACTTAGGATTCGGCCCCGATTTTTGCGGGATGTTAGCCAACGGTCGCTGAGGACAACCGTTTTAGGTCAACCCATAGCTGCGCCAGTGTGTGCATCGCCGTCGGCAATGCAAAAGTATGTATACAGTATAACCCCCCCCCCCCCCCAAGTAATTAGTATATCTATTGTTTGTTTGTATGTTTTTTTCAATAATAGTTTTTTATAGTTATTTTTTTTGGGTATTTTTAATAAATATTTTAATTAAAAATTTTTATTTTTACAGAATGGCTCATCCAATGGGAGAGTTAGCCACTGCTAAAGGTTTTTAATGAAATAATAATTAATTAATAATAATTATTATTATATATAAATTATTAGTATTAGTGTTGTAATACTTATTTACACTAAAAAAGTTTTTAGTAGTATTTATTGGTATATCAAAAATATATAAACTAAAATATTTAGTTATTTTAGTCTATGATTACTTTAATTTTTTTTTAATTAATAATATTATGAAAATAGTTTAAAACAAATTGGTTGCCAATCAACTATATTAACTTATAATATACAATATAATAATATATATAAATAATTAGTTATCAATTGAAAAATTATAGTTTTTTTTTGTTGTTGATAATTTTTAATAATTAAACAAATCAATCAATTTAATAATATTATTATTATTATAATTATCAGAATATACTGTACTAAAAATATTAATATATATTTAAATATTAATTTTAATCAATCAATTATTTTCAATAATAAATATATTTAATAATAATAACAATAATAACTACTATTACTACTACTACTACTACTATTAGTTTTATTAAAATTATTTTTTATTAATATTAAATTATATATATATATATATATAGCGTGCGAAACAATGGACACAATTATGATATTGAGTACAATATCGACATCAAGTATTGAAGAGGTGGCCGCCGAGGCCAGTGTAGCGATGAAATGGTTTCAATTGTACATCTATAGGGACCGGGAGGTTACCCGACAGCTGGTCGAACGGGCCGAACGATCGGGTTTCGGTGCACTCGTACTGACCGTCGATACGCCAATGTTTGGCCATCGATTGGCCGATTCGCGTAACGGTTTTTGTTTGCCGCCACACTTGCGTATGGCCAACTTTGTGGCCGGTGCTCAGGCATCGGATGCCATACAAAACCGGCCAACAGATGGCCAGTCAGGACTGAGTGAATACGCACAGTCGCTGTTTGATCCGTCCATTGAATGGAAAGACCTTCGGTGGCTCCGGTCGATCACCCGATTGCCTATAGTAGTCAAAGGTGTACTAACACGAGAGGATGCACTGTTAGCCCTGAAATATGGTTGTTCAGCTATACTAGTTTCAAATCACGGTGCCCGACAATTGGATGGTGTTCCCGCAACTGTCAGTTAATTATTATTAGTAGTCTTATTTGATACTATAGATAAATAGATAACCGTTACCCCCTTCCTACCCCTCCCAACTCTAATGTCTTTTTTTTGTTTGTTTGGATAGATTGAGGCACTGCCTGAAGTGGTAAAGGCTGTACAAAATAGATGCGAAGTCTATTTGGATGGTGGGGTACGAACCGGAACCGATGTAAGCAAAAAAATAGTTTAATATATTATTACTATTTTTATTTTAGTATTTTTTTTGAAAAAAATATATATTATAGTTTTCTTTGTAATTAATATACAGTATAAACAGTTTATATATTTGTTTAAGTGATTATTGAATTTTTTTTATCATAGATAAGCTATGAATCAATTAATCAACAAAAAAAACTTATATATTATTAGTATTATTACTAATACTAATAGCATTTTGAAATCATTATCGGTATATATATAGTAAATTCAATAACAATATATATATGCTTAGTTAATAACTATTAAAAATTTTATATTAACTTAGATTTTAGTTATCAATAATCAAATAAATTATTTATATAATTAAAACTATTCAATCACAATTAACAACAACAAACACGCATACAGGTCCTTAAAGCACTGGCATTGGGTGCCAGAGCCGTATTTATTGGACGTCCTATACTATGGGGACTGGCCTATGATGTAAGTACAGTATATATCTACCAATTTATATATACAAAATATATATGGCTAATTATATAACTTATTTTATATTATTATTATTATTATTATTATTATTAAATAAGGGTCAATCTGGTGTGGAAAAAGTATTTTCAATACTCAAGCAGGAACTGGATATGGCAATGGCACTGTCAGGTTTATCTACCGTTACCGATATAGCTAACCAATCAACAACATCATCATCGTCACCATTGGTAGTATCAGAAAATTATTATAGATCACAATTGTAATTATTTTAATTTTAAAAATATATTTTATATAATTAAACAAAAATTATTATATAATATTTTATATAATTAATAATTTTTTTTATAATTATTATTATTATATAATATTCTATATTTTAATTTAATTATTGATTTTTGTTGTTATTGTTGGTAATAATAATAATAATAAAATAATAATAAAAAAATAATAATAATAAAATAATAATAAATTTAAAATTTAACAGAAAAAATGTAATAAATCAAATTAAATGAAAAATTATTAATTATTAATTATTAATAAGTAGTAAATTAAAAAATAAAATCTATTATAATGATAAAGATATTTTATTTTATTTAGTATTAAAATAAAAAAATTATGTAAATTTATTATCTAATATTTAACTAAAATATTTGCTGCCAAATTTTACTAAATTTAAATTATATATTTATGAATATTTATAAAGTTAAAAAATATAATATTAAAAAAAATTATTGATTGAAAATATTTGTATTATATTTAAATAATTTAATATCCAAACGTATGCTAATAATTTATGAGTTAAATTAATAAATAAAGTAATAGTTTTTCTATTTAAATAATTTTACAGTTTGTTTTATATATAAAACTAAAAAAAATTAATCAATTTTTAACTTAAAATAATGAAAATATAAATGTAACATTTCTACATTACTTATTATAATAGTTTTAAAAAAATAAATCAAATAAATAAATCACTAAATCAAATTTCAAAAAATTAATTGTTAAATAATAATAATAATAATTAATATATAAATATAAAACTTTTCTAATAAAAACTAATATTAAAAAAATTTTATTATAAAAAAAAGTTACCAAAAAAAACAAACAAATAAAATCTTACTAATTATATCTTTATTACTAAATATTAAGTTATTTTTATGTAAAAAAAAAAATATTTTTCACATCAAGTCCTAACCGGTAATTATGTGTTAAATTAACTTTTCAATGAGTGTGTGTGTGTGTGTGAGTGGGTGAGTATTATTTGATGTGACAGTACTTATTTGATATGTATATAAGATAATGAGTCACACACACACACACAAAATACCGGAGCCTAGAGAGCGAGCACTGGTATGTAAATTATTTAGACATTTAAAAGATTTATATTAATAGATAACTGTCCACAAAAAAAAATCTAACGGCGCTCGATGACTATTTTTATGACATTGAATAACATATAAGCACTGGTATGTGATATGTGTCTTACATAACGGTTCCGGGAATTTATTTTTTTGTTTAAAAATAAATTTTTAAATAAAAAAAATATTTTCAGCGATTATTATCACTAATTTTTTTTGTTGATATTATTATTACTGTTATATTTATATATATTTTTTTATAATAAACTTTTAGTGAAATTTTAGTAAAACAATTACACGTTTTTGTTTTGAATAAAAATTTTGAAACAAATAATTACATTGTTTTTCCAGTGAATAATAATAATATTGTTATTATTATTATTAGTATATAATAATTAGTTTTATTTCAACATATAATTCAACATACATTGTATACAATTATTTTTTGTTTGTTAAAAATAAATAAATTTAATTAATTAATAAAATACTGCATTGTTTGCACTATTATTATTAGTTAGTATTTATTATAATTAACAAAACATTTTTTAAAAGTAATTAATATATCAAATTCAATGTAATTTATAAAATGTAATAATTAATAGTTTTTAAAAAATAAATGTTTACTTAAAACAACAATAGATTTTTCATTATAATGTATCTCATTGTAGATATTTTTTTGAAAATAAATTATTAGACATAAAACTATATAAACTTTATTTAATTATAAAGTTTCTTAATATTTTTGCCAAAATAATTATAAAAAATAAAATAAATATATGCTTAATAATAGTTTTAATAAAATAAAAAAATATTTATATTAACTTTTAATTTTATATTAATCCTAACATAAGTTTTTTTTTAAAAAAAAATCTTATAATTTTCAAATATAAGTTATGAATTATTTTATTTTATTATGTCATTTAATATTATATACTATAGTTATCTGTAAAAGATATCTATATAAATATAAAATATTAATATTTTTTTTAAGATTATTATCGCAATTAGTATTTAGTTAAACACTCACACAATTTTTTGATTTACTTATAAATATTATGTAACAAACACTTATCTAAAGTAATTATCAAATACATAAATATAAATGTAAAAAATATTTTTTAATATATATTTCATATTTTAAATTAAAAAATATTTTTTTTTGTTGATATCAGTTATATTAGAGAAATATATATATATATATATATATATATATATATATATTTCTATTTTAATAATAATTATCTCATATTAATCTAAATGACATATAGAAGTAAAAAATTATTTTAATATTCATTACATTTTTATTTTTTGTGAAACATATGTAACTTTAATTGAACTATAAAATCGTGATATAAAACAATTTTTTAGAAAAAAATATATTTAAATTTATTGATATTTACATTGATAAACAATATATATATATACTGTATATATACAGTAGTATAACTAAAAATTTCAATGTTTTATAACCTTATATAAAGTTTAAGTTTAAATAATTTTTTTACGACTCTATAGAAAAAGTAGAAATTTTTTTATAAGTGATAATTATGTGATAGTTATTAAATAAATAAATCAAATATATTTAAGTGTATATAATATATTTGAAGTAATTGATAATAAACATATAATTGCTATATTAAAACTGCTACTTATATTTCAAACAAAAAAAAATCAATTAAAATTTTTTAAGTTTAAGTAGATTTAAACATTTAATGATAAATATATAGTCTATATAAATATTGCTACATTTATTAAATAAATAAATTGCTAACCATTTTTTTGGGCAATAAAAAACTATTTAAAAAACAGTATATATTTACGTGATTTGAATTTTACATTTTAACAAAAATAAAAATCAATAAAATCACAGTCAAAATCAATTTATAGAGCACTTAATTCAGTATAAATTGTATAAAATATATTTTATTATAATATATATATAAATTTATTGATATATTACTAATATAGTAGCTATAGATATATACTGTATATTAATACAAAAAAATAATGCTAATATTTATTTTATTTTTTTTAATTATCAGCAACAAAAATAAAATTATCTTTATTTTAAAACTAGCTATAAATTTTAATTATTTTATTTAGTTTAGTTTAAATGTTGCCGCACCTAGTTAAATTATAAATTTTAAAATCTAGCAACTATTATGTCCTTTAATAATAAATAACTAAAATTTATTTTATTAGTTGTTGATAAAAAAATATTTTTGTTTTGTTTAAATAAATTGTTTATATTGTTATAAATTTTTTATTAATAATTACAGTTTAAACGACTGTAAATAGCCATATAATAAAATAATCAATCAACTTTTATAGTCAAATAATAAACACACAAAAAATAATTAACAGTTTGTTATATAAGTTATTTAAAAATAAATTTAAAAAAACTATTGTAAATAATTTTACAGTAAATTTTAGTTTGATATTTATTATATCAAGTATTATTATAAACAACTTAAATAAAATTTAATGATTAACAATTAAATGTTTAAATAGTTTTATATTAACTTAACAGTTTTATATGTGTAGTAGTAGTAGTAGTTTTTAATTTTAATTTTTGTAAAAAATAAAACTTAATAAACATTTATCAATATTGTTTATTTAAGTAAGTTTTAATTTTTAATAATTATTATGAAAATATTGTATTATCATAAGTTTATTATAAAGTATAATACTTTAACTTATTTAATTTTTAATAATAAATAATAATAATAATAATAATAATAAAATTCAATATTCATACTAACTTCATATAACATCATCATTAATAATATTTAACTATTTTTCTCATTAATTAAAATAAACAAAATTTGACTATTTTTAATGTAAAATATTAAATATCTACTAAAAATAAATACAATATAATATACAGTAAATCAAATTAAATTAATATTAAAAATAATAATTTATTTAACTACAAAAAAAAATAATAATTTTACTTTAATATTATTTCTATGACTATTTGAATACTTCTCAATTTTTAATAAAAAAAAATAATAATAAATAAATATAATTATTTTATTTGTTAATAAATATCTAAATCAATATCATTATTAGTATTAGTATTATTAGTAGTATTATCATTACTATTAGTATTAGCTAGGTGATATCTATTAGTTTTCAATTTTAACAATCTATTGAAAATCAATAACAAAATCAACGATATACCAGTGCTGGCCATTGTCCAGTAGACATAGCTAGCTGGACAGGTAGGTATCAATTGGGACAGTACGATAACCGATATTAGACATAGACTGTTGATCGTCATGGTAACCAGGGCAGCCAACAAATCGGTTAGTTTGCTAGAGGCCAGTGCTACCAGATTATACAGACAACCGATAACTGGGCCGAAACCTAAACCAAATAGTATGGCAGTCAACCATACCAACCATTGGTGGGTGCCATCACTGGTAATTAACAAGGTAACTACCGATGCTAGCAATACTATTAGCATGGTAGGTACAAGTATGGCTACCGGTCCCAGATATTTGCTACTAACTATTATCGATAGTAACTGTGCCAAAGCTATACTAATGTATAGTGTTGTGGTTATAAATGCGGCCGTTTGTGGTGTAATAATACCCCCGGTATATAGTTGTAAAAATTTTGGATAATATATAAATAAATTGACCATGGTCGATGTCATCAAGGCTAACATTGCTATTGATAATAATATCATCGATAATGTTAACTTATCAGGTGCCAGGTCAGATTTCAATTGTCTAGACATTGATTTAAGCCAGGTTATTAGACAATTATTATTATTATTTTGTTTTAGTCTATTGTTGTTGGTGCTAATAATTGCGCGCGTGCCACCACGTGCTACTACATGCTGTTTAGTAGTAGTAGTACAGGTAGTAGTAGTTTGAAATAATTTAGTAGCCATTATAGCTATACTACCCATGATAATTATAATACCGATAATCAGATAGGGTATACCAATTGATGATTCTACCATGGTGCTACTGGTGCTATTACTACTACTACTACTACTATTACTATTTGTATCATTTTGAGCACTGGTATCTATAATCAATGTTTTCGATAAATATGGTTCAACTATCACCGGTGCCACTATACCGGCCAGTGTGCTCATCAAACGTAGCACCTGTACATAGGGTCCGCAATCATGGGCCCATATCTCTACAAGCCACATGTTTATCATCATTATGTTGCCAATATTGGCAAAATTAAATATGGTATAGGTGATTTTTAGATCGGTTAGACTAGATAACCGGGGCAACAATACTATAGTAATACCGGTGCCCAACATTAACAGTGAACATATTAGCTGTTTGTTTAGTCGACGGGCTAATAGATTAACTAAAAACAAAACAAACAAACAAACAAATAATTTTAATTTAAGTATTAAATTAATTATTTTTATTTTATTCAAACTTACATATGCCACATAATAATAATGGAAATTGTGCTAGACTAATTGAACTAATTAGTTCATCTAGCTGAGTTTTATATATATAGGTCAAATCGGTTAGTGTGACCCCGAACATTACTTGCGGTATTTGCTAATTATTATTATTATTATTATTAATTACAACAAAAATTGTTGTTATTATATTAAACATAATTAATTGGTAGAAATAAAAATATTAATTATTATATTATATGAAAAAAAAAATTTGAGGCAATAATATAAAATTACATACCATTAAAAACATGCAAATATATAATGTTATCGATAGTATATATTTGTAGACAATTGAATCATTTTGTGGCATAATTTTTGTATAAATTTATTATTTTTTTAAATTACTGATTTATTATTATTATTGTTATTGCGATTATTATCCTAACTATTATTTGAAAATAAATTAATTAATGTAAAAATACTTAACAAATAATAAACATTTAATAATATTAATATGTTTTTTTTTGTAATAATATATTACATGTGATTGTAAATTATTATTTTTTCAAAAAAAATGCAAAATCATTTATGTCTATCATTAATGATAGACATAAAATTATTATTATTTTAAATATTTAGTAGAAATAGTAGTAGTCATAATAAATATTTATTTTGTAATATTATTGTTAAAACAAATTTATATAAACAAATTTAATATAATTTTTTTAAAAAAAATTATTTACAAATTATATATTTACTAGAATTGTTTAACATATTTATAAAATAAAAATAATTAATTATTTAAAAAATTATTCAATTCAATATCATTAGTACTATTATTGATATTATTATTATTATTATTATTATTATTATTAGCTAGCTGATATTTGTTAGTTGATTTTAGTTTCAATAATATACATATTATAGTTAATATAATTAATGATACAATTGTCGACAAAATATTCAAATAGACATAACTAATTGGCCAGTTAGGCAACCAATCAGTTAGCACAGAAATCCATACAATATTACCAATATTGGCCATTAGGGTGACCAGGGCACCAGTCAAATTGGTTACCGGTGCCGATAGTTCAATTAGATTATATAGACAGCCGACTACTGGACCAAACCCGAGACCATACAGTATGGTTGTCGACCACAACACCAGTTCACTGGTGGTGGTGGTGGTGGTTGTGTTGTTGTAGTCACAAAACACTGGTAGTGTAGCTACCGATGCCACAAGCATTACGATCATTGCCGGTATCAGTATGGCTATGGGTTGCTTAAGATATTTGGTCACAACAATACACAGTAACTGTGCAACAGCTATGCCTACGCTGAGGCCAGTTGTCATAAAGGCAGCCGTTTGTATCGGTAGACCACTGTATAGTTGGACAAATTTTGGATAATATATGTTTATTGAGGACATAGTACCTATAGCTATTAGTAACAGTGTCGATGACAGTAGTGTTAGTAGACAGGTTAGCTTATCGGGTGCCAGATCCAGTATAAATTGTTTATATAGTAATTTTAGCTTGCTAATTAAATTATGATTATTATTATTAGCATGATTATTTTTGCAAACAACAACACCAACACGTGGCACGTACGGTCTAATGGCAAATATTATCATCATAACTAGACTGCACACAATATGTAATATACCTATAATTAGATAGGGTGTACCAATTGACGATTTAATTAGCATTACCATGGTACTATTTGTTGTAGTAG
>NW_026533194.1:2027500-2030000 GCF_028296485.1 Oppia nitens | reverse complement strand
TAATAATATTTTGATAAGTTTTAAAAAATAAAAAATATTTTATCTTAAGTTTATAAAAGCATATCTAATATCATTAATAAATAATATACAGTTATTTTTTTTTTAAATCTTATAATCAATATATTTATACAGTTATATAATACTGTTTATTAGTGTATATAAAAAAACTAAAACATTTGAAAATGCAATATCAATGTTTTTGTGATTATTACTATTTATAAAATAATATATATATATAAATAAATATTTGTATATACAGTATATTATAATTTAATTTATATATATATATATATAATCTTATATTAGTCTCTATTTTTGTTGTGTCAAACTTGCATAAATAAGTAAATTATCCATGCTTAATTTAATCATGTATATCAATAATAATAATCATAATATGATAGCAATGGGAAGGCATCTGTATATATATATATTATATTAAATTTATTAATATAAACATTTCCTTCAACAACAACAACAAAAAAAACTATCTCATGCTTGACTGTCCAACAAAAAATAAAATAATAATCACACAAAATAATAATAATAATAATATGATTACCATATCATCATTTTTTAGACACACACACACACAAAATAAATTGACATTTAATGGATAATTTGTTTTATGCATATTTAGTTTCAGATGACATTACACACTATGTATGGCATATACAGTATATATATATATATACAGTATAATCACTATAAATAAATTAATATTATATTATATAATAAATACATACAAAGATAATATACATATATAAACGATAATATATATATATGTATATAAATGATACGTCAAAACTGATGATTTTTTAATGTTTTAATTTTAATATGATTTTTCCCACTAAATCATTATCATTTAGTTTTTTTTTAAAATAAACATTATGATAGACAAACATATTTTTGTTAAAGTTTGATAAAGTTTTGACAATTTTTAAACTAATAGACAAAATCAATATATTTAAAACAATAATTAAATTTGATATATTTATCATTATTTATATATATAAACAAATTTACATAAAATAAAATAAAAAACAAAACAAAAATTGTTTACTAAGTTTAAGATAAAAATTCAAAAAATAAATTTTAGTTCCCGATTGAGATAAAAATCATTTTTTTTAAACATTTTTATTTGTTTATTGTTTTTATTTCATATATAATTTAACATAATACAGTATATATATATATTATAAATATATAATATGTCTAAACTTTACATCAGTTAGTCAAATATAAATAATAATAATAATATAATTAGCAATTTATTTATTAAATAGTATACATTTTAGCATATTTTTTAGTGATAATTATTTCAACGTGGTCAATTACAAAATTCACTATCATATATAACAATTAAATATAATTTATATATACAGTATATTTATTATATACATACATATACTGTATGTTTGAAAATTGTATATTAGTTTTAATGAACATCTGTTTAAATTAGGGTTTAAATTAAAATCGTGAGTAAAATTTATGAGTAGTTTAGTAAAAAAATAAATAAATATATAGTATATCTATAATAATAATAATAATAATAATTAGCTCCTGTTTTGAACAGTTAATGAGATAATTAATGTTAATATAGAGTATATAAATTATATTATAACTTAATTAGCTATAGTATTATTATTATTATTATAATTAGCATTTTGTGTATTAATAAAATTAAAAATACATTTTTTATATATCAATCAAAATAAAAACAATTTTAAAAAAAATAATTATATATTGAAATAAATTTAATAATTTTTAAAAAATTGTAAAAATATTATTATACATTAACAATTAATAATTTTATTAAATAATATTAAATTATTATTACTAATTTTGATTATTAATAAATTTTTAAAAAATATATTTTTTTACCAAACTAAAAATAAATTGTTAATCAAAAATTTATTAATTATAATAAAATAAATATTTGTTATAAATTAGCAATAAATAACATAATATTAATTTTTAATGTCTATAAAAGATAAACAATTATTTATTATTTTGTTATAATATTAATTTGAATTATTATGATTAAAAACTGTAATTAATTAATCTAGCATCTTTTTTACTATTTATATTATAATAAATTTATTCATATTTATTAGCTAACAAATACAGTAGTATTATAATATACCTCTAATATATAAATTTGTTTAATTATTTTATAAAAAAATATATATATATAATTATTTTTTTTTAATTAAATATTATTAAAAAATTATCGATTAACAGTAATTTTATAATTATTAATAATACATAATTATTATATATCCACTAAAATACTTAATATTATTAAGTTTTAATATATATGTTTTTTTAGAAAAATAATTATTTTATTATAGACTATAATAATTTAATTTCTATGTTTATAATAAAAATATATATATATAATAAAATTATTATCTATTAATTTATATCAATGTATATTCATTTCTATTAAACTTTTTTTTATTAAAAAATAGATTTTTTTGAAATTACTCAAAAAAACTAA
>NW_026533194.1:1795000-2025000 GCF_028296485.1 Oppia nitens | reverse complement strand
CAAAACCTGTCTATCAATAGGATAATAATTATTATAATATAAAACTTTTTATTTTTATATATAAATATTTTTTTTATTATACATAGACATACAACTGTGTTATACATATCTATATATAATTGATGTCTAAATATGGTATACAATGGGAAAGACACAAATTATTTATCATTATTATTATTATAAAAAAAAATTTGTATTATAATAACCAAGCTAAATTTATAAATATATATATATATTTAATATAATAATATTACAATATATAAAAAATAATCTAGATGATAATATAATTTTTTGGTATTATTATACTAACAATATATATACATGTAATATATAATGTATATAAAAAATAATAGTAATTTTATTATAATAAGATATACATATTGTATATATATATATATATATATATATTATAATTTGAGGTAATAATTGTATTATTATGCAAATGTTTTTTACACACACACACACACACATACACACAGTAGTAACAAATAAACTAAACTAAATTATTCAATTATATATTTATCATGGTCATTAAATATGCTAATTTATTTATTTTTTTAAAAAAAAAGTTGCATATAATGTCTTTATCTATTTTATTATTATTATTATTTTTAATTTTCCTTAAAAAAGCGTGTGAAACAATTTTGTTAGAGTTATACTAAGGTTATTATTATAATATTAGTAGTATTAGTAGTATTATTACAAAATATTTTTTTAAATATAATTATAATACAATGACTACTGATATTATAACACTATAATAATAAAATGTAGATTTTTTTTGTTCATGAATTAGAAATAGATTATACATTAGTATTAATGGTTTAATAATATACTCTAAATATTTAACTTTATATATATATATACTGTAGTTATAGTATTATTATAAACATTTAGATTTTTGAGAAATTATATCAAAATAGCATTTCTTTAAAAATATATTTATCAATAAATTTTAAAACATATAATAAAACTGTTATATATATATATATATATATATATATTGTATAAACAAAATACTAAAATAAAATTCTACACAAAAATGCATTTAACGCTTAATTATAATAATAATAAAAATTACATTTTATTGCTAACTTATCGACTCAAATAATATTATATATATATATATATATATATATATATCTATTTATTGCTACCAACAAAATATAATTTTTTAAAAAACTATTTTAAATGTATTATTAATAAACTTGTTTTTCAATATATATATATATATATATATAAAATACACTTAGTGTTTTTAAAGTGAAAATACTATTATTTACGAGTTTACTATTCAATCAATAAAAAATTATTAGTTTTTGTAGACAAACCTTAAAAAATTGTTTTTTAGTTTAATTTTTTACATTTTATAATAAAATGCATGAAAATTTAAATATTTATTATAATTATACAATTAAATACAAGAGGTATAATAAAAACATTAAAAAATTATTGTATTTATTATTAATATATTACTTAGAAGTGTATGATTTAAACATAAAAAATATTTTAAATTGTTTTTTTATATTTCAATCTAAAAAGTAATAGTAAAAAATATTTTTAGAAAATAAAAATTATTTTATGAATACTAATAAATATTATTGTGATATAACAATAGTCTAATAAAATTATAATAATTATCTTTTTTAAACAAAATAAATATTTGCATATAATTTTACAAAAAATATGTTGTTTTTAAAAAATATTGTATATTTTTCACACTAAATAAATTATAGTTAATATATTATTTAATTTTAATTACACTATTATTAAAATTGTAAATTATTTATTAAATTATTAACTAATAATAATATTATCAACTAATATAATTACTATTTACAAATATATGAATATATAATAATAATAATACTATTATATGTTTTCACAATAAGTTGATAAAAAAAATATTTTTAAATATTTTAAAAATACAAATAATAGATAAATATACATAAATTAGCACATTGTTTGTTTTTTATTATCAATAAATAAATTATAATTATTTATTGTCACAAAAAAAATTATTGTTATATTACTATTGAAAAATAAATTTCAATAAATTTTGAATAGATAATTATGAATATAATGTAAAATATATTTAAAAACAATTTTTTTGTTTTGATTATTATTTGAAACATAATAACAATTTTTGTATAAACTGTATATTATTTAACATATTTCTATTGTAACAAAAAAAATAATAATAAACTTTTTTGTTTTGTTTAGTATTTTAGAAAATCAAACAATTTTTTTGGTACAAAAAATAAATCTAAATAAATATAATAATGAAATATCTGTTTACTGTGAAACATATGTCTCATCTCATTAGGCAAAACTACAAACAAAAAAATAATAATAAATAAGTTAATACTTTTACTTGACATTACTTATACTACACTGATATATATATATATATGTCAAACATATTGAGATAGACATACAATATAACATACATACATAAACTTACTGTTTGGTGAAAAAAAAATCTAGAAATAATTCAACAAACTTAACGACAATTTTTTTTTTAGTTGTTAGCAAATGTATGGGTACAGTATGTTTGGGTTAGTTAGTTATGGGTTAACCATATATTTCAACTAATATAGATTACATAACATGTTTAAGAGAGGGGTGTGTGGGGGGGGGGAATGTCTACTAAAACATTTAAACATTTTTTTTTGTTTAAAAAGCGGTATTTTTGTGGGGGACTATTATGTGGGGCGCCGGTAGTTAGTGTCGGACAGTCGTGTAATAATCTTCAAAATTATTTTTTTATAATAATTTATTACTACATATAATAAACATTTTTTTTTTAAATTTTGTTTATTTATGTGTATAGAAATGGGTATAATTTAAAGGCTAATTATGTGTATATTTTGTTTTTTTGATTTTTTAAAAAACATATATTTTAATAGACCATTACTACTATTATACTATGATTTTTTAATAAAAATAAAAACAGTTAAAAAATTATTGAAATAATTTATATATATATATATTAAATTCAATTATTGTAATTATATTCACATAATATAATTAATTATTTATTTTTAAAAAATTATCATATTTAAAACATTTAAAATATCTAGATAGTTTATATATTAAACAAATATTTTAAGTTGATTAAAAAATTTACAAAAATAATTTTACAGTTTATAAAAAAAAAATTTTTAAAAATCAATCAATATAAATCAACACACTGTATATAATGTGCCTATAAATACAAAAATAATTTTTCACTACCCTCGTAAATTTACATTTATTTTACACACACACACACACACACACAAACACACACACACACTCACACAAATTTTTAACTTTTTTAGTATTTTTTGTTGAAAAATTTTTAAAAATAATCTTTCAATACGATATATATTTATTATTATTTTGTTTCTATAAATAGGATCCATAAGTGTCTGTATGTATGTGTGTGTTGTATGTGTGTATATGTATGTATATGTATGTATATGTATGTATATGTATGTATATGTATGTATATGTATGTATATGTGTGTATCTGTATGTGTGTATATATATATGTGTGTGTGTCTATGTGTATGTATTAAACTCCATGTGCTCCATTGCTCACTTGGGTTATATAACACATCATTTATTATATTGGTTGATGTCAAATACACACACATACATACATAGACTAAATATATAATATAGAAAATGCATACATAACTATACATTTAATGGCATTTTTTCAATAGCAGATTTTTTTTAAAAAAAATAACTATCAGTTCATCTCTCTTTCTAACCCTCCCGCCCAACCTATCGGTGCCATTATTACGGCTGCCATAACATCATCACCCCTGGGCCTCAATACACACATACATACACACAAAATAGCTGACAATCAAAATCGGATGCCAATACATATTATACAGTGTGTGTGTGTGTGTGTATGTGTGTATGTGTGTGTATGTGTGTATGTGTGTGTGTGTGTGTGTGTGTGTGTGTGTGTGAGTTAACTCATCCCATAAAATAGATAAATGAGCTGAAAATGCACATACATATAGTGTTTTTGTTGAAAAATGCTTATATATATATTGTATAAGCATTGCACGGGTAGGTTAATATACAATAGTTAATTTGAATGACACGGGCTATTATATATATATACATATTGTATGTATGTGCCAATTGTTTATTATATTATTATTTATTATTATTATTATTAATATTATTTAGTCAATCATTTAATAAAAAAATTATTAATAATTTGTACAATTTGTATGATAATAAATATATATATATATATGAATTTTTATATATAATCTATGGGGCGGTTTAGATTAGCACTGTCATATAAATATAAAAATTAATTTTTTATTTTTTGATGCCCATAACCATATATTTTTATTCCCTATACAATCTATAACATTTTATTATTATTATTATTATTATAGGCACATCATAATTTAACATAATAATAATAATAATAATACCGGTGCTTTGATTTAAATGACAGGCCCTATGATTATGATTAGTGCATATACTAAAAATCAAAAATTTATTATTATTATTATTATTATTATTATTATATAAATTAAAGCAACCTAAAACTTGTAGTTATTATATATTGATAAAAAATATTTATAATAACCTTGATAATAATTTTATTTGGTACTATAATACAGTTTTTATATTCACACAAAAAAATATTAAACAAACTTTTTGTTGTTGTTGTTGTTGTTGTTGTTGTTATAGTTATGTAATACTATATTAATACAAATGTTTTAATTGACATATAGAGAGAAAAAAAAATATATATATATATATATACTATAAAACAAACAAATTTTTATTTAATAATTTATTAGGTTAAACAAATATAAATAATTGCTACTAATAAATTAAATATATAATATTTTTTCTATAATATTATTTAATAATATATATATAAATATATATATATATTTAATATATAGTACTACACACTAATGTATTTATAATATATTGTATAATACATATAACTAAATATGATATATATATATATAAACAAAAGCAATTAGAAACATAGAAAATTGGTATTAAATTACAAACAAAAATACAATAGTATTATATATTAATAAATACATAGTATTGTATATTTCCCACTAATAATGATTAGACAAAAAAATATATACTATTTATATATAAATATTGTTAGTATTAAATTATAGTCAATATTTTAGTAACAAATAAACAGAAAACTAAATAAACTGTTTTTTTGTATAAAATTTATATATCAATATATACCGGTATATATATATATGAATTGTATATTAAATTATATAAATCTATATAAACATAAATTATTTGATAAATATTTAATAACATTTAGCTAATTTATTTAGTTACCACAAACAAAAAATATTATTATATTAAATTACAAATAAATTTATATAAATCATATATAATAATAATAATAATAATAAATATAACTATTATTTCTATAATAAAATTATATCTTGAATTTAATTTAAATAAATTTTATATTATTATTATTATTATATAATAATCTAAATTTATTATTAAACAAAAAAAATAATTATCTAATATATATGTAAATCATATATATTTCACTTAGTTAACTATAATATCATATATATATATATAACATAAATAATAAATAAATTTTATCTAGCATATTTTTGAATATACTTATTTTATTAACTATTATTGTGTGTGTGTATGTGTGTGTAACTAATTGAGTGGGTGTGTGTGTGTGTGTGACAGTGTCAGTGTATAATAACTATATTATATTAAATATATATATATATAACTTATTTGTTTTTCAAAGTTAATTAACGTGAAATGCGAGACCAATAAACCGTATATAATATCCACTGTCGTTACGAGTGTTTTATGTTAATTGAAAAAAATAAAATAAAATAAATTATAACTAGAAATATAAATATATAAATAGATAGACATAGAAATAATATATTCAAACAAAACAAACACACAAAAAAACAACTAAAAAATATTATCTACCGGTGCTTTTACATACAGTGGCTTTTTTAAAAAAATACATGGACTGTTAGTGAAAAAAATTAGCTATCGTTGTTAGTGCACCGGAACCTGTAGGCGCCTGTAGTATATATATATATCCCAATATATTATACTATAATAGGGGAGAAACACATACACACAAAACATCTGATAGATAATGAAGTTATTTATGAGTTTTTTTGTTGTTGTTTTGAAATCAATGATTTTTAGTTTATATATTCAATATATATATATATATATATACGATATAGTCGTGCATCTAATTTATGGCCACAATTTTTTTTAGGGCATATATGTATAGATAAGCCAATAATAAGCGTATTTTTGTGTGAATGTGTAGATAGATATTAGTACACTGATAGATGATGATGATGAGCACCGGGTGTTTTTTGTTGTTGTTGTTGTTGTTGGTTAGGTATAGCACTGTTGAGATAATTTGCATATGTATTATAAATAGTGTGGTGAGGGGATGTGGGGAGGTAGACACCACACTTAAACTACCTGGGCGTTTACTGGGCAATTTCATTTGAAATTAATGGGTTATATACTATATATAGTATAGTATATTTATTATGTATAATATTTATATATTTCACTCACAATTTTTATACTATTACTATATATATTAATTCATTTATGCATTAGTAATAATATCATATAATTATATATATACACTATAAATATATTTTCAATATAATATATGCAACAAACAGTATATCATATTAAATAAATGCAATATTTATCACCCAAAAACATCACTGTATATATTACTGTATTAATATAATATAGTATATGACAATAATTATAATAAAATAATATTTTTACTTTTATTTATTTTGTTTGCAGGATATCTATGACATGCAATAGCTATTGGAGATATAATATGACATAATATGTACAATAGTTTAGTATATATTTATTAGATATAATTTTCAAGACCTAATATTATTCAAGTTTTTATTTGAAGGAAAAAATATATTGTATACAAGTTGTGTTATAATACAACCAGTGTGTGGGAAATCATATTATTTAGTCGCTTATGTATACAATACCATGTATTATACTCTCTCTCTTTCTCTCTCTCTCTCTCTCTCTCTCTCTCATACAATGTGTTTACAATTGGGATTAATATATATATATATATATCGGGTCTATTATATTATGTATTTAATATATTCAATAATATACAGCACTTTTGTGATAATATTTATTATATATATATATATATATTTATATATTAGTATTAGTTTCCTAAATATATACTGACTTTATATATATATCTATTGTTTGTCTTTTTAAAAAAACAATTTACATGACTTTCCTCTCTCTCTCTCTCTCTCTCTCTCTCTCTCTCTCTCTCTCTCTCTCTCTCTCTCTCTCTCTCTCTCTCATTTAGTCATACATACACACCGATAAATGCCTGTCCATAGCTTATGTAGTCTCTCTCTCACCCAATCCCCTCACTTATTCACTCACTTTTGCTTTTATACAGTATATACCGGTATATATATATATATATAATATAAATAATATATGTGTCAAAAAAAGCGATGATTGACGGACTACCGGTGCCAAGTATACTACAAACACAAACACATATGCACTTTCACATACTGGTCGACTGATTATTATTTGATTACATAAGTGATTTTGGATTTTTAACTTTTAAATATAACGTCAAAAAAATAAGTTAGACTTTAAAAGGCTTTTTACAGACAACACCACAAAAAAAATCATATCATTTATTAAAAACTGCATACATATGTATTAATTTATATTAAAATAAAAATTAATTTTTCATATATATATATATATATATATAAATGTTACGGTTTTATATTTTTTGTGGGGTAGGAGGGGTGGGGGACAGTAGGGTTGTTTCACATGTGATGAATGAATTACTTTCACTTATTATTTTTATTTTTTTTATTAAAAAAGCATAACATTTTAAAAACATTTTTCATTTTTATTTAACTGTAAGTTTAAGTATATTTTTTACATTGAAATAAATACTTTTTTGAGTAATTTTTTTTTGAGTAAACTTATGATATGTTGTTTGTTGTGTTAGTACTACTCTCTCTCTCTCTCTCTCTCTCTCTCTCTCTCTCTCTCTCTCTCTCTCTCTCTCCTCTATCTTAAGAGTTTCACATATCGGCAAACATTATATTATTTTTTTTTTAAAAAGCGATCTAATGTTTAGATAGCAAACTGTATATACAGTATATATTTATGAAATGTATATATGATATAACATAACATAACCACAAAATATTTAGTTGTATAATATGTTTGCTATGAATTTTTTTTGGAGGGGGGATACACTTAAACATTACATACAGTAATATCATAAATATTATTATATTAATATATATATATATATATCATTTGAAAAAAAATATTTTTCTTTTTAATATTTTTATGATTAATATTTTAGATAAATAAATAGCATTTAATTTTTATGTGTATTTTATTAAATGGTATACATGTGTGTGTGTGTGTGTGTGTGGCATAAATGTTATCAAATTTTAATATATATATATACAATATATAGGTGTCATTGCATAAGATAAATGTGCCCAGTCAATTTTTAAAAAAAATTATTTAATGGCCACCCATTAATACACCTAAAAATAACATAACTGTCCATTCATATATATATATATATATATATATATATATATATATATATATATATATATATATATATATATATATATATATATATATATATATATATATATATATATGACAATGCATAAATGATAAATTAGCACCTATTTAACTATTTAAGTTTATATATAACCAGTGCACTGGTATTTTTTATCAGCACTGTTAGGTTTTATTTTCATCATACAACCATAATTTATACCACCACCAAAAAAACATTAATATTTTTTAAAAATTTTATGGGTTGGGTGTATTGGGGGGAGGGGATAGACCTATCATCAAAAATAATTAGCAATAATTAATTTTATTTTTGAAAAAAACCATGTTTAGCACAACATTAAAATGTGATAATATATTAATTTTTATTATTATATTAATTATCAACAATTATAATAATTATATTTATCAATTTTCAAAAATAAATTATACACTAAATTTTTTTTTTAAAAAGCATAGCAAGTAATTATATTATTAAATAAAAATTAATTATTATTAGTAGTGAAAATAAATTAATAAAATTTTAAATCACTTACCAATTATTTATATATATATAGTTGAAATCAAATTTATTAATATAGTTGTATAGACACACACACATACACATAAAATTGTTTTATAATTATTGTTTTTAATAGTTATAGTTATTTAGTTATTTAAAAAAATCATAAATTATTTATTTAACACTATTATTATTATTATGGTTTATATAATAAAAAAATTTTTTTAGCTAGTTGCTAAAATAAATAAAGTTTTTTTATAATGTCAAAATTTGTTTTTAATCACTGATTTATGTCTAAATCAAGCACTGGTAGCCCCATTGTTGTATAGTCACAGGGCACAGGTAGTCATTAATTTTTTTATCAAAAGTCACATAGGAGTCAAAAAAAACACAATAAAACAAAATCAATAAAATAGAAAAAAATTGTTTGAAATCCAAGTGTCAATCAAATTAAAGTCTATTTATTAAAAATTATAAAAAATCTTTTCGCAAAACAATTGTTTTTTATTGTTGTTTTTGTTGTTATATGTGATAATAATAATAATAATAATAAAACCAAATTTTAATAATAATAAAGCACTGGTAGTTTGACTTAAAAATTTTCACACATATAATACAATATAATAATAGTAATGAATTGAATACTAATATTAATCTTTTTATTTTTTAAATATTAGCAAAAATTAATATATTAAATAAATAAAATCGTATTTATTGTATATAAAAAAATTAATAATAATAAATCATATATAACATATGTGTAAATAAATAAATTTAAAAAAAATATTTTAAATAAAACACAAATTTATAAAAAAAAATCATAAACAAAAATCTTATTGTTATTTATAAAAGATTTTATTTTTATAAAAAAAACATTATATATATTTTTATTGTCACATATAATACAATGTTTTTGTCTAATTTTATGTATAATAATAATAATAATAATATTATAATAGTTTTTTAGTTTTGGCGTAAAAACAACAAAATAGTTCCCCCCAAAAAAATGTGATAACTTGTTATCAATTTGATCACAAAATTATTTATTTTTTTGTTAAACACACAGAAAATAAAACAAAAAAAGTTTTTCACAAAAAACTAATATAATATAAAAATAACTTATATTTTTTGAACACAATAAACGCCTTTATTATTATTATTATAATTATTTTTTTCAGTCACTATATTTGTATATATATATATATAACTAATAATAATCATTACATACTGTATATTATATAGTTATATACAGTATATATATAACACATTAGCACAACAATAATGATTGAGTAGTGGATATAGTAGTAGTAGTATAGACACTGGATTTTATTATTAAACACACAAAAAACTATAATATATATATAAAGTTTATATACATATATATTATTCACTAATTTTTTTTCAACAAAAAATATGCAAAAAAAATCAAATATTTATTAAGTTTTTTTTAAGGGGAAAGTCCTTATATTTATTATATTAAAGTCTGTCTCCCAGTTAGGAGAGAGAGAGAGAGAGAGAGAGAGAGAGAATTAGTCGATTGATTGATGAGTTTTTAGTTTTTTTTTTAAATAAAAAGTTTTATTTTAGTTGTCTAACTATAACACAGATACACATATATGTAGTATACTATTGCATACATGAATCGCAATGCACTAACAGTGTGTCGGCACCGGCATCATCATCAACATCATCGGGCACTGGTATATCATAAACTGTATTTTAACTTTTATATCTCATGGGATGAGATGAGGAGATAGTTAGGACAAATGGGGTGATGTATTGGTCCCATACAATAGATATCAAACGGGGGGAGGGGAGAGGGGCCCCAGTCATATAGTAGACGATAGGGATTAGAGGCTAGGAGTTAGTTAATATCAATATGTTTTTTGGGGGGGAGGGTTAGGGGACAGGTATGTCATATAAACTATACAAACAATTTTTTTAAAAATATATTATTATTAGCAAAATTAGTTTTTTTGTTGTTGTTATAAATATTTTATACTTTTATATAAATAAATTATTTATCAAAAATTATTAAGTATATCATATGTAAGTCACATATAATAATATTCACAAAATAAAACAAAACTTTATTTATTAAACAATTCAATTGTTATTATATTTTTGTTATTATATATTATTTTATATATTGTCATAATTTAGATGACAATTAATAATTAATTTAATTTTTTTTAAATAAAAAAAATAATAATACTCTTAAAAAACACATGTAAAACAATGTTTAATAATTGTTTAATATGTAACCAAAAAAAAAAATTCAATGCACTTTTGACTAATAATAATACATTAATAATATGGTTATACACTGGCACTGGTAGGTAGTTTTAATACTGTATTATACAGTAATAGTTTAAGTATATGTGTGTGTTTGCAGTCATAGAGTTGAATGATGAACTAACTATTATATAATAAACTACCAGTGCTTTTAGCAGCAGCAGCACTGGTAGTTACATAAGCACTTGTATGCTGATGTATGTATAGCTGGCGCTGTTATTTAGTTGCTTAATAGTTTTGTTATAATTTTTATAAAATTTTAAATACAATTTATTTTTAATTACTAATAAATTAAAAAAGTTTAATATTAATAATAAAACTTGATACCTAAAAAAATTATCCCTGAATCAATGACCCTGATACTATTGTGTGTGTGTATATATATATATATATATATATATATATATATATATATATATATATATATATATATATATATATATATATATATATATATAAGTTTACTATATAATATATATCAAAAAATTACTCGACAGTTCAATATTATTAATTAATTAAAAAAAGTATCACGGTTTAAAGTTTATAAAAAAATTAATTAACACTTAAGTTATATAATCTCCCCCCCCCAATAAATATAGTCAAAGTTTATTAAAATATAATTTTATATTTACTTAACCATACAACAAAAAATATAATAATAATAATAATAGTTTTGTATTTATATTTAGTATTATAAATATTAATATTATTTTTTGATTAATTAATTAAATATATTATTAATTAATTAATTATATTTGAATGTATAGTGTTTTGATTATCATATAAAACATATTCATCGGATGTATCTAACTGTGTTGGCACCGGTATCATCATTTGTTGTTGTTGAGCTGCTAGCTTATGGATAACTAGCATCAACAATATGGCAATTATAGTTAGGCCAATATTCAGATAGATAAACATGGTCATATTGTTCAACATACTTAAGCTGAATACATAGGGAACCCATAGTAGATCTATGCATAGTATTAGCGAAATTAGGGCACCTATAGTATCGGTCATCAACATTGTCAGTTCAAATATATTGAAATAGCAGCCAATTTGTGGACCATTGCCAAGTCCTAGTATTGCTACCGCCAGCCATAGTAGCCATAAATTGGTGGGGGGTATGCACAGGTAGATGACCAGTGCCGATAATTGTAGACATAGTGCTGTCAGCATAACTGTTTGCGGTCGTACGGATTTATTTAGTAAAATACAGGCCAATTGACTGACAGTAACGGCAACATAGAGACCGGTAGTCATCAGTGCACCCGAAGTTTGGGTGGTGTGCGGAACACCCGTAGCCGGCCGACCGTACGACTGGGCAAACGTAGGAAAGGCATACACAATGGCAATATTAGTTGCCGATAGTACTGCTAACAGTGTCATCAATAGGATTAGCATGTACAATTTTGGTCGATTGCTAACGGTTATTAGCTGTTTTAGCAGCACCGTTAGCTTTCTATGTCTATTATTACTACTACCGGTGCTGCTAACAATACGTTTACTACGTTGAGTAATGTATATATTGCCCGATGATGATGATAATGATGGTTTGCCATGTAGGATATGGATCAGTACCATCAATAAGCCAAACACTATACCAGCTAAACCTACTATAGTATAGGGTATATGTATACGTGTGCTACTACTACTACTACTGCCGGTGCTACTGGTGGTCATAACGGTAGTGTTAGCCATTATTATGGGTTCGGTAGCCAATTGAGTGTCATTGTTGCTGTTATTGTTGTTGTTGACCGATAAAAACGGGTCGACCAACAGCGGTGTTACAATACCGGCCAAACTGCTGGTCATACGCATGGCCTGCATAAACGGTCCGCACCTATCGGTCCACAGTTCGGCCATCCATACGCTAACAATGGCCAGATTGGCTACCGATAGCAACGATGACAGGGCATAGACTGGTGTCAAATAGGCCAATGTCGGCATACGGGGCGTAAAAATAGCGGTCAAACCGTAGACTACGATCGATACGCCCACTACTAGCTGTTTGTTTAGATAGTTTGTCAGCAAATTGACTAAAAAAATAAAATAAATTTTGTTTTAAATTTTTGTTTATAATATTTAAATTAAAAAAACTAATTAAAAAAAACTTATTAAAAATTATTTACTATATATTAACAAAAAAAAATTGTAAATATTATTATTAATTATTAATTTTTATCTAAAATACTAATAATTAATAACTATATTACAATATGTATGTAAAATGTTTGTTTTATTTTATTAAAAATAAAATTTATTAAAATTAATTAATATAATTACCTAATGGACTAAATAGGGTGGCAATCGATGCCAATTGTACCATGGTAGCAATACCAACTAAATTAGTATTGTAAATTTTAGCTAGATCATTGATTGCCACGCCAATCATATAATTTATACATGTCTAATTTTGAAAAATCAACAACAAAAAATAAAATATCTTTTAACATATTTTTAATTTTATATATTTTATTATTTTTATATAATCTTATATAAAATAAAATAAAATTTACCTGATCAAATAAGCAAATATATATCAAAATTGACAGTATATGTTTGTATACATTAGTCGATAATTTCATGATTGAAATCATATTTCAATTAATTTTAAAAATTATTATTATTGTTAATTAAATATAAGACAATTAATTAATTAGTTTATTTAGTAAATAATATAAATATTTAAACAATTAAGTCAAATACAATACAAATATGTTATAATTATTAGTATTTTTATATATATATATATAATTGTCATGATCTTGATGCAATATTTCTATTTTGTAATATAAATGATACAATGATGACTATTTGAAAAATAAAATTTTTTACAATAGGGTTCAATAAATGTTTTTTTTTCTCTATTAAGTTCAATAATTATATATATATATTATATCCAATTAATTAACAATTTTATTA
This sequence comes from Oppia nitens, assembly GCF_028296485.1. NCBI lineage: Eukaryota > Metazoa > Arthropoda > Arachnida > Sarcoptiformes > Oppiidae > Oppia > Oppia nitens. The sequence goes on along the minus strand of NW_026533194.1, from coordinate 2,010,614 downwards.
TACTAATAAACTTTATATAAAAAATACAAATAATTTAGTAAACATTAAATACTATTGTGTTTTTTTATTAACTATTATTTTTATTAAAAAAAAGTTACTTGGTGTATTAATTTAAATATCTGTAAACTATTATAGTAATAGTTTTGTGTAATAAAATATGTATTAATATATATATTTTTTAAAATTTTATACAAATTAAGTATTACATGTTTTGTATAAATTTTATATAATTATTAGAAATATTATTTTAATATTATTAAATTTAACTTGTTATAATTGCTTTATTAATTAATTTTTCTTATTTAATAAAAATTATAGAAATAAATGTTTAAAAGTGTTTTTTAAAATTATTTATTAAAAATAATATTAATTTAAAACTATTAACAACAAAAAAATACTAATTATTTTTAAAAATAGACAATTAGTTTTCTAAATAATTAAATATTTACAGTTTATTATTATTATTATTATTATTATTATAGCTATCAATCATCACATATTGTATCTATTATTAATACATTATTATTATTATAATTGACATTTAAATTATTATTATTATTACTACTATTATCATTATCATTATGATCATATATTTGTTTTCTAGCTATAAAACATATCAGTATAACTAATAAAATCGATAGGATAGCCATTGACAAGTTCATATAGATAAAAATGGTTAGATTATCCAACATATAGGTGCCCAATACATAGGGTACTAGCCAATAGACCAGGCAAATGAGCATGGTAAATATAGTACCAATTGTATCGTTTATAGGTGTAATCAATTCCAATAGATTGTGTAGACAACCGACTAGTGGACCGTAACCGAGACCGCACAGTATGGTTGCCGACCATAAATACGGGTATGTATTTGAGTACAAATAGATGGCCAGTGAACCAGTCATTAGGGTTAGCGATACCAGTAGTAGGGTCTGTGGCCGCAGATATTTGGTAACCACTATACACAACAACTGGCTCAGGGCTACAGCCGCACCGTAACCGGTGGCCATCAGTGCACTAGTTTGCTGTGTAATTTGGTGGCCGTATTGGTGGGCAAAAGTGGGAAAGTAGACAGTTATGGACATACCGATCGAGTCGAGCAATAGATAGACTATGAATATGGCCATCAATGCCGTCAATGATGTCCAATCATTGGCGGGACACAGATCCTGATGTAACCGATCTATGAGACGTCTGAATATAGTGGGCTCTGCCGATGATGTCGACACTGCCGACGACGGTAACTGTATGGTCGACAACTGGCCACCACTGGTGGTCGTGGTATTAGTTTTGCTAAATCTATGTCTCGATACGTATGGACTCAGTCTATAGCCCAGTGCCATCAGTAGGCCGCTCAGTGTCATCAACGATCCGACAATAATATAGGGTATATATATAGTCGATTCGGTCATCATTATAGTTGTATTATTAGTATTATTATTATTGAGCATGGTCAAATTATAGCCAGTTATATAGATAGTATTATTATTATTATTATTTGCATCACCATTATTGAGCATGGTAAAATTGTATACATCAATTATAGCATTGGTACTATTGGTAATATTATTATTTAGCATGGTCCTACTAATACTATTATTATTATTATCTACCACAACCTCCCTGGCCAAATACGGTCTAACTATTAACGGTGCAACAATGGCTGCCAGCGTATACATCATACACATTGTTTGCATAAAGGGTCCGCACTGGCGGTCCCACATTTCCACTATCCATACGTTTTTCAATGTATACGAACCAATATTCAGGGCATAGGTTACTATACATATTATAGTTAGATAAATGATCTGGGTAAAACATGGTAGACCGGCAATTAATATACCCGAAACAATCAATATTGAACCATATAGTAGCTGTTTATTTAAATTGTTTGCAGCTATGTTAACTATATATATAATATATGATAAATTAAAAAATTTAAAAAAATTATTTAACAATTTATTATAATTTATTATAATAATTTGTATATAAATATATATATATATTGATAGTTTTACTGGATTAACGTAAAATTAATTAAATACAATTTAAAACAATAATAATGAAAATATATTTATATAAATAAATAATTTAAAAAATATTATGTCACTTAAGTAATTGTTAGTAATTTACTTTAGATTTTTGTAATATTTATAATATTAATAATTATTTTGTTAAATATATTTATTTATATATATTATAAATCCACCTAACAGTGGATAACCAATTAACGGACGGATAAACTAAATAATTAAATATTTATGTTATTTGTTAATCAATTGTTGTCATAAAGGGGTCATTTGAGAGCTATTTATATGCCCTCTCATAAAGTAATGTAAAATTAGTAAAAAAATTGGAAACAAATTCACAATTAGATCCCAATTAGGACAACGTCTGATTAACGCAATAGTGGATGAAATAAAGGGTAAGTTTGAAAATTAATTATAATTAAACTAATAATTAATTAATTAATTTTTTATTTTTTATATACAGGTTAAATATCTAAGAAAATATTAGTAAAGAGAATAAATTTTTAAAAAATTTTAAAAATAGTTTTATTAATTTATTAAATTATTTTTCTCTAATCCCCATTCAGCGGACGGACCACAAAACATTGAATTAAAAATTTTTGTCCATAAATTATGACCAAAAATTAAAAATTGTATAAAATCATTAGATTATACCGTATGACCTCACATTAAATGATTTTCACAATTTTTACCGTATAACCTCACATATAAATGATTTTCACAATTTTTACCGTATAACCTCACATTTAAATAATTTTCACAATTTTTACCGTATAACCTCACATTTAAATGATTTTCTCAATTTTTACCGTATAACCTCACATTTAAATGATTTTCTCAATTTTTACCGTATAACCTCACATTTAAATGATTTTCACAATTTTTACCGTATAACCTCACATTTAAATGATTCTCAATTTTTACCGTATAGCCTCACATTTAAATGATTTTCACAATTTTTACCATATAACTATTTTTAATATGGGAATACGGTACTTTTTCAAAAAAAAACTATTTTTAATATGGGAATACGGTACTTTTTCAAAAAAACTATTTTTAATTTGGGAATACGGTACTTTTTCAAAAAAAACTATTTTTAATTTGGGAATACGGTACTTTTTCAAAAAAAACTATTTTTAATTTGGGAATACGGTACTTTTTCAAAAAAAACTATTTTTAATTTGGGAATACGGTACTTTTTCAAAAAAACTATTTTTAATTTGGGAATACGGTACTTTTTCAAAAAAAACTATTTTTAATTTGGGAATACGGTACTTTTCAAAAAAAACTATTTTTAATWTGGGAATACGGTATTAATTTKAAAAACATGAGTTAACTATGGGAAGACGGTAATATGATTGCTTATAAGATAGTTTAAATATATATTTGAGTTATTACGGTATTATTTCATATATAAATTAAAAAATATTATTTTCTTAATTAGTAACATAATTGATGCCCATTTTGATCGATAGATGTATTGTTTATATTATTTGTTATAATTTATCCGTCCGTTAAAAGGTTGATATATCATAATATATCGTATGTTATTATATTACTAAATGTAATATTTGTTAGCATATACTGTACTGAATATTATTATTATTTATTTTATTTTTGTTGTAAAACTAAATTATATTTATTTATATACTCAATGTACTGGTACTACAGTATATGTAATGTGTACTAATAAATATTAAATAATTTATAATAAAAAAAATCATTAGAAATAAATATAATAAATAAATTATGTGTTAGTGTATCAAATTATTTAATAAAAATAAAAATAATAATAATTGTAATTTATTTAAAAAAATTAACATTAAAAATAATTATTTTTTGATTTTTAAAATTATGTAATTAAAATTTTAAAAAATAATAATTATTATACTTATGGTTGCCGCCAAACTTGTTATCGATGTTAACTGTAATATTTTTGATATACCAGCAATATCTGTTTGATAAATATGAGCCAGATCAGCTATTACTACACCAAACATGCACCTGGGTACTGTCTAATAATGATTGTTGAATATATATAAATTAATTGAATATATATTTTTTTGTTGAAATAATTATTACTAATTTTATTAATTTATTTAATTAAATATTTAATTAATTAATTATTTATTAATTTTTTTAGGTTAATAAATATTTACCTGAATAAAAGCACAAACATATAATGTAAATGTTAGCACATATTTTGATAAGTTTTTAGTTTTATTATTAAGATTTTTGTTGTTAATATTTCTCATTATTATTATTATTAAATTTAATTAATTATCTAACAAATTATTTATCAAAACAATCAATAGTGAGAGTACTGTATATGTAATTTACTGTAATTATGATATATTTATTTAAACAATTTTAATATATATATATATATCAGGGTTAAGTAAGGGGGGGGTAGGGGGGGTAAGGCCAAAATACCCCCCCTAAGATCGAAAAATTGGGATTTTACCCCCCCAGACTTTTTGACCAAATTGAAAAAATTGTCGCTTAAAAACGAGGAGAAATGACCCCCCCTAAAATTTCGGCGCCGAAGGCGCCGAAAATTTTTTTGAAATTTATAAAAATTTTAATTTTAGTTGATACTATTTTAGTAAGTGTTTTTATGTTTTTAATATTTATAAAAATCTAATTATTGATTAAAAATAGTTAAAATAACGTTAAAAGTCATCAAAAAATAACATTATTTTAATTAAAATAAACTAAAAAATTAAAAATTACCTATTTGTTGAAAAGAGTAATCATATTACAATTTAAATATAAGTTTAAGAAGTTAATAAAACAATAAATACTTATGTTTTTATTAATAATTTTTAAATTTTAAATAAAAAATTTAAAAATATTTTCAATTTTGTACTTAATATAATTAAACTTTAACGAAATTTGAGTTAAATAAGTAGTATTCAGTCAGTATTTGTATAAAAATAAAAATATATAACAAACTATAAATATTAAGTATTGTTTAAAAAATTAATTATGTTAAAAGTTAAAAATTATTAAAATACTAAAAATAACTCATAGTGTATCATTAATGCTTTTATCAACTATTTTTAAATCTTAAATACATTATTTTATTTTTTTTTGTTAAAATTTAAGTTTTTATTAATTTTAAAAAAATTTTTTAAAAAATATTTATTTTTTGTTAAAATTTAAATTTTTGTTAATTTTTAAGTTTTTTAAGTTTTTTTTTATATTTTTGGAAATTTTACCTATTTTCCCGGGAATTTATACGGGAACTTGTGGGAATTTTATTGAATTTACATGGGAATATTCGGGAACTTAAGGAATTTTTAGGGAATTTTCTCTAGACCCCCCCCCCCCCTTGATTTTGGATTTTTGAAAAAATTGCCGTTTAAAAATGCAATAAAAATCTTACCCCACCCAATACCCCCCCCCCAAGATTTTTTGAGAATTTTGTAAATTTTACCCCGGTCTACCCCCCCCTAAAATCCAAAACCTTGCTTAACCCTGATATATATATATTTAAAAAATAATTTTTTGTTTATCAATTATTATTATTATTATTATTATCAATATTTTAATATACATAAACAGTAATATATATATAAATAAATTAAATATTATTTGTCTAATAGTAACTTATATACAAATATAAAATAGATAATTAATATGTATTTGTGTTTATTTGATAATTATTATTACTTGTATATAAAAAACATAACAATTAAATAATACTAATAAACTTATTATTATTGATAAAAACTATTAAATATTATTATTATTATTATTATTATTATTATTATTATTATTATTATTATTATTGTTTAGTCATAATTAAAACTAATCTTTTTTTTGTGTATAGATATTATACTTTATAATAAATGTACAGTTAATAAACTATTTATTAGAGTACACTTTTTTATACAGTTATTAAATAATATATACATTCAGAAACAAATTAATTTATTAAAATATTTATATACAGTACTGTAGTTAATGTTTAATATTGAAACAAAATTTATTTTAATGTTTATAATGTTTATAATAATAATAATAATACATATTTGACAATAAATAAAAATTATAATTTAATTAAACAAGAAAATTGGATTGGATTTTTTTTTGTGGTTTTATTGTTAATAAATTAACAGGGTTAATAATTATAATACTTACCAAATATCTTAATAATAATAATTTACTCATATTTTATAATTAAATTAAAATTAAAATTATTCAAATTTTAACATTTAAAATTTATTTTTTAAAAAAAATATTCAAATTTTTAGGTTTCGGTTTTTTACCAGAAAAATAAATTGTATTCAACTCTAATGTATAATTAAATATAAGTTATTTATATGATTATAAAAATAATTTTTAATGTATTTTTTTTTGCTGTTATCATAACATATTACTAGTTTTTATATCCTAATATATAATTTATTATTAATACATGTACATAGTTATCATATTTTGTAATTAATTAATTTTATAAAAAACATAAACAAATATTTTTTTTTAAATAAAATAAAACTAATATTTAGATTAGATTATGAAATCATTATATTATAATATTAATAATATTAGATAAATATTTTAATAAAAATTTATTTAAATTATGCAAAACATTTTTTTGTTTTGTTTATTATATATTATTTAATATTATTTTAATTAATTTTTTTAGTTATTAATATTTTTCATAAACTACAAAATTTTTAACATTTTCAAAATTATTGTATAATAAATATTATTTTTACTATATATTTTTATTACAATTTAAAAATAATATTTATTTTTCAATATATAAATTTAAGTTTAATTATTATAAACAAAATTATTATTAATATTAATATTTAAATAAAATAATGTAAAACAAATTTATTTTTTTAACTTAAAAATATTTATGCATTTTATTGTATCTATAAATATTATTTATAAATCATTATTAATAATAATTTTTAATAATAATAATAATAATGTTGTAAATTAATGATTTTACAATTTTATTTTAGGTTTATATATATTGTTTTGATTAAATTTTATTACATTATAACTTTTAAAATATAATATTTTTAAAATTAATATATGATAATTTAAATTATGATCAATTTATTTATTATTATTATTTTAACTAGTGTATTTAGAGTACATGAACTAGGTAATTAGTTTTTTTATTATTATTTATAATTATTATTATAATTAATTTAGATATTATAACAATATACTATTATTTTAAAAAATATTATCAATTAGTTTTAAACTTAAATATAAATTATATTCAACAACGAAAAACTTGTTATTATTATTATTATTAATAATAGCAGCTAACTGTCCATCAGATGATCCGTGGCCTAAACTACCTGATATTCGGGCTAAACTCAAATACTACCGATCCCTGTCCAGCGAAACGGTTATCAATAAACTTATTGATGAAAATGTTAGGAAAAAATGTTTGCTATTTCGTGAGGTTAGCGACTGGAGCCGATTGCGTGGACTGGGCTACCTGTGCCAATTTTACTCGGACAGGTGCACCGGTAGTCGTAGGCTAGCCAACCAAACTAGATTGGATATCCAGTTACTGGTAGTGCCGTCATCATCATCACCATCGGGGGCGGCCTTACGGCTCAAACTACTACAACAATATGGTTTGTTTGTCGACTATTGGACCGACTATTTGAACCGATTTATATCGAGGACTAGAGGCTGTAAATATGATACGAAAAAGTTGGACAAATCAGACCCAAACCCCACGGATACGGACAAACTAATGATCAGATTATTGGATTTAAGGGATAAAATTCAGTCTAAATTAATGGTTTGGATTCATAGGGAAATGGATAGTAAACAACAACACCAACAACAGGATCGGCAGTTTTGGATAGACTATAATAAAAATGTTTTTTTTTATTTTGTTTTGAATAGTACTGAATATTATGTTTAATAATATAATTATTATATTTTTTTTTTGGTTAATTTAGCTCATAGTCTATCTGAACACTGTTATTGACACCGATATTGTAGAAAATTTGACAAAATTATTGCCCAACAACTCATTGATTAAAGCAAAAACATTGCAAAGTATTGGCAATTATTTTGAGTTTATATATCGGGGTATGTAATGGATCGGTGTGTGTGTGTGTGTGTATGTGTGTGTATGTGTGTGTATGTATGTGTGTGTATATGTATGTGTGTGTATGTTTGTGTATGCATGTGTGTGTGTGTGTGTGCGTGCGTGTATGTATGTGTGTGTGTGTGTGTGTGTGTGTGTGTATGTATGTATGTATGTATGTATGTATGTATGTATGTATGTATGTATGTGTGTGTGTGTGTGTGTGTGTGTGTGTGTGTGTGTGTGTGTGTGTGTGTGTGTATGTATGTATGTATGTATACGTGTGTGTATTAACTATGAACTCATGTAATTTTTTTATTGATGATTATTTTAATTTTATATATATTTTGTAATTAATTATTTTGTTATCTAATGAATTTATTTTTTTAAATTCTTTTTATTTAAATTATAATTATGTTTTATTTTAAAATAGTACTCATTTTAATTATAGTTTTTGTTTGTTTGAACTTATTAAAAATTATTTATTAAATTAATAGTAATAATAATAAAATAATTTTTAATGATTAATAATTTTGATAATAATTAATACTAATTAATTTTAACTAATTTTTTTGTAATTCAAGTAACTTTAATAAAAAATTGACTAAATTAAATAATTGGATTTAAACTAATAAATTATTTACTAAATAATTTAATTTTTTATTAAAAACATATAACATATTAAATAGTAAATATAATAAAAAAAATGCTAGTTTTATTAGCAATAGTAATGATTAAATAATTTTCCTCTAATTATAACAAAATAATAATAATAATTATTATTATTATTATTAACTTAATATTCATAGCTAAAATTTTTTAACAATGTTGTTTAGCGTAATCAATGATTTTGCAAATATATATATTTTTATATAAACTATATTTATATACAGCTGTATAATAAAAGTATAAATTTTTATTTTATAAAAATATTTTATAAAGTATTAAATATTAAAATTTATTAATAAAATTTTATGTTTTTTTATTAAACATTTTTTTTGGATGTTTGAAAATATTTGTTTTGAAATAGTTTTTTATATATTTTTAAAATAATAATATATCTATGTTTTTATTGTCATATATTTTAAATTAAAGTATATTCTAGTTGTTTGTTTATATTGTTAATTAATAAAAATTATTAAATAGTATATAATAAAATATTAATATTTAACTTTTTTTTAAAAAAAAACAATCAACAAATATCTAATTAAAAATAAATAATGACTAAAACAACAATCAATTATCACATCTATGTTTTAACATTATTAATATATTTATACTATTTTGTTCAAGTAATGTGTAATTATAATATTTTTAAATAAGTAATATTTATAATAATAATAATTATTATTATTTTAAATATTTTTAGAAATATAACCAACAACAAAAATATTCTATTATTATTTTATTATTATTATTATTTTTAATTAATTTTTTTTTGACAACTAGCATATTGTAGGCTATATGTTTGGTGTGGTAATTACTGACCTGGCTACATTATATAATACTGATCTAATGGGTATAGCTGGTATGATACAAATAGCATCCATTGCAACATTAATTAGTCCATTAAGTAAATAAATTAATAATTAATTAATTATAATTATAATTATTGTTTAATTAATATATTTTTTCAAATAAAAAATAACTACTATCAATAGATATAATTTATAGAATAATTATATACAGTTTTTTTAAATATTATTATTATTATTATTATTATTATAGTATATTATTGACTAAATATTGATAATACATTGATAATAATTTGATTAGAAAATATTATTATTATTATTTAATTAATATTATCATTTAATTAGTATAATTATATTCAAAAAAAATAAAATAAAAATAACTATATATTTAGCAATAGATATAATTTATAGAATAATTATATAAATATATATTTAATTATTTTTATTATTATACTGTAATATATTATTGATTAAATATTGATAATAATTTGATTGTAAAATATAAAATATTTTATATAATCAAAAAAATTATTTTTTTTGTATATCTATTTAGTTAATCTGCTAACCAATTATGTTAACAAACAGCTAGTGGTCGCCGTATCGCTAATACTGTACGGCATATGTTCAGCACAGTTACCATTGATGCCATCGATGACTGGCCTAACCGTATTGTATGTATTTTGTTCGCTACTAAGTCTGGCCACTACAACCATTGCCGACATATGGATGGCCGAATTGTGGACCAACCGATGCGGACCGTATATCCAGGCCATGCATATGATGGCCAGTCTATCCGGTTGTGTGGCACCGGTAATTGTTGAACCATATCTATCGGTCAACAAACAACTAATCCTAACAAACATTAGTGATGATGATACTGATAATAATATGACTATCCATACTAATAATACAACTACTGTCCATTGGATAACTACCGACACCCGAATACATATACCCTATATTATAGTCAACTCAGTGGTCGTAATGGTCGGCTTAGTTATGTTAACAGCTTATCTAATTAAACCATACCAGGGTCGTGGCCAGCATCATCATCAGCAGCAGGTGCAAGATAATAATAATAATAAAGAGCCAGCACTAGCACCTTCATCATCATCATCATCAAAATTTGTAGGCCTAACCACTAAGCTAACCTATCAATTTAGACTAATGGCACCTAATCGACAAAAATTGATCCAGCTAATACTGATGATCATATTGAATTTACTAATAGTAGCATCAGGTATATCATTGTTTACCTATTTCCCAACATTTGTACGTTTGTATAGCCTCGATCAGGTTAGCCAACAAACAGCTGCCTACATGACTACCGGCCTCTACATAGCCGTAACTACCAGTCTATTGGGATGTATTGTCCTAACAAAATACGTCCCGCGGCCACAAACCCAAATGTTTCTGGCATTTGGCCTACAATTACTAGCCTATTGTGTCTATTTGTTGAACAATTCAATCCTATGGATACTATGGCTATCGGTTGTATTGTTAGGTGTAGGCAGTGGTCCCTTAATTGGCTGCTATTTCAACCTATTTGAACTAATGTTGACAATGACCGACATAATGGGTGCCATATTTTCGTTGACTATATGCGCCGATTTACTATGGGTACCCTATGTTTACGGTTATTTTCTGGAGACCCAGGTCATTGTGTTTATCTATCTGAATTGTGGCCTAGTAGTCCTATCGATAGGACTACTGGGTCTAATTGATTGGCTAGCTAAACATAGCCAGGTGCAAATTCAGCCAGTGCCAACAACAACAACAATACAATGTGATGAAAATGATAATACATTATAAAAAATATTATTAAATGCTTATTATATTTGTTTTTTAGTTAAAATTGTTTTCACTTGAAATCTATGAAATTGATATAATAAAATAAATTTTAAATCAATGATTTTGCAAATAAATTATATAAAACTAAATTAATATTTTATATTAAATACCGGTATATAGTATATTGTTTTTATATACATTTCTACACATAATATGTATAAGTAATGAATAATAAAATATACTAAAATGTTATTTATTTTTTTAGACAAACAATTTTTTTTTGATGTATGAATAAGAAAATATTTATTTTGAAAAATAGTTTATATAATAATAATATTATTATTATTGATATATAAATGTTTCTAATTATAATAAAATTTTATATTATTTAATTTAATTTAATGTTCAATTTTAAAATATTGGTATATTATAGTTGCACATGTATAATAAAATAAATTTTATTAATTAATAAATAACCATAGATATTTTACTTATAATTATCATATAAAAATAGATTATTTGTAGAATAATTTTTTTAAAATAATTAGCTAGATACATTTATTAATTAATATTATCATCATATATATACTGTACATATATACAATATATAAATATTTGATATACAATGTGGGTATATTACAATTGATTATCATTGTTATCATTAACAATAACAATAACTTTAGTTGTTATATGATTTTTACGCAAATTATTATTATTATTAGTTAATTTAATAATTTTTTGTTTAACTAGGATGACCAAAACAATTAGCACCAGCGATATGATTGCCATACCCAGATTGACATAACAAAAAATCAATGGATTACTAGCAATTTGGGTGCCCAGCACCCAGGGTACTACCAGATAGTTCAAGCATATAAGCATAGTAAATATGGCACCTATAGTATCGTTAATGGGTATAATAAGCTCCAGTAGATTATGCAAACACGGTACTAGTGGACCGAAACCAATACCAGCTAGTATAGTGGCCAACCATATCCCTGGGTAGCTATTGGTGAACAGGTATATGAAATTGGCACCGATCAATATCAGCAACGATACTATGAGTACAGTTTGTGGCCGGCAGTGTTTGGTCAGACCAATACAGGCCAACTGTACGGCAGCAATGGCCAGGTTTTGGCCAGTAGTCATCAGTGCAGCTGTTTGTTGTGTAATACTAGGACCGCCGTATAACTGGGCAAATGTTGGCAAATAAAATCCCAACGCCATAAATATGGCATCAAATAACATGTAAACTCCCAGCAGGAACAGTAGGGCCAATGATGTCCACCAATTTGGACATAAATCATGGTGTAGTTGTCTAGTGAAACGTTGATATTTTGTAGGATTTCCCTTAGTATTAATTTCCGCTGAATTTTTATGGTTATTTTTAACATCACTACTGGTACGCGGTATGTATTGACTAAATCTGAAACTAATTGCTAGTATACCGCCTAATATCAAGGTAACTGAGCCGACAATTATATAGGGTATATGTATTGTACTATCGGTAAACATAGTCTCTGTATTATTATTATTATTATTATTATTATTACTTAAAACTGTTAAATTATTATTTATAGTAATATTTACTAAACTAGTAGTCGACGACAATGATTTAGTCGATAAAAATGGTCTAACCATCAATGGTCCAGCTATTGATGACAAACTGTACATCATGGCCAGCACTTGCATATAGGGGCCGCACCGGAGGTCCCACATTTCGACTATCCATACGTTAACCAATGTATAGGAGCCGACATTTATCATGTATATCAATATGCTTGCAATGGCCATCAGGGTTAGCCAGTTCAAGCTGGGTAACAGTGCCACTGATAGGCCATAGATGATCAATATGGTTGCATACAGTAGCTGTTTGTTTAGATGTTTTGATGCTATATTAACTATAAATTTAAAAAAAAATAAAATTAATAAAATTAAATAATACTTATAGTAATTATTAAATAAATACTTATATTAATTATTAAATACTTATATTAATTATTAAATACTTATAGTAATTATTAAATACTTATAGTAATTATTAAATACTTATAGTAATTATTAAATACTTATAGTAATTATTAAATACTTATAGTAATTATTAAATACTTATAGTAATTATTAAATACTTATAGTAATTATTAAATACTTATAGTAATTATTAAATACTTATAGTAAGTATTAAATACTTATAGTAATTATTAAATACTTATAGTAATTATTAATTATTAAATAAATATAGTAATTATTAATAATATCTAATAATTTTCAAAAAGTTTAAAAAAATTGTAAAAGTTTTTTTTGGTAACATTTAGCAATATTACTATTAATTTAACATAAACCAAAAAAATAATAATATGATATTATAAGCAAAACTTTTGACTATAATTTTTATTTTAAATATCTAAAATAAATTTGTACTAGGTAATATTTATATATATATAACTTACTCAATATAGCTAATAGACTGGTAATTGATGTTATTTGCAATATACGCGATATGCCAGCTATATCTGTATTATAGATTTCAGCTAGATCATTGATAACTACACCAAACATGCACCATGGTAAGTTCTATTAAATAAATAATTATTTGATTTAAAAAAAAATCATTTAAATTATTAAAAATTATTTATTTATAATAATTATAACTTTTTAATATTTATTTACCTGAAAAAATACGCATACATAAATTATAATTGATAGCACATATTTGGTGCTAGTTGAATTAACATTTTCATCAATGTCCATTATATTTTTTTTATTTTTAATAATTTATTTAAAAAAATATCTTTGAAAAGTTTGAAACACTTTATTCAAAAAAAATGTGTGTGTTTTTTGAGAATAACAAAAATATTTTTTTTTTTGAAAAAATATAATAATTTTTAATCTAATTTTACATAACGATAATTTTTGTTTTATATTATTTGTTTATATATATAATTTATTATTTATCATAAATTATGGAAATATTTTTAAATATATTTTTTTAAAAGTGTTATCAAATTTTTGTATAACAACTTTTGATATACTTAAATGTAATTTAATGTTTTCATTTAAATTTTATCCGTATATCTTCAATGTCATCAGTAGTATAATATATATATAATTTATTTATATATAAACTGTAATTATAATATATATATATATATATAATATTTATAAAATTCTCAGTATATTATGTCACAAATGATAATAATATTTAATTTTTTTATTATTATATTAAATTTCACAGAATTGTTATCAATTAAAAATCAAATATTTTTTTTGTAAAAACATATTTATGTAGAATATTATCAATCAATCAATCAATCAATGAAATAATAAAAATTAAAAAAAATATTACATGTATTTTTTGAATTTACAATAAAAATGAAATAATATTTTTTTAAAAAAATATCTTTAAATACTTAAAAATTAATAAATTCAAAAAATAAAAACAAATTTCTATTAAAAATGTAAATCTTTTTAATTTTAACAGTTAATCTGTAAAAATTAAAATTGAATTAAAAAACAGTATTATTATTAATAATAATATCAACAGTACTAACATTATTATTATTATTTATGTTAAAATTTTCATTATTATTTAAATTATTATTATTATTATTGTAGTAGTAGTATTTAGTAATAAAAATCATCAAGATCAATGATATGATAATCAATGATAACAATAAATAAAATAAACTGTATACATTATGGTGCATAGTATATTGTAAAACTAGTGGTACCAACATATCCAATATATTAGCCGAAAATAACATAATAACACCAATCGTATCCGTGACGGGTATCAGGCGCTCAAGTAGGCTATAGATACAGGCATTAATCGGTCCCAATCCTAGACCATAGAGTATGGTTGCCAACCACAGCCACCAGAGACTAGTACCGGATAATTGTATGAATATCACGGTTGAACCCAACAGTAGGGACAGGTAGATGAGCATAATTTTCTGGGGGTCCACATAACGGCTAATAGGTATGGCCAGTAGTCGACTGACGGTCATTGTCATAAACAGTCCGCTGGTCATTACGGCAGCCGATCGGTTATCTATGAGTAGCCGATGGCTTAGTTGGGCAAATGTTGGAAAATAAATGGCCGGTGCTATAAACAATTGGGTAGCTATCGAAAATAGGATGGCCACTGCAACGATTAGTTGTATAGTTGAACGATTAACAGTATTATAGGTTAGTAGAAATTGACGTTTTAAACTAATCAAACAGTTGGTCACTATATTTTTGTTTAACGAAACATTAGTATTATCATCATTATTATTATCCGGCACTGTTATACTGGCAACTCTAGATGGTTCATATTTTCTATAACAATATAGTAGTGTAAGTATTAGTACGCTTAGTAGGATCAATGTGCCGGCTATTGAATAGGGTATGAAAATTTTTGATGTACTACTACTACTACTAGACAGTTGGACACCATTTTTATGGTTATGACTATCAATAATTGTGTTGTTGTTGTTGTTGTTGTTAGTGATGTTAGTTTGTGACGACAAAAACGGTTTGACCAAAATTGGCGAAAAAATTAGTGCCAAACTGTAGGCCAGTTTAAGCGCCTGTATATAGGGTGCGCACCGGTGTTGCCATAGCTCTACTAGCCATATGTCGGTCAACATTATCAATATATCCATGGTCATTGAATTAATCAAATAGATTGCGGTTAGATATTTGTACGATGGTAATAGTGGCAATAAAATTGTGGTCAAACCATTTAGCAATAATAATTGAATGCAAACTAGTTGCTTGTTGAATTTTTGCAATATATAATAGACTAATTAGTAGATAAAATATAAATTATATTAAAAATTAAATTATCAATTTAATAATTTTTTATTAAAATTATTTTTTTTAAAACTTACCAATTGGATTAAAAATTAACAACACTAGCGATCTAATAAATAGTAGCTGGTTAATTTTTGATAATGTTGTTTCATATAAATCAACTAGATCTAATAGTCCAGTACCAAACATTGAAAATGCTAATTGCTAATTTTATAAAATAATAATATTATTTATTAATACAAATTAATATATATTATTAATACAAATTAATATATATTATTAATACAAATTAATATATATTATTAATACAAATTAATATATATTATTAATATAATTTTTTAAATAATAAATAAAATACTTACAATAGAAAATGCACAAAAATAAATTGTACATGTTAAAAAATGTTTGTATCTATTATTATTATTTGATATTTTATTTCTATTATTATTATTATTATTATTATTGTTATCCATATTTTGTAAAAATTTTATTTCAAAATAATTTTAATTAAAAAATATTTAAAAGTTAATATTGTTATTATTATTATATAACATATTTACTCTTTTCATTAAATACTGTATAATAAACTATTTATTATATGAAATATATTGTATATTTTATTGATTTGCAATTTAAATTATTATTTTTTTCAAAATGCAGTCTATCAATTATTTTGTTTTTTTTGTTTATTTAAATTATTATTATAAAAATAAATTACTAATAATAATTTTTTTTTTAAAAAGTAGTTTACTCTCTAGTATAGCAAATAATAAATTAACATAAACACACAAACACACCCATATATATATATACAGTTAACAAATCTATATATATATATATAAATAATGGACCGATTTTGATGCGGTTTGTTTTAAAATATATATATATTTGTGATAAAAATCATTTTAAGCAAAAAGTTTTTATGAAAATATTGTATGGTCATAATTTGTAATTTATTATTATTTATCATTGATTGTTTGTTTTCATTGATTGTTTTCATTGTTTGTTTGCATTGTTTACAAATTAATTGATTAAAAGAAACTCTTCAAAATGCCGATGACAACAGAAGAAAGAGAATTAAAGTTCAGAAGAATGATAAAGTTGAGAGCCAAAGGAGTCAAATCATCTGCAATTATGAGAGAATTGGGTAAATAAAATAAAAATAAATACTTTTTGAAAAACAATAATTAAATAAAATTAATTGCAGATATTTCAAAGAATACTTATTATGATTGGCAGCGTATTGATGATAATGAAGAGCTTTTCCTGACTGTGAAAAGACCTGGAGGCCGATCAATGACCACCAATTCAACTGACAACCAAACGTTAAGAGATACAGCTCTTGAGCATAATTGGCTGGATATGAATGCTTTGAGAGAAGTCCCTGAAATAAGAGAAAATGAACGTTTGTCTACCGTATCAAATGAGACAATAAGACACCGTTTAAGAGATTCAGGTATTAATTAAATGTTTAATTAATAAATTATAAAAACTTAATTTATTATATTTAAGGTTTTTTTGCCACATCAATAGACACTATGCAAATAATATACTGGACACTTTTATTTTTGTATAGTTAGTGTGTCAATACATAATGGCAAAGTTTATGTTTGGCGAAACGGGACTTATATATATATCATAAATCATTCATATTATTGTAAGTTAATCAAATTAAATTGCTATAAAGATTAATAAAAGTTTTTAATTTAGCTTCAGTTTTCATGGTTTGGGAGAGTTGGTGCCAATTGATGTCCTCAACAGTGAAACTTACGCACAGTTTCTGGAAGGGTCGGTGTTGCCATATATTGATCGTCACTTTGATGATGGCAATGTGTTGCTATTACATGACAACCATCCATGTCATGTATCTCATTATGTCAAAGACTGGGTTACAGCAAATATAGGACAAGTTGAGGAGTTTGTTATTCCTAAGTATAAAAAATTATTAATATCTATTTTATAGTTTGTCACCAGATCATAAACAGAAGTGGACAAAATTTATATATATATATATATATACACGATATTAATAAAAATATTTTTCTTAATATATATATAATTGAATTTTATCTTTATTTTAAAACAAACCGTATCAAAATCGGTCTATTATTTAAAAAGATATTAACATTTTAACAGTACCAGATAGTAGATTTGTTAACTGTATATATATATAACTTATATATATATATAAATGATTTAGACATTTCATGGTCACTATTAATTTGAATAATAGATAATTATTTTTTAATAAATTTTATTAAACAGGTTCATATATTAATTGTTTTGTTTTTTTATTATCAATAAATACAATTGTTTTTATTTTTATATACAGTACTTAATATAATTATACATTATTTTTGTAATTGTTAGACAAATAAACAAAAAATAATAATAATTATTAGGAAATTTATATAAAATTCATTAGTATTTTTATAAATAATATTTAGCATACAATTACTTTTGATGTCAATTGAATTTTGATATATTTAACATTGATAGTTTTTATTAGAAATATAAAATTTTTATTTTTGTTTTTTATTGTGATTAGGTTTTCAACATATTTTTAATATAATATTATAATATTTAACTAATTTTTAGTGATTTTATAATATTATTAATTTAATTAATTTAATTACTTAAATAGATTATCCAATTGTAATGTTTTTTATATATTTAAAAAATATTTAGTTTATATATATTTATATATTTTTTTTGTATTTTCTAAAAATTTATTTAATATATTTATTTAAATTTTTTTAATAATAATTTAATTTTATGCTTTTTTTAAAAAAATGATAATCTAAACTTACAACTATAATTTAATCAATCAATTATTTATTTATCTATTTATTTGATAACCATATTTTCTAATTCAACATGGTCAACTAGTTGATTGGTACGAAATTTTTTTGAATATTTTTTCGCTATAATCATCATTGAAAACAATAGCATAACAATTGTAAATTGTATATAAATTAATGCATAAACATTCAAATGCATAGTATAGCGTAATATCAGGGGTACTAAAACATCGACCAGGGTAACCATAAATATAATCAATACACCGATAATGTTGGTTATGGGTGTTACACGTTGTAACAGTGCCAGTAAGCAGGCATTCAATGGACCCAGGCCAATACCGTACAGTATGCTGGCTGACCATAAAAATGCCCTGTCCTTGATCAATAGTTCCATAAATATTAGTATCGAGGTTAACAGTATGCACAGGCATATATTGATAAATAGGTCGGTGCGCAGGTATCTGCTAAGGGGTATGGCTGCCAATCGGCTTGAGGTCATCGATATGAATAGGGTTGACGATAGGACAGTTGCCTGCTGTTTGGTTAGATGTTGTTCGGATAGTTGGACAAACGTTGAAAAATAGGTAGACTGACAGCGAAACAATTGTTGTACCAGTGCTAGCATCAGAGTAAACATCAATGTTATAGCCAAGGTTTGTTTATTAGGCATTAATTCAATAATAATTTTTTCATCTAATTTGGCCAGGTATCGTTTCAATTTTCCACAATTATCCAGATCAAAATTACTGGGCAATCGGTTGCTGCTGGCAACGCTACTATCACTACCACTATTATTATTATTATTACTACCACTATTAATGTTGCTAGGTAAATATTTACGATACCAATATAGCATTGACATTATCAATGAACTAGCTAGAATCATTGAGCTAGCAATTATGTATGCCATAATAATATTTGAATCATCTAGTACATTATTATTATTATTATTATTATTATCTAGATTATTATTATTATTGATATCAACTAAACTAGCATTGTTGTTGTTGATTTCAATGTAGTCAACAAATTTGTGTCTGGACAAAAACGGCCGTACAATCAATGGTGTCACTATAACGGCCAGGCCATAGGTAAATTTCAATGCCTGCATATAAGGTGCACACTGCCGGTCCCACATTTCCAGTAGCCAAACATCAAGTGCAATCATCGTTATGTCCAGGGTCAGTGTGTTGAGTATTAGGTCGAACAGTAGCCATACGATTGACGGCAATACCGGTATTAGGATGGCTGTAGTGCCGCCCACTGTCAGGGTTAGTATACATAGTAGTTGTTTGTTTAGGTTGCGCAATAGATAGAAGGCTATGTATAAAAAAAATAATGTTTCAATATTAATTATTTATTATTATTATTATTATTATTATTATTAGTAGTAGTAGTAGTAGTAGTAGTAGTAGAAGTAGTAGTAGTAGTAATAATAATAATAATAATAATAATAATAGTAATAGTTGTTAAAATTTATTAATTATATAAATATATATTAGTAATAATTTACTACTACTACTACTACTACTACTACTACTACTACTATCACTACTATCTACAGTATAAATACTAATTATATAGTGTATTAAAAAATAAATAAATATTAATATAATCTAATTAATCTAATTAATATTCAATCTAGTATAATAAAATTAGTATAATAATTATTGTTATTATCATTTATTAATTCAAATATATATATATATATATATATATATTTGATAATATTACCTAATGGACCAACTAGCAATAGTATTAACGATTTGATAAACAATATTTGATTGATATCCGATAATGTTGTTTTATATGTATCAATTAAATCAGTTAATGTTGGACCAATCATTAAATAGGGTGTTTGCTAAAATATATATCAATATAAAATAAATTTAGTAGCACAATAATAATTATCTATATTTTTAATAAAAACATAAAAATTTATTTATTTATTTAGTTATTAAATAATACTGTATATATTATATATACTAAAATATACAGTAAATTTTTTAGATAGACTTACTATTGAGAAACCGCAAACAAATAGCATCAATGTTAAAACATATTTGTATCTAGTTGATTTTGTTGGTTTAGTTAAATTTATTGTTGTTGTATTGTAGATTTTATCAATTACCATGGTGCCAATTGATTTACTGTATATATATATATATATAAATTAAAATAAACTAATTAATATGTTGAATTTAGTTAATTCAACATATATAAAATAAACTAAATAAACAAAAAATATTTTATATTGTGAGTTAAAGTTGATTAATAAAATGCAAAATATTTTTTTCAGATTTAATAAAAAATATGTTAACTATCATTATATGCACGTAATAATAATAATAATAATAATAATAATAATAATAATAATAATAATAATAATAATAAATCATATTCATTGACGAATTCAATCATAATGATCAAGCATATATTTATATTAAAAAAATAAACTTTCAAAATAGGTGACACTGGTTTTTTGTTTATAACTTATCAATAACTTGTTAATAAAAAAATATTTTATTTGCAACTATTGGTTGATATGTAATTTGATTTTTTTTAAAACAAATAATTACATGTTAATATACAGGGTAGATTTTTCTATATTAATTTTTTAAAAAACATTTTTTATCATTTTACTGAACTAGTTCATATTAATCGAAAACTATTTAATTATATATTTTAAATGTTTTTTTTAATTAATATACAAAAATCTACCCTGCATATTATCATGTAATTATTTGGTTTTTTAAATCAAATTCCATATCAACCAATAGTTGTAAATAAAATGTTTTTTTTGTATCAAATAATTTGTAATCTTGAATAATTTAAATTCAAATATTACTTTTAAATTTTTTGTTGTTGTTGAGATATACATACATACCTGAGCTATCATACCAGAGCCAATATTAAAACGTAGTAAAAAAAACTATAGTTAGAAATATATTATTTTTTATTCTACTACCAATCAGTTGAGACAGTTATAAGCAAAAAACCAGTGTCACCTATTTTTATTAATAAGTGATTTTATAATATTTCTTAAAAGTACTAAATTGAATAACTATTTTATTTATTTATTTATTTATTAAAAAATAATAGTAATATTGAACTAATGTTATTCAAATACAATCTATAGCTAATTTATAAAACTCAATACTACCTGTATAAATTAATTTATATAAAATAACCTTTTTAATTAATAGTAATAATAATAATAATAATAATAATAATAATAATAATACTGTATAAACAATTATTAAGTTAAAATTGAAAAAATAATAATTTATATTATTATTAATTGTAATAAGAAAAACATTTTTTATAAAAATTATTTAATTCATTAACAGAATACTGTATATATATATTTTATTAAACAAAAGTTTTTAAATAATATATATAATTTAATTAATTAAAAAAATAAAGTTAAAAATTATCTTTTACATTTAAAGATACTTGAATTATTTAAAATAAAGTTTAAAATTAGATTTTATATTAAAAACACTAGATTTATTTAATATTAAGTTAAAAATTATATTTTACATTTAAAAACACTAGGATTATTTAAAATAAAGTTTAAAATTATTTTTTACATTAAAAAATACTAGGATTATTTAAAATAAAGTTTAAAATTATCTTGCAACTTTTTATGAACTAAATCCCTTTTATAGGTAAACTGTTTCATACGTTTAGCTTTTTGTAGAAATTTATTATTATTATTATTACTATTGACAAAAACAAACAGTTTGCAAACTAATGGGCTATTGTTTAGTTTAAGTTTTCTCATAAATAACGTCCGCCGATATTGAATACGATTGTGTTTACGATAATATCTACCATAGAAATATTCAATCGAAAATATTAGCATGGTCAAATAGTAGCCAATAACCAATAAGGCAAATACACTGCGCCACATATCAATTAATTTTAGACCATAACTAGTATCGTTGACCTGGATCAATTTATCAAATTTATCAGGTTTAACTTGTCTAATTAGGCCCTTTCGAAATTGACATCTAATTCTCTCAGATAGTTTATAATGCCAATACAGACCCGATTCTATACCATTTAATATACTAGAGAGGGGAGGGGGGGTAAAAAAAATAATTTTTATTAACTAACATTAAAAAAAATTAGTTTCTAACTATAGTTAATAATTAATTATATTTTTAAATTTTAATTAATTAAGTTAAAAATTAATATTATTATTTAGTTTGACAAACATTTATTTATTTTCATTTTTAATAATAATATTTAAATCTATCGATTAAAAACAATATAATATTATTATTAAATGTGCGAAAATAATCAAAACAAAAAATTAAATTTAAAAAAAATAAAACAAAATCTAAAACATTATTTTTGTTTAAAAAAAATAGACATTTATACTACTGTAGTAATTATACTATATTTTTACTAATAATAATTTTTAAAAATAATAATATATTATTTTTTTAAAAGTTAGTTTAATTTAATAAAAAAAAATATTTATTAAAATTTAAAAAAACAACTTACAGTTTATAGACTTCCCATTTTTGTCGGACACCTTTATTAATGAAAAAAGCCCTATAAGTGGGCGACAAATGACTATCAACCCTAACCATTGTAGTCAAATCGCCAAATATAATCTGTTTTTCCAATGCACCAATAGATGTGTCCAATATAACTGCCCGACCCTTGACTACCAGTGCTATACTATTGGTAATATTCAAATTGTCAACATTATGCGGATATTGACTGTTATCTAGTAAACGTTGTTCAACTAAACGTCTACTATCGGGTTTATCCACGAAATTATCGACCATCATTTCGCCAGCAATTATTTTAATATCAGGGAACAGTAGTAGATCATCCAGCTTCTGGATCATTGGTTCAATTTTGGGCCGCATATAACTGTTTAGCAAAACACTGGACAAGCACTTGCATAGGACTGTTGTAGACAATAGCCAAATGGCCAGTAGTACGAGGAATGACCGTTTTCTGAACCGTTTTCTAACTACGGGACTATTGTTTTCGATTAGTTGGACCATATGTTGGATAGGCTGGCCAGTGATCGATCGGACTATAAACGTGATTGCCCTGTCCAAGCTAATTTGTTCAGGGTTAGTTATTGAAAACATTGGTGCTGTTATTATTAGTGCCACTGTTATAGCTAACCATACCTATTTATTTTTTTGGATACAATAAATTTTATTAATATATTAAATTATGATTATTAATTGTAAACTTTAACTATTTAAAATTATTATTATTATTTAATATTATTATTATTATTTAATATTATTATTATTATTTAATATTATTATTATTATTTAATATTATTATTATTATTTAATATTATTATTATTATTTAATATTATTATTATTATTTAATATTATTATTATTATTTAATATTATTATTATTATTTAATATTATTATTATTATTTAATATTATTATTATTATTATTTTAATTTATTTATTAATACATACATCCAACTGAAATAAGTAGAAAAATGAGAAAAATACGCCACTATTAACTGGCTTAGTAGTTGTCAAAATTTCAACTAGGTACATTGGCTCGCAGGCTACTACTATACCATCCTCGATGCCATTTTGTTCAACAGTTATCGGATCTAATAATACAGTTGGAAACTATAGACAATTAACAAAAATAATTAAATTATATTATTTATTTTTAAAAAAATAATAATATTCATATTTATGGTATATATTAAACTTTTTTATTCATACAATTAATAGTATTTTAATATAAATTAAAATAAATAAATAAATATTTTTTGTTTTCTTTTTTTGGGAAATTTACTTTAAAAAATCCATTGTTATGCACTTCAAACGTTATGTTGACATTCAAATTACACATAATTTTTTCGACAATTGTATATAAAAAGCTAAATATTTGAAACTAAAAATAAATAATTAAATAGAAATAAAATATTAATAAATTTTACAATAAATTAGTTTTTTTTGAGTATTTTATTAATTAATTTCAATTTAAAATTTCAATACAAACATTTGGCTTATCGGCCATATTATAATCAAATGTTAAATTGCCAGTAGGTGCCCGTCCATTGGGGCACTGGTAGATTTGGCCACTTTTGAATATACTTTCCGTAATAAACTTGCTCATTTTAATATCCAATGCTTGATTAATATTATCATCGACAATATTTGTTACAGGCATAAATAGATTATCCATAATTTTAAATAAATATATATATTTATTTTTTAATTTTTTAAAATAAATTTTTAATAATTTTTTATTTAATTATAATATACAGAGTATATACTGTACAATATATATTATAAACAATATACATATTATACAATTATTGAACTAATTATAAATTATTTTTTAAGTTAATTGAAACAAATAAACATTATTGACTAATATTTTTAATTATATAAATAAGTAACAAATATAATTGAAAATATATTTTTTAAATGTTTAAAAATGCTATTTAATAAAAATTAGTACATATTTTATTATTACTAAATATATTTTGATTCAATCTAAACAATATTTCTATTAAACAGTATTATAATTTTTCACTATATAATTAACAATAAAAATAATAGTTAGTATATAAATCAATATAATATATAACATTATATTTTATTTCTAACAATATGCACATTTAAATATTATCAAATATATCTATCATAATAATTAAACTGTATCATAAGTTAAAAATATATTATTATTATTATTATTATTACATTTCTATAATCATTTAATATCATTTACATAATTCAATAAAATAAGTATTATAACTTTGTTTTTTGCTAATAAATTAAAATTTATTGAATAAAAAATTATCGTTTATATTTTTAACAAATATTTTATACTACTTATAAATAGTTTTTAATTTTAGCAATAAAAATATATTTATAAAAACAGTGTAAAAAATAATACTTTATGTGATTGTGTTTAAAAAAATATTTTATATTTACAATTAAATTATAAATTAGATGCTATGTATATATTTAATATATTTCGCAATATTAAGTATTAATAATAATTATTGGTATATTGATTAATTGATAGTTGATAAAAGATAATTAAAAGTTGATAATTTATTAATTTTTTACCTTGTACAATATTGATAAACAAGTTAAAAAAAATTAATATATAGTATATCACTATTTAATTATTGATTATTAATTATAACTATGTATTAATTTATATAATTTATATGCTAAAATGTTAATAATGATTCTATAGTATAAAAAATATTAAATATTTTATATAAATATATTTAAAATAATTTTATATAGTATATAATTAATTATATATATATATTAATAATGAAATTTTTTGCAACATGTTTAATTATCAAACTTAACTGATGTTTAATAAATTAAAATATAATAATTTTTAGAAAAGTATAATAATTATTTTTTTTAAATTGTAATCACTTTAAATAAATTTTGCTTAAATGTTATATTAAAAAGCAGATTATTATTTGAATGAAATTATTTTATTGATTTAATTTTAGAGAACAAAAATATTTTTACAAATATATTAATATTATTTTCTTAAAAAAACATGTAATATCTATATAACATTAAAAACTTAATAATAAATAGTTTAGTTGTTATAATCAATAATATAATTAGTAATTGAAAGTTATTTATTTTAAAAAAAAAATATAATAATTATTTTTTTTTTAAAAATAAATTATATATTAATAACTTGAAATTGGCAAACAAATAATTTTTTTAAATAATATTTTTTCTTTAAAAAATAATATATATATTAATAAAGTAATAGTTAATAATATTAAGGCCTAACGTGAAATAATACGCTGAAAGGCCATAGCCTGGGCATAGCCAACACTATAGGGTCGCCAATCACTGGGACAGGGATTTGTTTTCATACGTTTTGTTGTTTTTGTTGATCGTTTTTTATTAATTTTAACATTTTCAATATAAAAATTGACCAAGTATCTATATTTTTTAAGCAAATTGCCCAATAGTTTGCGTCCATTTTTATTTTTAATCGATGAAACAGTATTAGCATCGTACTCTTTTGTCCACCTAGGATCAATTTTGTTTTTTTTAATTAATAATTTTTTAATTATTTTTATCATCTAGTTCAGTTGTTAACAAATTAACTTTATAATAAACTATAATTTTAATTAAATTTTGTTTTAAATCGGTAACATTATTATTATTATTATTATAAATACTAAGCAACAAAAATAACAACAAAAATATAATACTGTTTAAAATAAAATTTTTTAATTTATTAAACTAAAAACTTTATTTTACTATAACGTTATAAGCTATTTATTTAAAAATATATTTATTTATTTAATTTTTTTTTTTAATGTATTATCAGTACATACTATAGTTAACAGTTATTATTTGACTTTTTTTTATTAAAAAAAATAATTAAAATAATTAAATATTTATAGTATAGTGTAAACTATAGTACAGTATATACAGTAGTATTACTTACTCTAACATTTGCTCAAAAGTTGACCGACTGTCCGGTTCGCTAGCTTGTTGTAGTCGATTGACATACGTATCCCGTATGAGTTCCTGTTGTTTGACTGATTGGTTCATTTGGCGCATCAGTTGGACAGTCTGCTGACGTTGGGTCTTGTTTTTGCAGAAACTCATCAATAGACTCATGTGTTCCGAACACATCAGCCGAACCATTACCCGCAAGTGATTATTATCGGGAAATATATCATCAAAATATTCAACTATTTTATCATTATATCCAATAGTGTTTCTATATGGGAGTGGATGCGGGGAGGGGGTTAAACATAGATTATTACAGATTATATGTGTGTATGTGTATGTGTATGTGTATGTGTATGTGTATGTGTATGTGTATGTGTATGTGTATGTGTATGTGTATGTGTATGTGTATGTGTATGTGTATGTGTATGTGTATGTGTATGTGTATGTGTATGTGTATGTGTATGTGTATGTGTATGTGTATGTGTATGTGTATGTGTATGTGTATGTGTATGTGTATGTGTATGTGTATGTGTATGTGTATGTGTATGTGTATGTGTATGTGTATGTGTATGTGTATGTGTATGTGTATGTGTATGTGTATGTGTATGTGTATGTGTATGTGTATGTGTATGTGTATGTGTATGTGTATGTGTATGTGTATGTGTATGTGTATGTGTATGTGTATGTGTATGTGTATGTGTATGTGTATGTGTATGTGTATGTGTATGTGTATGTGTATGTGTATGTGTATGTATTACAAGCAAAACTGTTGGAGTTCCTCGTCCTCCTCGGGCCACAACCGGGTTGGGTCACCCATACGCCACGTAGCGGACATTAGGTCATCGATCTCTTGGCAACTATAACTTGGGTTCCCGTCCGATACCCGAACCGTTATTGTAACTATTTTTTTGAAAAATTTATTTATTTATGTTGTTATTTTTTTTTTTTGATAATAACTTACTAATTAGTATTATTGATGTATAAAATATACATAACATTATAAAATAATAATAATATTAATAATAATTGTTTTTTTAAAAAACTAAATCAATAATATTTATTTAACATGTATTTTACTTGACTGGTAGATGTTATGTTTATTTGTTTATTTAATTAAATTACTATAAATAATATTAATATTAATTAATTAATTAATTTTTTTCTGAATATAATATAAATAACGTTTTTATAATATATCAAAAGTAAATAAATAAAAATAAGTAACATTTTTTAATTAAATAAATAATATTATATTTAACATTCAATTGTTATATAAAAAAATATATTAAAATTTTTAATAAACATTTTTTTTAATATTAACAATAGTTATATAGTACTATATTTGTTATATTATTTATTGTAAAAATTATTATTATTTATTTATTTATTATTATCTAGTATTAAATAGATGTTTATTTACTTATTTTAAAAAAATATTATTAATATTAGTATTATATTATATAAAAAACATTTATACAATATATGTTTAAAATATTAATTATATATTTTATATTATTTGCATAAATAAATATCTATTTTTATGTATTATTTATAATTAAAAAAAACTATATTGTATGTTAAACTTTTTTATTATAGATATTTGATATAATTTTTATTTTAAACATTAAATAAGTTTTTTATTTAATTATAAATTTAACTTTTTATCTATACTTTTATAAACTAATTGCTAATTTACTTATTAATACCATTTTATTAGTCTCACTGTTACACATTTGCGTATAAATTATTATCTAAATTATTTATTTCGGAAAAAACAAAACAGTTATTTGTTTGTAAGTTAACAAAAAAAAATTATTTAATGATTAATTTTTTTTATAAAAATAAAGTATACTATAAATATAATATATTATATAATATATATAAGTTAGACAATTATAATTATTTGTGATATTTGTTTTGCTAATGTTATCAAACATTATAATTATTGTATCATAATTATATTATATATATATATATATATATATATTTATTAAATAATAATATACATATTTATATAATCTCTAGAAAATAACTAAATTATAATTACAGTAATATTTTTTTTTAATGATAATATGTTGCAATTATTGATTAATTATACAGTATTTTTACAATACTATAGACAGTATACTAATTATTATTATTTTTTAAAAATATTTTATATTAAGTAATCAAAAACATATCAGTATATCTTTCACATAAAATATTTTATTTATTGTTTTTTTTCATATTATATTATTTGTTAAATAGTATTACAACAACAATTACAACAAAAAGCATTTTTATTGGCAATGAAAACATGTTAGTAATAGACACTAACACTTGTATTCAATGGTCAGTCCGATCGATATGTTTGTTGGGTTTTCTATACCAGTTCTACAAAACTAGTCAACTATACTATTCATATGAGACGACTACCAATGTCCAGACCAGGGCCGACCTACCGGTACCGTTGCCAGCAATCAGCGTATGTTTCAATAAATCCTATTTAGTTAAACCGGTTATTTTCAATCAAATATTGTTGGAAAAAAATTTCAATAATAATAATAATTTGGAGGATTGGTTAGCCAGCAATCATATTGTCAAAAGATATATGAATCATAACCTAACTATTAGTCAACAATTTCAGGTATTGGGATCACCGGAACAGCTAATCAATTGTCGGGTTTATCGTCCGAAAGGCATAACCACTAGCGGGTCGTCAAATGAATCGGTAGTCAACAACAACAACAACTCAACATACATACCGTGTCAGTCGGTTATGGCTTACAACATATCCCTATCGCAGGTTAGCGTTTGCTATACAATGTTTGCACAGTTGAACAACGAACCGGACAGTCGATATAGTATCGGATACGATGTCAATAGCCGTAACGACAGGCTATGGCTGCTGGTAATGGAGTTCCCGGTAGATGTGGACATACAGTACGTCAGAGTACACATACATACCCGACGCCGGTCGATACACGATAGCCGTGAACACGGACACAAAATGATAGCCGTTGAGAACAATGAGGTCAGTCATATGGAGTATAAAAAAGGACGGGTATTGAAAATGCCCGCACCGTATACTACTGCGTGTATTGATTTTGCTAAGAACACTGGCTACCAGTCCCGCTATGATTGTATTAGTCGATGCAAGATTGCTAAGTATATTCAACAGATTGGCGGTTATCCGTCAAGCTATCTGGTCTATGATCACCAGTTGGCCATCAAATTTGCCGATAGATTGCCAACAGCTGCCGCATCCAGTGGTGTCGTTGACGATGATGTGGTCGACCAGTTGGCCATAGTTGACGAACGATTTGCCGAGGAATGTCAGTATAGGTGCAATTCGCGGCCCGACTGTTCCGATGAGTATTTTGTATTTGACGAACAGCGGGGTAAACGCCAATGGTTTCGGCATAGCAATGGCCAACACGGGTTTGTATTGAGCATAAAGTTTCCCTCATTTCCCACTACTGTCTACGAGCACATACCTAAAATGCTATTCGAGGAGTTCCTATGTTTCATAGCCAGTGTCCTGAGTATATGGTTCGGGTTTTCGTTTATACTGTTAACCAGTATCCGTATGAAACACGTGCGCCGATTGTATGGCTATATTACTAACACTGCTCAGGACAGTGGTGTTAGTAGAAGTGGAGTATCTCATACCAGTGTCAGCACTGGTAGTAAATCTAGTAGTAGTAGTAGTAGAAGTCATTGTTGTAGGTGTTGTAATACCAATACTAGGCTAAGCAGAAAGTTTTATAACAAATGGACTAATTATTTGAATACTACTACTCATACTAACAATAATAAAGTTTATAATTTCAGACAAAATAATTATTCAAATAATTATAATAATAATATTTTCTCTAAACGTATTAATTTATTTAATACCGTCTATTAATAATTTATTGGAAAAAAGTAATAATTTTGTAATTAAACTAAATTACTATAAATACAGGTATAATTTTTTTTTTAAAATAATATTAATAAACACTGTATTATTGTTTCACTGCCTTTAACTAAATGTATATTAATTTATATAAATATAAAAGTAAATTAAATGTTTTTATTTATTAAATAATTAATTTGAAAATATAAATTTTATTTTTTATTATCAATATTTTTAGATTTTAGTTATAAATAAAATAATAAATAAGTTTTTACATAATTTTAAAAATATTAAATAAATATATTATACATATTTACTAATTAATTTTATATTTCAACAATAAATTATATATTGTATAATATTGTATAATATATACAGTATTTTATTTAATATTTAGTATAAATATTATTGTATTATAAAATATTATTTCTATTATTATCTACTTTAATTAAATAATTTTTTAAAAAATAATAATAATAACTATACAATAGTATAATAACATTTATTAAATTTTCTACAATATATTTATATATATTTCAAAATTTAATTAATTTTTTTCCAATTTATTTAAATTAATAAATTATATTATTTGTAATAATAATAATAATACTGTTGTAATATTTAAATACATTTTTTAAAAAAGTCATATTTATAGATATATTAGAGTATATCTTAAACATTTATATGTGTTTTTAAACGAGTAATAAATTAAGATAATTATTAAGTTTTTTATTATATATAACTTATTGTTTCACACAATTAGTAAATGAATTATTATTTAAATTATTTATTGAAAAAACTAACATTTTTTAGTTTGTAAGTAATGAAAAAAAATTAATTAATTATTGATTATTATTATTTTTTTATTTAAATTTATTTATACATTAAATAATAATAATATATGTACTATAAAAATATGTAATAATTATTTTGAGATTTTTTTTGTTTGTGAAAATATTGTAAAACTTGTAATTATTTAATTATAATTACAATATATTTTCAAACTAAATAGTAATAATTATAATATTCATCAAAAAAACTAAATAAATTATAATTATAGTAATTTATTAAACAAATATGTGTTGCAATTATTGATTACATATATATATATATATATATATTTATATTAATATATATATTGTACAGTATGTATAGGTATTACACAATTATTTCACATTACAATAGACAGTATATAAAAATTTTTGTTGTGTAAAAATTAATATTTTTATTATCATTAAGTCAATCAAATGTATTTTAATTTACAAAATTTATTTATTTTATTTTGTTTCAATATTATTATTTAATTTATTATTAAATTAAAAACAGTATTACATCTATAAAAAACGTTTTAATGGCAAACATCCTATTAATAGCCATAAGTAGTTGCAGTCAATGGTTAGTCCGATCGATATGTTTGGCCGGTTTTATCTACCAGTTCTACAAAACCAGTCAACTATACTATTCATACGAAACGACTACCAATGTCCAGACCAGGGCCGACCTACCGGTACCGTTGCCGGCAATCACTATGTGTTTGAATAAAACTTATTTAGTAAAATCGGAAATTTTGGACAAACTATTTACGGCTATGAAAAACAATAGCAAATATAATCTAAACGATCGATTGTCGCGCAATCGTCTTATCAAACAATATCTGAACCGCAATCTAACAATTGGTCAACAATTTCAAGCACTGGTAGCACCGGAACAACTGATCAATTGTCTGGTCTATCGTCCCGTAGGTATCAACGGGTCAGTGAACACAACAACAACAACAACATACATACCGTGCCAGTCGGTAACGGCGTACAACATATCAGTATCGCATACATCAGCATGTTTTACAATGTTTGGTCAGCTAAACAACCAACCGGACAGTCGGTATAGTATCCGTTATGATGTCAATACCCGTAACGACAGGCTATGGCTGCTGGTAATGAAGTTTCCCGTAGATTTGGACATACAGTACGTTAGACTACATATGCATACCAGGCACCGGTCGATACACGATAGTCGAGAACATGGGTATAAAATGATAGCTATCGAGAACAATGAGGTCAGTCATATGGAGTATAAAAAAGGTCGGGTAGTGAAAATGCCGGCGCCGTACACTACTGGGTGTATTGATTTCACCGAAACCACTGGCTACCAGTCCCGTTACGATTGTATTAGTCGATGCAAGATTTCAAAGTATATTCAACGTAACGGCAATTATCCGACAAACTATCTATCATACGATCGCCAATCGATGTATAGGTTTGACTGGAAGTTGCCTACCGTTGCCGCTTCCAGCGGTGTCGTAGTAGACGATGATGTGATCGACCAGTTGGCCATAGTTGACGAACGATTTGCCCAGCAGTGTGAGCATCGGTGCAATTGGCGACCCGACTGTTCGGATGAGTATTTTGAATTTGACGAACAACGGGGTAAACGCCAATGGTTTCGGCATAGCAATGACCAACACGGGTTTGTACTCAGCTTAAAGTTTCCCTCATTTCCGACTACTGTCTACGAGCACATACCTAAAATGCTATTCGAGGAGTTCCTATGTTTCATAGCCAGTGTCCTGAGTATATGGTTTGGGTTTTCGTTTATACTGTTAACCCGCATACGTATGAAACATGTGCGCCGATTGTATGGCTATTTCAAGATTACTGTTGTCGATGATGTGGATAGTGGTAGTAGTGGTAGTGGTCGGGCTTCTCATACAAGTGTCCGGGGCACTGGTAGTAGACGTAGGTGTACTACTACTACTACTACTACTACTACTAACAAGTATACAACTAGATTTAGTAAAAAATTTTATAACAAATTGATAAATTATTATTATAATACTAGAAGTAATAATAAAGTTTATAATTTAAGGCATACTAATAGTTATAAAAGTAATACTACTAATACTAGTACTACTACTACTACTACTAATAATAATAATAATAATAATAATATTAATGATAATAATATGATTAACAAATTTTTTCATAGACGTATAAGTTTATTAAATACTGTCTATCAATAATTACAACTTTTATTACAATAATTAAATACTAAAAATTATCTATATTTGTTGTTTTATTATTATTATTATTTATAAATATTTGCAATTAATTTTGTTAATAATTTTGTTTGTTTGTTTCTAGTTTATTATTAATAATAATTAATTTGTATCATTTTATTCAAGCTATGTATGCTATGTATTGATAAATGTTTTATAATCTATAAAATACTAACAATAAAAATATATGCAAATTGATTATTAAATATTAAAATTTATTAATTCAATACTACAACAACAAAACTAGTCTATAAAATTTTTTAGCCATTGTATTGATATAAATATTATTTATTAATAAATTTTTTTACTTACATAAAAATTTTCTAAAAAAAATTAATTAATAATTATAAAATATTATTACATTTTTTTTCTTTTAATTACTATTATAGATATAACTAGAATATAATTATTTTGTTATCTCAGATAATAATAATTTATTAAATAATTTAATTATATATTTTTATTAGACTACAGTAAAAAAATAATATTATTAAACCAAAACCATTAATTAATTATAACAATAATAATTTTTAAAAAAATAAATACATTAATAAACAACTTTCTATACAAATATTGATTAATTAATTAACTATTTATTACAATAACTATTACTCTGATATTATTTTTTTTAATATTTAAGAGATATATCCAAACAAATATTATTGATTTATTTTTTTTTTTATACTATAATAATCTATTCAAAAAACATGTAATCAATTCAAACAAATATATTATATGTGTACAGTATATACTGTATATAAAATATAAAAATAAAACAATAATAATAAAAATATTTTATATCTTATTCAATCTAAAAAAAATTATAATATTTTTTTTGATAATAAAAACATAACTAAATAATAATCACAGCATGTCTAGCATATATGATAAATAAATTATAATAATTATAAATTCAATATAAAGTTTATATTTTTGTTGCACAAATGTTTGTAATATATAATTATATTTTATATTTTTGTATAAAAATAATATATTGATAATCTATATGTTGAAAAAAAAAATTATTTTCTATATATTTTTTTTGCTTTTAATAAACTTGTAATAAATTGTTCAAAAAAAATAAAATAAAATAACTAAGTTATGCAATTGAAACAAAATTATTTTACTAATAAAAATTATAATCTGATAAAAATGGCAAACATTTTATTAGTACTAGTTTTGAACAATAGTCGTCCAATTGTAATACGATTGCTATGTTTGGCCGGTTTTATCTACCAGTCCTACAAAACTAGTCAACTATACTATTCGTATGAAACGACTACCGATGTCCGTTTTGAGGCCGACCTACCAGTTTCGCTACCGGCGCTCAGCGTATGTCTGAATAAAAGCTATTTAGTTAAACCTGAAGTCATGGACAAAATACTGGCCAACAATCCTAATTTGAAGGACAGTTTGGTTGGCAATCAAATAGTGACTGACTATCTGAACAATGAACTGACTATTGGCCAACAATTTCAGGCACTGGTAGGTCCGGATGAACTATTCAAATGTCATGTCTATCGTCCAGTAGATATCGGGTCGTCAAATGAGTCGGTAGTTAACAACACCAACACGACATACATCCCGTGCCAGTCGATCACAGCTTATAACATATCCGTATCGTTGGACAGCCTATGCTTTACAATGTTTGCGCAGTTAAACAACGAACCGGACAGTCGGTATAGTATCCGATACGATGTCAATACCCGTAACGACAGGCTATGGCTGTTGGTAATGGAGTTTCCGGCACTGTTGGACGTACAGTATGTTAGACTACATGTGCATACCAGGCGCCGGTCGATACACGACAGTCGTGAACACGGCAACAAAATGATAGCCATAGTCAACGGTGAGGTCAGTCATGTTGAATATCATAAAAGTTTGGTCAGACTACTACCTGGGCCGTACACTACCCAATGTATTGACTTTGAACGGACTACTGGCTACCAGTCCGGCTACGATTGTATTAGCAAATGCAAGATCTGGTTGTATATCAACCGGACCGGCGGTTATCCATCAAACTATCTGTCCTACGATCGCCAATCGCTGCTGAAATTTGACAAAACGTTGACCATTGACGGTCATTATCATCAGCTGGCCGTACACGATGAACAGTATGCCCGGGAGTGTCAGCACAGGTGCAATCGGCGACCCGACTGCTCGGATGAATACTATAGTTTCGATGAACAACGTGGTCAGCGCCGTTGGTTTGGCTACAGTACTGGTGGTAGTGGTCAGGGATTTGTTTTGAACATACATTTCCCATCATTTCCTACTACACTCTACGAGCACAGCCCTAAAATGATATTCGAAGAGTTTCTATGTTTCATAGCCAGTGTCCTGAGTATATGGTTTGGATTTTCGTTTGTATTAATATCGCATATTTGTATGAAACATGTGCGCCAATTGTATGATGGTTTTATCACTAGTGATACGGATGGGAGGAGTGGAACGGGAGGTACGGTAGGTACTGATGGCACTGGTATTGTTAGATCGAGATTCAGTTGTTTTTGTTGTGGTGGTGGCTATACTAATAAATTTACGGATAAATTAAATAATAGAAAATGTATTAAAACTATTACTACTACTACTACTACTACTACTGATGCTATTAATAATAATAATAATAATAATAATTTAAGACAAATTTATAATACTAAAAATATGTTTGCTAAAATTTATAAATAAAATAAATTTTATAATTTAACTAAGTTTTGAGTAAAATGTTATATAGATTAGTCTTACAAAATTATCAATGTTAATTTATTATATTTATAAAAATTAAATATTTTTAAATATTAATTGATAGTTTTATTAACAAAAAATTTTAATCAGATTATATTTATAATTAGTATATCAAATAAAATAATCACTGTTTATATCATAATTTTATTTTTTAATATCTAATTATTTTAGTTTTTAAAATAACTGCTTTTTAATTAAAAAAAATTATAATTTTTATTTCTTTGTTATTTTTATTGTATTTTATTGTTATTATTTAAATAATACAATTTATAATTAATTATAAATTGAATTAATATTATTTAATTGAAAAGAAATATTTAATAAATGCTAAACAATGTCATTTAATTAATTAATTATTTTATTTTTGTAAACTTGTATTTATAAAAAAATATTTAATAAATATATTTATAATTAAATACGTTTACAATATTTATTTTTTTACAAAATACAAAACATATTTTTTTTAAATATTTTAATTAAATATTGATAAAAATGTTTTATTTGTTACATTTCTTTATAATATATAGTCTTTATATTTACATTTTATTTGTTTTTTTATATGTATCTTATTATTTCTAAATAAATTTTTAATCATGAATTCAATTATATCTAAAAAAATATTACAATACTTTATGATAAAAAAAAAGTTTATCGATTATATATTATTAATATTTTTTTTATTATTATAATACTGTATATCTAATCTATTGATACATTAAATTAAACTTTATATATATACACTAATATAAAAATTGTATATATAATTTATTTTTATATTATTTATTAATATTTTATTTATTTTAATTATAATAGTAGTTAATTATATATGATTATTAAAATGCTTGAAAATATCTACTGTTTTAATAGTACATTGCATACTAAATCAACAAATAGTGATTTAATTATTGCTATTTATTCAAATTATGTAATAATTTTTATAATTAAATTTATTTTTAAAAATTTTTAGTCTACATTTTCAACAACAAACAAAAAATTAATTAACTATATTATTTTTTTTTATTTAAAAAAAAATAAATCATAGATTGTAAATATCGATAATAATAATAATAATACTATGGTTTGGTTTTGTCATAATAACGCTTATTTTTATTCAACATTAGCTAATTATTTTCAATTAAAGTAATATAAATTATTACTAACAAAAAAAAATTTATGTTTTAATTAATTAATTTTTATTGTGTGTCTAATATTATATAATATAAATAGCATTACAGTTAGTATTGTTGATCATAATATTGGTAACTATTATTTGGGAAACGGTAGTTGGATAGGTATGATGGCATTGTTTCAACAAAAAGTATGATTATTATTATTATTATTAAAATTTTAATATATTTTTATATTAATTATGGTAATATTAAAAAAATTTATCTAAATGTATTATTATATAATAATAATATTCTAGCTAGCCGATTTTATTTTATATATATATATATACTGTATATAGATATTTATAATATTTTTTAGGAAAATTTCAAAGTAAATTTAATTAAAAATATTATTTATATTTAGCTATTATTGTATACAAATATATAAATTGTATTTTATATTATTATTTAATAAAAACAATTTCAAAAATAGTATGATATTTTATAAAAAAATATCTTTTAATGTATATATTTTTAATTATTGTATTAATAAACTGTTTATAAAATATAACATAAAAAAGTTACTATAATTACAAATTATTACAATATAATATAAAAACACTTATATACTAATTATCGTAATATTAATTTTTTTTATCTAAATGTATTATTATATAATAATATTAATATTTTAGCTAGCCGATTTTACTATAGATTCATATAGCTATACAGATGATCGGGCT
The DNA here is from genome assembly GCF_028296485.1 of Oppia nitens. Classification (NCBI taxonomy): domain Eukaryota; kingdom Metazoa; phylum Arthropoda; class Arachnida; order Sarcoptiformes; family Oppiidae; genus Oppia; species Oppia nitens. The sequence goes on along the minus strand of NW_026533194.1, from coordinate 1,971,637 downwards.
CAGGTAGTTAATTATCAATCAATGATTGTCCAAAGCAATAAGGATGCCCTACTATACTGTCCAATATATAATAATCATAATAAAAGTTTTATATTGGATATTATCAATGGATTTGATTATTATATTTGGATATTAATGTCAATGACATTTGTTTTGATTGTTTTGATTATTTGGATTAAAACTATTTTCATTAATAGTAAAAACATTAAAAATAATAATAATAAAATATTACTATTAGTTAACATAATTTACTTTTATTTTGCAACACTATTAGGCAAATGTAATAATTTTTTTTATATCAATTTTTTTAATGTAAACTTATTTTCTAATAATTTTTTAATAATTTTTTTTGTTGATAGCATTTAAGATGAATGTTTCTAATAATGATACAGTTTATCAATGATAATATTTATTCGGCAATTGTATCGCAAAAACCCTATAAAATTGAAAATATCAAACAAATAATTTATAATAAAAATAATAACAAACTTATAGTTATTAAATATTATACTCAACATCGTTATTTAAAAAAGGTATAATATATTTTTTATAATTTATTTAATTATAAAATAATTAAAATTTATTTATATTATTATTATTTTGTTTAGAATTTTATATAAATATTTGCCAAAATATAAATATATTAAGTATATATATATATATATATATATGTATAATTAAATAATTAATTATATATATATAGTTATCTAGTATATCATTATTATTATTAATTAATTAAATCATTTAATAAAATAATTCATAATGTATTTTATTAACTTTAATTTTTTTATATAAATAGATATATCCAAATATAAATGATAATAATTACGATTTAATAAGTTATATGAAATTATTTGACATCAATACTATGAAAATGCTAGTAAATCATAATAAAGTATTGTACAGTTCAATGGAGTTAATTGATAGTCTATACAGTTATTATTATCAACAATATAAACTTGAAATTACACCGTTAACCGATAGGACAGTCGACTTTAAAGGTTATATTATACGTAAAGATATCAAATTGGATGTAAAACTAAAATTACAAAAATTGTAAAAATTTTAAAAATATATATTTTTTTATTTTATAATTATTTTTAAAATATTTATTTAATTTATTATTATTTTTTTTTATTAAATTAGATTAAATTTCTATTTCAATTATGGATTTCGTGATCACTATATGAAAACTATGGTTAAATTTTATAACATTTTTAATAATATTAAAATTATTATTAGTAATAGTAAATCAACTAGCAACTATAAAAGTTTTGATAATTTTGATTTTATTATTAATAATAATAATGCTATAKTTAAACAATTAACAATTGATAATTTTAAATTATCTTTACAAATAATTTATTATGGTTTTCTAATATCAAGTATCATAATAATTAGTGAAATTATAGTTAACTATATTAATATTTTTATACAATATTAATATTAATTATTATTATTATTTGATTTATGTTTTTGTAATTTTTTAGTAAACTTTTTTATTATTATTAAAAATGTTAAAATTTAGTTTAAATATTATTAATAATACCAACTGTTCAACTTCAAGGTCGTTATAATATAAATTTTTAATTAATAATACTAATTAATTTAAAGTAACTATTTATTAGTTTTTTTTGTATTAATTAACTAAACATTCATAAGCATAATAATATATATTATTAATTATTTTGTTTTACTAAGTTTTTTGTGTATTTATAAACATTTAATTAAAATTTACAATTTAATTATATGAATGTTTGAAAATATATGCAACGATAAACTTATAATTTCTTTTTAATATATTTAATAAAATCAATTAAATTTACATTTTATAGTTTTATTTAAGTATAATATAACTTTACATATAAAAACTAAATATGTTTTACATTACATTATATTATATTTTTGTCAAATATTTATGAAAACTATTTAATTAATATTTTTCATTTTTTTTAAATTTAGTAAACAAACAAAATTATTATTTATAGCTTATGATATTATATTGATAAATCAATATTTAATAATATTTATAAATTAAATATTTTTTTTAAAAATAAATAATTATTATATTGTAAATATATAAAAAATAGTGAAATAATTATTTTGTTGTTTACTTTTAATTTACTATATAAAACATTTTATTTTATTTTTATTTTATAAATAGATATTTATAATATTTTTTAGAAAAATACTAGTAAATTTAATTAAAAATATTATTTATATTTAGCTATTATTGTATTTATTTCTATTGTATTTTTTTTATTATTATTTAATAAAAACAATTTCAATAACAGTATGATATTTTTCATAAATTTTTTTTTAATATATATTTCTAATTATTGTATTAATAAACTGTTGATAAAATATAACATAAAGTTACTATAATTTTAAAAAAAAACACATATTTGTTTAAAACATGAATAATTTATATTGTTTTAATAGCACATTGCATACTAATTCAACAAAAAGTGATTTAATTATTTCAATTTATTCAAATGATGTAAATATATATATAATAAAATTTATATTATTTTTTAAGATTATTATTAATCATTTTAAAACTTTATTTAGATTTATAATATATTTAAAACTAACAATATTAATACTGTATTGATTTGCCATAATAACGCATATTTTTATTCAACATTAGTTAATTATTTCAAATTAAAGTAATTATAAGTTTTTTTTAATAATATTATAATATTTTTTCATTTATAAATAATTTATACTATGAATATGAAAAAATTATATTATAATAAATTAATAATGAATTTTATAATTTTTTTTTATTGTATTATTATATAGTATTACAATTAGTATAGCAAACTATGCCAGTGGTGGCTATCGTTTAGGGAACGGTAGTTGGATCGGTATGATTGCACTGTTTGATCAAAAGGTATGATTTTTTTGCATTTAATTTGATTTTAGTTTTTAAATGCTTATTATTATTATTTAGTAATGTATAAAATAAAAATAATATCCATAATAATAATAATTAAGCTAGCAGATTTTACCATGGATCCATATAGCTATAGAGATGATCGGGCTCAGGTAGTCGATTATAATGCATTTATTGTGTCCGGCTATACAGCTGCTATATTATACTGTCCAGGATATGATGATTATAATTATAATAATAATAATAATAATTTTATTAAAATATTATACGGATTTGATTACTATATCTGGTTATTAATGTTGCTAACAATTGTTATAATTGTATTAATTAATTGGCTTAAAAATGCTATATTAAATAATAATAATAATAATAATAATAATAATATTTATACAATATTTTCAATTAGTAACTTAATCTGCTTTTATTTTGCAATACTATTAGGCAAATGTAATATTAATAATAATTTTTTTTGTTGATAACATTAAATATATATAAAAATTATTAATAATTTTTAAATGATTTATTTACCCCCCCCCCACACACACACACAGATACACCAATTAAAACTAATCAATTATCAAAACTATTGCTAACATTAGTATTTTTTATGGCATTTATACTAATACAGTATATTAATGATAACATTTATTCAGCTATTGTTTCGCAAAAACCCTATAAAATTGATAATATTAAGCAATTAATTAATAATAATAATATCAATAAAATTGATAAAATTATAATTGTTGAAGAATCTAATCAATATACATATTTAAAACAAGTAATAATATTAATATATTTATTTATATATATATAACAATATTATAGATATATTTATATAAATATTATTACATAATTAATTCATTATTATTATTAATTAATTAAATTTTATTATTTTTTTATTTTTTATTACCAGAATTATCCAGATATACATGAAAATCAATATGAATTGATTGAATATTTGAATTTTTTTAACTATAATACATTGAAATCATTATTAAATCATAATAAAGTATTAATCAGTACCGAGGAGTTTATTATCAATTTGTTTAGATATTATCGACAATATTCATTGGATTATACACCAGTTGATAATGCTATTGATTTTAAAGGTTATATTATACGTAAAGATCTTAAAATTGATTTAAAAAAGAAATTAGAAAAATTGTATGTATTTTTTTAAAAAACAAATTATTATTATTATTATAATTTTATTTTATTAAAATTATTTGCTTATTATTTATTTTATTTTTTTTTGTATAATAAGGTTAAAAACATTTTCATACTATGGATTTCTTGATCATTATTTTAAATATATGGTTAAATTTTATCAAAGTGTAGCTAAAAATATCGAATCAAATAATAATAATAATAATAATAATAAAATATTAAATAAAAATAAAAATTTTAATGATAATGATGATGATGATTATTATGATAATAATAATACAATAGTAAAACAATTGACAATTAATAATTTTAAATTTTCATTTCAAATATTATTTTATGGTTTTTTAATATCAAGTATATTTATGCTAATAGAAATTTTATTTAAATACATTAATTTTTTTAAAAAAATTACATTTAACTAATGTATAATCATATTTAATTGATAATAAATATATTTAAATTATTATTATTATTTTAAAACTAGATTTCATTTAATATTATATCTTATTATTTATAAAAATGTTTTTCATATTTTTTAATATCTTTTAAAAAATTATTGTATTGAATATATCACAAATTATTTATTATTATAGTATAACATATAACTTGAATAATTATATAATTATTATGTTTGTATCATTTTTTTTGTTTGCTAATAAAATCAATTAAATTACATATTTATAGCTTTTTATTAAAAAAAGTATAACATGTATACCATGTGATAAAAACTTGACATGTTTTACATTATATTGTATTATAGCTACAAGTAAAATAATAATTATAAAATTGTATATATATATATACAAATAGATAACAATTATTTTCTTTTATTAAAATATTTGTATAGAAATTTCTATTAAAATTACATTTAATAAATAGGTATTTATATTATTTTTGAAATATAAATTAATTTTTATTTAATAAAAAGTACTTAAATATTATTGTATTATATATATACAGTATATATATTTATTAACACTATGAAAACAATAGGAATAATATACAAAAGATTACTATTTTTTATTTGAATTAATATTAATAAATATTATTTTTTAAAAAAAGGTATTGTATTTAGAAATTGTTGATAAAATATTAGATAAAACTTGTGTTAAATATTACTTATTATTTTTTTCTAATAAAAATTTTTACAATTTTTATTAAGAAAAAATTACTATAAATTTGTTTATATCTAATATACTTTATATATAAATATATAATTTTAAAAACATGAATAATTTATACTGTTTTAATGGCATATTACATAATAATTCAACAAAAAGCGATTTAATTATTTCAATTTATGCAAATGATGTATTATTATTAATAATTATATTTCTAATTAAAAATTTTTTTAATTATAATTTCTACCTTGATATAATAGATTATCAAAATTTTCAATAATAATAATACGGTATGGATTTGCCAGAAAAATGCCTATTTTTACTCAACATTATTGAATTATTTCAAATTAAAGTAAATGATTAAACTAATTAAAAAATAGATATATTACTAATTATTATTTTTTATATATATTACTAATTATTATTTTTTATATATATTACTAATTATTTTATATATATTATTTTATTATTGTATTCAACTAATTATAGTATAACTATTAGTATATCAAATCAAAACAGTGGTGGCTATCTATTAGGTAACGGTAGTTGGTTTGGTATGATTTCATTATTTAAACAAAAAGTAATTAAATATATTTTCTTATTATTATTAATTATTTAAATATATAAATATTTTAATATTTTAATTAAATATTTTAATATTATAATTAAATATTTTAATATTATAATTAAATATTTTAATATTATAATTAAATATTTTAATATTATAATTAAATATTTTAATATTATAATTAAATATTTTAATATTATAATTAAATATTTATTTAGTTTTTATGCTTTTTTGTTGTAGATATATAAATATAGATTATATTTATTTATTATTAATACGCTTTTTTAAAAAATTTTATTTAATAAAAAATAGCTAGCAGATTTTACAATGGATCCATTTAGCTATAGAGAGGACCGGGCTCAGTTAGTCGATTATAATGCATTTATTGTATCCGGTTATACAGCTGCTATATTATACTGTCCAAAATATGATGAAAATAATAATAATTTTATTAAAATATTATACGGATTTGATTACTATATCTGGTTATTAATGTTGTTGACAATTGTTATAATTGTATTAATTAATTGGCTTAAAAATGTTAAATTAAATAACAATAATTATAATAATAATATTTATACAATGTTTTCAATTAGTAACTTAATCTACTGTTATTTGGCAATACTATTAGGCAAATGTAATATTAATAAATTATATTTCATATTTATATGCATTAATTATATATAATTATTAATTATTTATTTATTTTTTGTATCCAGGTACATCAACTATTAGGACTGGCCATCAATCAAAACTATTGCTAACATTGCTATTATTTATGTCGTTTATATTAATACAATATATTAATGATAATATTTATTTAGCTATTGTTTCGCAAAAACCTAATAAAATTTTAAATATTAAACAATTAATTGATGMTAATAATAATAATAATTATAAAATTATAATTGTTAAAAATTCATATCAACATATATATCTAAAACAAGTAATATATTTTAATTAATTTTTTAAAAATATTTTTATATAATTTATTTTTTATGTATTTATAAATTTTTTTAACAGACATATCCAGATATACCTGAAAWTAGATATCAATTAATAAGTTATTTAAAATATTTTCAATACAATACATTGAAAATGTTGTTAAATAAACATAAAAATAATAAAATATTAATAAGTACCCATGAACATATTTCAAGTTTATTTAGATATTATCATTCACAATATTCATTAGATTATACGCCAGTTGATAATGCTATTGATTTTAAAGGATTTATTATACGTAAAGATATTAAATTAGATGTAAAACAAAAGTTACAACAAATGTATGTAAAAAAATAATATATAATTATTTATTATTTATTATAATTCATATTACTTTTATTTATTTATTATAATTATTTATTTAAGGTTAAAATCATTTACAAACTATGGATTTCTTGATCATTATTTTAAATATATGGTTAAATTTTACAAACAATTAAATCTTGTTAATAATAATAATAATAATAAATTATTAAACAATAATTTAAATGATGATGATGATGTTAATAATAGTAATAATAATAATAATACAATTATCAAAACATTGACAATTGATAATTTTAAATTTTCATTTCAAATATTATTTTATGGTTTTTTAATATCCAGTATATTTATACTAATAGAAATTTTAATTAAATATATTATTAAAATCTATAATTATTATCTGTTAATATTTAAAAATCATAATTAAAAACAAAAATTATAATTATCATAATACTTATAGTTTTATTTTTATTATATATAAAATGTAAAATATATTTATTTATTTTTATTAATTATTTTATGTATTTTTTAAAATAAAAAATTCTAAACAAATAAAATCTATTAAAATAATTGATAGTTTTTTTTTAAAAAACTATACAATTTTTTTATTTATTAACTAATCTATTGATTTACTTATTAACTTTGTTAGTCTGGTCTAAGCACTGGTAGTTTATTAATGATTAGCTACAAAATAATTAATACAATTGATTCAATTAGGAAAACTAGTAGACAAACTGCCAGACAACAGGACAGGGATATCAATAGTGAGACAATTAGGTCAATACTGATACAAGTGATCTCCAGGGTTTCGCTAGGTATCTGAGCTCCGGGATTCAGGTGCTTATATTCACTCAGTAAACGATTGCCATACAATACAACACTAATTTGTTGGCGATTTTCAGTGTCAACATTCACACCACTTTCGACCAGTTTTTTGAGACTAAATAAAAATAAATAAAAATAAAAGTTAATAATTATTTTTTTTTTAAAATTAAATTATCTAAACAAACATTAATATTTGCATTTCTAGATAAATAAATAATTTTATAAACTATTAACATGATACTATTATTTTTAATTAATTTATTACAGTTTTTGTGTGTGTATGCTTAAAATTATTTTTTAAATATACTATATATAGGATATATACAATATGTATAAATATATATATATATTTAAAATTGTAAAAAATAAATAAATTAAAAAAAATATTTGAATATATTTAATAATATAACAAATTTGTTAAACAAAAAAAATCTAGTTATCAAATGTATTCAATAAAATTAATTTAAAAATTAATAATAAATTTAAAATCTGTTTTTTAAATATTTATTAAAAGTTTTATATATTTATATATATTAATATTTAAAACATATAAATACAAAGCAAATAGCTATATATTATTATTATAATTACTATCTATAGTTGCACTTTATTTAAAATAGATTATTATTAAAAAAAATATATTTTTTTAAATTTATTTATACATTAGTCTTAACTGAATTAAAATTAAATTTTATAATATAAAATTTGTTAAATATATTGTTTTATTAATTAATAACAGTTTTTTCAAAAATAATTTTTTTTATATTTAAAACTAATGTATAATAGCTTTATTATAATTTTTTGCGATAATAAAAACTGTAACAATTAAATTAATTAAAATATTTGACATGTAAATAATTTGAAAAATCATTATACAATTAGTATCTGCATAGGCACTCAAATAATTTAAATAAAAGTTCATGAAAAATATAACTAATTAATTAAAATTTTTAATATTTTTTTTATATAAAAATATAACATAATATCTATAACTTACACTTTTGTGATAACTTTTCTAACAATAGTTGTATTGAGTTTATTGACTAAAAACGATATCAATGTTGGCATATATTTTTCAACCGACAAATTTATATTGTATAGCGAGTACAGGTGCTTACGAAAATAGGTAGCCTCCAAGTAGCTTATGTAGACATATTTTTTGTTGGCAACATCGGTAAAAATATCCTACAATTATAAGGTGGGTGGACAAAAACACCCCCACCCAAAAAAAACATTTATTTTATATATACTGGTATACACTTCCTATATATTACAATAACCTACCATTCCTTTAAACGGGTCATCCTCTTCACTGTTGATAAACAGTAGACGATTTTGTTGCCTTAGTCTATCGATAGCCGGATCCACTAATGTACTACCCGTTTCATGATTATTATTATTATTATTATTATTATCATGTAATTGCCACCAAACATAGGAACCGTTAGGTATGGCCACTCTATAATCCGAGTCTAACAGTTCATCAATAGTATTGATAGTCGACTGTTCCCTATCGACTAGTTTGGCTAAAATAAAATTAGCAAACATTGCGGATAATACCAGTGCCATCAGTGACCATAGGCCTATCAATAGTGAACATTTAGGTTCACGTTTAGCTTTATTGATTAGATGGGCTATTGTTGAAAATACTATATCTATTAGCGATTTAGGTCTATCTATAATAATATTATTATTAAATAATTAAAAATTTTCACACAATTGGCTAAACTGAGACAAACCTGTAAACTGATATTGAATATAATGTATCACTGATACAAATAGTATGGATATTAGTATTGATAACCAAATTTTGTTGTTAAATGTATTGGCAATCAATGTTATGTTTGGTTGTACGGTATAGACAGCACTTAATATACACATATTGTATTCATCTTTGAACCACTGRTGRTCRGCAAAACTGGTCAACCTATCGGTGATCGACCATCGGGCCAATGTTATATCAACATGCTAAAAAAATTTTAAAAAAATTATAATCAAATTAAATATGTAAAATTAATGTTAAGTATTAATCAGTATTGATTAATAATTTTTTTTAATACCGTATATACATGCTAGACATAATTTTGTTTTAAAAATATAAAAATTAATAAAATTATTATTATAATTAACATATACATTATTAATTATAAAATTAATTAATTAATTAATTTTTTTTTGGTTACTTTACTTGATTATCATGCATATATTTGGCAACATCAAAATACTGTTTGCTAACATGGACAGTTATGTTAAACTGGCCAACTATACCACTGGCCAGTGCCTGTATGATACGCAATTCAAATCTACATATTTCCTAAATGTTGATGGTGATTATTATTATCAATAATAATAGTTAAGATAAATATTTTTTAATTAAATAATTTTTAATTTCAATTATTTTAAAATATTATTATTATTATTAWTTTACCAAATTCCAAGCAATTGTCGAAATGTACATGGTCAGTTTGCTAGTAAAATCACCAAGATAGTTATTACCTTCGTTAAATTTTTTACAATGTCTTATCCAATCACTCATTTTTAAATTAAATTGTTAAATTAAAAATAATTACAACAAAATAATTATAAATATTTTTTTTATTAATTAATTAATTTTTTTAATATGAATTATTATATATATATTATATAAATATACAGTACTTTAATATTATAACTTATAAATTTAATTAATATATCTGCTAACTTAAAATTTGAATTTGAATTTATGATTATTTTTATTTTATAAAAATATAATTATAATAAGATATTAAATTAAAATATTAAAATTATTTCTGATTTATTAGTTGTTTATACTCATTATAATATACTGAATAAAATCAATTATGTTTAGAAATATTAAAAAAAATAAATCATTTTAGTACATTAACAAAAAACACTATAATTTACTTCAATTAGTCTATTTATCAATAGTACAAAAATATTGAGAAAAATAGTCTATGATTTTTTATTATTATAGTATAATTATTAACGATTAAATATTGATAAATAACAATAATAACAACAACAATATTAACAATAAAATCTATTGATTTTTTTGAATAATATATTTTAAATATGAGTTATTATTCAAAGTTGTATTAAATCATTAAAAAACCATTTAAAAAAATAATTAATTGAAAAAATATTTTAATAAAACATTTATGTATTTACAATCTATGTGTGTAATATATAATGAATATATGAATAAATCATTTACTATTATTTGTTTTATATTTTATTTTAAATAAAGTATAATATTTAAATTAAACATATTATTGCATATTTTTTTTAAAAATATTGATTTATATTTTTCATTAATATTCTAAATAATTTCTATTAATAAAAAGTATTTATTATTTTTTTTAAATTATTAAAATAAAAATCGTAATTTTTACTGTATATGTTTATAGATATAATTAAAAATTAATTAATATTCTAATTATTATTAGACATTATTATTTATATATAAGTAATGTTATATATATAGATTTTTAATTAAATTTTTAATTAAAAATATATTACATAATAGTTAATAATGTTTACTTAAAGTGTCTTTAAAAAATAATTTTTTAATAAAATATGCAAATATTTACAACAATATTTTATTTGTTATATTTATTTAATTAAATATTAATAATATTATATTGAATATACAATTTTTTTAATACTTTTTAATTAAATAATTTTATATTTAAGTATTTAACAATATTAATACAAAAAAAATTATTTTATTATTTGTTTGTTTGTATTTTTAACTATTATTTAGTGTAGTATAATATCAATAAATAACTAAACATGCAATTTATGTGTTAGTTTTTATCATTAAGTGTAACTAATATCACATATTGGATAGTATTTAATATTTTTATAAAAAATAATTTTTATTATCAAAAAAATATGTCTAATTTATATTCAAATAGTCAATATTATAGAAAAATGATAAATACTAACCATTGTTTTAACAGTACATTACATAGTAATACAACTAAAAGTGATTTGATTTTAGCTGTCTATTCAAATGACGTAAAAAATATATTTATAAAAATAATTAATTACTAATAGTTTTTTTGAGTTTAGATAAAAATTTTAATTTTTTTCTATAAATAATATATATATTTTTAAATTTTATTTAGATTTTTAATATCATCAACAATACGGTATTAATTTGTCATATTAATGGATATTTTTATTCAGCACTAGTAAATTATTTTAAACTAAAGTATATATATATAATATTTTATATATTTTTTTGTAAAAAATTACTTATATTTTTTTAAAAATTGTAACTATAGTATTACTATTAGTATTACTAGACATGATTTTGGTGGCTATCGTTTAGGTAACGGTAGTTGGATTGGTTTGATTGAACTGTTTCATCAAAAGGTTACATAATTTATAAAAAAATCAATTTATTTCATTAATTAATTTAATTAAATTTTTATTTTTATTTAAAAAAACAAGCTAGCAGATTTTAATTTAGATCCATTTGGCTATACTGATGACCGGGCTCAAATAGTTGATTATAATGCATTTATTATGTCCAGTTATACAGCAATTATATTATACTGTCCAGGATATGATAATAATAATAATAATTTTTGGGAAATATTCAATAATTTTGATAAATATTTTTGGATATTAATTTCTATGACATTTATTGTAATTGTTTTATTTATTTGGATTAATACAATTTTAATAAATAGTATTACCAGTAATAATAATAATAATAATTTAAAATTTTCATTAAGTAATTTAATATTCATATATTTTACATTATTATTAGGAAAAGGTAATTATTATTATTTATTCATTTATTAATTATTATTATTATTTTTTATTAATTATTATTATTTTTTATTAATTATTATTATTTTTTATTAATTATTATTATTTTTTATTAATTATTATTATTTTTTATTAATTATTATAATTTATTTATTAATTATCATTATTTATTAATTATTATTATTTATTAATTATTATTATTTATTAATTAGTATTATTATTTTTATTAAAAATTATTATTATTATTTATTAATTATTATTATTTATTATTATTTATTAAATATTATTATTATTATTTATTAAATATTATTATTATTATTTATTAATTATTATTATTTATTAATTATTATTATTTATTAATTATTATTATTTATTAATTATTATTATTTATTAATTATTATTATTTATTAATTATTATTATTTATTAATTATTATTATTTATTAATTATTATTATTTATTAATTATTATTATTATTTTTTATTAATTATTATTATTATTTTTTATTAACTAGGTCCAATAAATGGTAACACATATATGCCTAAATTAATATTAGGATTACTATTGTTTATGTCGATTATAATTTTTCAATTTACTAACGATAATATTTATTCGGCAATTGTTTCRCAAAAACCTCAACTAATTGAAAATATTAGACAATTAATTGACGAAAGTATAGCTAAAAATAATAATAATAAAATTATTATTGTTTATAATTCATCGCAACATCGTTATTTAAAAAAGGTTTTTAAAATATTTTTATTTTTAAAATAATTTATATTAAAAAAATATATTTAAATTATTTTATTTTTCATTTAAATAGAATTATATGGAAATACCAGATAATAGTTATAAATTAATTAGTTATTCAAATTATTTTGAATTTAATTCAACAATCAAATTGTTATTAAATCATAATTCAGTACTAATAAGTACTTTTGAATTTATTGATATTTTATACAAACATTATCGACAATATAAACTAGAATTTACGCCATTGGATGATAAAACAGATATTAAAGGATATATTTTACGCAAAGATCTTAATAATGATATTAAAAAACAATTTAAAAAATTGTATGAATAAAAAAAAGATTAAAATTTTAATCTATATTAAAACTATATTATTATAATTAAATATAATATTTATTTTTAATTTATTTAATTATAGATTTAAATTTTTCTATAACTATGGATTTCGCGATCATTATTATAAATATATGATTAAATTTTTTATTATCAAAAATTTTATATTGAAAAATACTAACAATAATAATAATAATAATACCTTTGATAATAATAATAATAATAATAATATAATTAATAATGATATGGTTAAACAATTGACAATTGATAATATTAAATTATCATTACAAATAATATACTATGGTTATTTAATATCAAGCATAAGTTTAATATTAGAAATTATATTCAAATACATATATTTTATAATATCTAAAAATTAGAAATAATATATAATTATATTCATATCATATGCAAGTATTTTAATATCATATTATTATTATTATAGCAATATTGAAAATGTATAAAAAATCAATTTATAAAATATTTTTGTAAAATACAGATAAATATAACATTATTTTATTGTATATCAAAATTATTATTTGAAAATATATTGTAATAAATACAATATTAGTTTACATTAAAATCAATAATGTAAAAAATAAAATTTTAGTTATTAATATATTACTGTACAATTGAATTTAGTTTATTTATTAATGGATAACTATTAGTAATATAGATAATAAATATTTATATTTGTAATTAATATCTATATTTACTTAATATTTAGTATTTTGTAATAAATTTAAACTGTTTTTACATTAAAAATAAATATTATTATAACAAAATTTTCGACTAAAACAAAGAAAAATATTAAATTTAGATTTTATTATAAAAATTTATTATTTTAAACTAGCACATAATACAAAACTCAAAATACAAATTTTAATATTAATTTATTGGAAATACAATAATAATTTTTAAAAAAAACTTATTAATATATTAATAAAATAATGTTATTCACAACAAAAAACTATTTTGAATTAATAAATCAAATAATTTTTAGTTAATGAAAAAAAATTATTTTCTAAAATTTTAATATTAATATACACTTGATATACAATTTACTAACAAAATTGATGTATTTATTACTAGTAAATATGTTTACTATATTTTTGTTGAAATTAATTTATTGAAGTTTTTTAGTAATTATTATTAGTTTGAAACCAATTGTATTGTTCAATACATTGTGAAAAAAACATTTAAAACTATTAGTCTAATCTAAGCACTGGTAGTTTATATTAATGATTAGCTATAATATCATTGATACAATTGATTCAATTAGGCAAACCAGTAGACAAACTGCCAGACAATAGGACAGGGATATCAATAGTGAGACAATTAGATCGATACGTATACAAGTGCTCTGTAGGGTTTCGCTGGGTATTTGATGGCCGGGATTCCGGTGCTTATACTGACTGAGCAAATAATTGCCATACAATACAACACTTAATTGTTGGCGATTTTCAGTGTCAACATTGACACCACTTTCGACCATTTTATTCAAACTAAATAATTTAATAAATAATTTAATTTATTTTATTTTTAATAATTAATGATTAAAAAAAATTATTATTATTTAATTATCTATTTTTTTCATTTATTTATGATAATACTAAAATTATTTTCGTTAATTAAATAAATTTTTAATATGTCTAAAATAATTTATAATTTTTATAACTAATTAACATGTAAACTATTTGTTTTTAATTATTTTTTTTTATTTTTCTATACTTAAAATTATTTATAATAAATAACTAATATAAAAATTAAAAAATTATAATATAATTATATATATATATATTATAAAACTGTTACAAATAAATTAATATAAATAATTGACATCTTAATATAATACAAATTTTTAATATCTATAGAAAACATATAATTAGTTCAAATTCTAAATAATAAATAATTTCTAATTAAAACTTTTATATAATATTTTTAATAACAAATACAAAGCACACACACACACCTAATTATTATCTCTAATTTACACTTTATTTATAATTTATTTTTAAAAATTTATTGATACAAAATTAATTTTAACTGAATTAAGATTTTAAATTTTCTAATTTATAAAAAATGTTTAATATATATATATTGTTTTATTAATTATAATTACAGTTTGTTTTAAATAATTTTTTCTATTTAAAACTAATGTATTATATGTTTTATTACTTTATTATAATTTTTTTTTTGATAATAAAAACTGTAACAATTAAATTAATTATAATATTTGTGATGCTAATACTTTTTAAAAAAAAAATTATAATTAGACTACTAATTACCACTCAAGTAATTTAAATAAAAGTGCATAAAAATTAATTAAAATTTTTAATTTTTTTTATATAAAAATATAACATATTATCTATAACTTACACTTTTGTGATAACTTTTCTAACAACAGTTGTATTGAGTTTATTGACTAAAAACGATATCAATGTTGGCATATATTTATCATCCGACACTTTTAGATTGTATTGCGAGTACAGGTGCTTACGAAAATAGGTAGCCTCCAAGTAGCTTATGTAGACATATTTTTTGTTGGCAACATTGGTAAATATTTCCTACAATTAAAGGTGGGGCACACAAAAACACCACATATTTTATATATACCGCGGTATACACTTCCTATCCATACCTATATTATTACAATAACCTACCGTTCCTTTAAACGGGTCATCCTCTTCGCTATTGATAAACAGTAGACGATTTTGTTGGCGTAGTTTATCTAGACCCGGATCCAATATAAAACCTAGTTGTTTGGTGCGCTGATGATGATGTAATTGCCACCAAACAAACGAACCGTTAGGTATGGCCACCATGTAATCGGTAGCTAACAGATCCGACATTGAATTAATAGTTGACTGTCTAGTATCGACTAGTTTAGCTAAAATAAAATTAGCAAACATTGCGGATAATACCAGTGCCATCAGTGACCATAGACCTATCATTAGTGAATATTTAGGTTCACGTTTGGCTTTATTAACTAGGTGACTTATTGTAAAAAATATTATGTCCATGATGGTTTTATGCCGATCTATATATATATATATTAATTCTAATTTATTCAATAATTTAAAATCTAATTTATTCAATAATTTAAAATCTAATTTATTCAATAATTTAAAATCTAATTTATTCAATAATTTAAAATCTAATTTATTCAATAATTTAAAATCTAATTTATTCAATAATTTAAAATCTAATTTATTCAATAATTTAAAATCTAATTTATTCAATAATTTAAAATCTAATTTATTCAATAATTTAAAATCTAATTTATTCAATAATTTAAAATCTAATTTATTCATTAAAATTTTTTTTGCATTAATATAAAACAAATCTACCTGTAAATTGTAACCATTGAATATAATGGACAGTCGATACTAATATTATAGATATTAGTATCGATAGCCAAATTGATTTTCAAAATGTATTGGCAATTGATTTAATGTTTGGTTGTACGGTATAGACAGCACTCAGTATACACATATTGTATTCATCTTTGAACCACTGGTGGTCGGCAAAAGTGGTCAACGTATCGGTGATTGACCATCGGGCCAGTACCATATCAACATGCTGAAATCAAAAAATAATTTTATCAAGTATATTTTTTGAAAAAGTAAAATTTTTAAATATTATAACTTAAAATCAAACAAATATTATTTTGATAATATATATGCTATTCACATTTTTTTAAATATAGAAATTAAAAAAATAAATAACTATAATAATTAATATATATTTATACATTAATTAATTAATTAATTAATTTTTTTGGTTACTTTACTTGATTATCATGCATATATTTGGCAACATCATAATATTGTTTGCTAACATGGACAGTTATGTTAAACTGGCCAACTATGCCACTGGCCAGCGCCTGTATGATACGTAATTCAAATCTGCATATTTCCTAAATGATGATGGCGATTAGTATTATTATTTAATTAAAATACACATTTAAAAATTAAATAATTTAACATGTTTAATTTCAATTATTTTAAAATATAATTTACCAAATTCCAAGCAATTGTCGAAATGTACATGGTAAGTTTGCTAGTTGGATCGCCCAGGTAGTTATTACCCTCGTCAAATTTTTTACAATGTCTTATCCAATCACTCATGTTATTGCTAATAGAAAAAAATAATATTAAGTTTATTACACTAATAAACAATTTTTATTGGTTTAAATATTTATATATTATTAATGATATTTATTTTTATCTTTATTTACACAATAATAAATCAATAATATTGTTATACCGTATATATTATATTTGTTGATATTATTTTTTTTACAAAAACTTATTTACATTATTTATATAATTAATATAAATATTTTATTTAATTAAGTTATATGCACCTAAATTAATGAGATTTAAATATATATAATTTATATGTATTTATATATATATATATAACAATTTATATAATTATTTTCAACTTGTAAACTATAAATACTTATTGTTTTTTATTAATTAAATAAATTGTATAAATAAAAGTCTATTTTTAATAAAAATAAATGTTTAAACACTTTGAATATAATACATATATACTGTATAAAAAAAATTATACATTTATAATGAACTGAAATAAACTTTAGATAATTAAAAGTTTTTAATAATATTTAGTACAAATATATTGATATTTATGAGATTTCTTTTATTATATTTATTATAGTATTAATCATATTTTATAATTAAATTATTAATTAATTTTTTTTAAACAAAAGTTAATAAAATAAATTACTTAATATTTCATAAAATATTTTTTTTCAATACTAGATTAAAATACTGTAAATAGTAACATTAGTTTATTAATAGTTAATTATTTAGTTGTTTCATTGTATCAAATGTATATCTAATATAACAAAATATAATAATTATATAAAAATCAATATTTGTATAAATTATTTAAATTTTTATTTATTTATTTATATTTTATACTATTATATGGAATTTTCAAACAATTTTAGCATTAATTTATTAATAATACTATATTAATAAAATAATATATATAAATATATTTATATTAAATTTACTTTTTTAAATTATATTAACCGTAAATTATTCAAATAAAATACTATTTTTAGTTACTATTTTGTTATACAATAAATCAATTAAACAAATATAAATAATATTTGGTAAATATTGTATATTTATTATATTGTAAACTAAATATTTGCAATAATAATTAGTAAAATTACATATATTATAAAATATTGATTATTATTTTTAAAAAAACATACTGTATATAAATATCAATAAAAAAAATAATCATTTTAAATCACATTAAATCAAATTATTAAAATACATAGTATGTTGCTAAATGTTTTTTTTAATTAAATAATAATTACTAAAATAATATTAATTTTAAACTAAATATAATATATTAATTTACAATAAAATAATTTTAAGTAAAATAATTAATTTAAAAAAATACAATAAATATTTATTATGTTTTTAAGTACATAATAATATCATATTAATTATTTTATTTTTTTTAAATCAATATTTATTTAATTTATTAGTAAATAGTTAAATGACATTACAAAATATAATATTAAATATTAAATAAACAAATAACTTAATAATATAATATTTTTCAATTATGTTAAATTAAATATGTAATGAATGAATGGTATTTTATTTTAGTAATAAATTATTAGTAGAAATAGTTGTTTTAAAACTAACTCTTAATAATAATAATTTTTTTTCAAGTTTATAACAAATAATATAATATTAATAAAATAATTTTTCGACAAAAAAAATTATACAAAATTATTTTTTAACAATGTCTAATAGTAATAAAAATAATAATAATAATAATACAAAAACTAATACAAAAATTGCTAAATATTTAATAACATCAACAATTTTTCTATGTATTTTTGTACAGGTTAATTCAATATTAATTTATTTTTAAAAAAATCATAATTTTATTTTTAATTGACATATTGAATAATTTTTTTTAATTAAAAAAATACATCATTAGATGCTACCGGGTATAATGTTTGGAGTGGCCATAAATGATCTGGCAACAATTTATCAGACTGATCTAGCTGGTATATCACGTATGATGCAATTAACGGCAATTACAACTATAGCTGGATCATTGTGTAATTAATATTATTAATTTTATTTAATATTATTTAGTCTAAAATTTTGAATTTAATTATTATTATATTATATTATTTATCACTCAATAAACATTTTTTTTTGTATTATATAAATTATTTTTCTAATATCTATTACAGAGGATCTCAAAAATTAATTTTATTTTTCAAATATAAATAAATATTTATTTATTTATTTTTCTAGTAAATATTGTAGCAAGATCAGTTAACAAACAATTATTATACGGTACAATTTGTTTGGTATGTGGCCTACTGTGTGCACTGGTACCTAATCTATCGACACTAACCCAGTTGACAATAGTTATCGTATTTACTTCAATACTAAATGTCGGTTCCTATACAGTGATTAACGTATGGATAGTCGAACTATGGGACCGACAGTGCGGACCCTATATGCAAGCATTGGGTGTTATGAATAATTTGCCGACAATTTTTGCACCATTAATAATGAAACCATTTTTATCATCTGAAATAACTACTATTGTATTTGATGATGATAATTGTACCAATGTCAATTATACAATTAATGATGATAATAATAATAATAATAATATGACCATGCTAATAGATAATAATTATACATCATCATTATCATGTGAGATAATCCAGATAACCGATACCCAAATATATACCCCATATATTATTATTGGATCCATAATATCATTGAGCGGTATTATAATGATAATTGTTTTTATGTTTAAACGTTATATACCCCGACAAACAAACTATATTAAAGGAAAATCTAATAGTAATAATGATAATAATAATAATAAAAATTTTATACAAAAATTTTATCAACAATTTATCCATAGATTAAAACATGATTTATTTCCCACAAAATGGATATTTAGTCAATTAGTCATTATATTTATCATGTATTTCCTAATCGACGCAATGGGCTATTCGTTTGTCGTCTATTTTCCCACATTTGTCCGCTTGTATGGCCTAAATGTTGACCAACAAACGGCCGCAATTATGACCACTGGTTTCGGTATAGCCATAGTGGTCAGCCAATTGGCCTGTATTGTCATAACTAAATACTTACGGCCACAAACTGTGCTACTAATATCGTTGGGCATAATGTCGATAGCCTACTGTATCTACCTGTGCACCAATCGGTTTTCGGTAATGTGGTTGGCCACTATATTCTATGGTATAGGTTATGCACCACTAGTAGGTTGTCTACATAGTCTAGTCGATCTGATTACACCTATCAACGATTCAATTGGTACTGTATTTACCTTGATTATGTGCGGGGTCAATCTACTAGTACCATATATTTTTGGTACCTACCTGGAATCAGTACCCAGTGTATTTATCTATTTTAATATAGCTACGATAGTAGTAACCATTGTACTGTTAGTAATGATTATTTATCTAGGTAATTTTGCTAAATTATCTAGAACAAATAATAATAATAATAATTTAACCATGGTACCTACAACAATTGTTGATTATAATATAGTAGTTGATAATGTTAATAATCTTGATGAAAATGATAATCAATTATAAAATGACACAATTTAAATAATAAATTATTTATTAACTTTTTAAAAAATACCATATATATTTTTATTATTAAATTAACCTAATAAATTATTTTTTGAATAATAATAATTACTGGGTATTATATAACAATTTTTAGTAGTAGTAAGTATTACAGATAAAAAAAACAATTATAATTATTAAGCAAAATAATTTATTAAAAAATAAATTAATAAATTTAATAGTATTTTTTAGTAAAAAATAATATAATGTTTAAACATTTATTGAAATTATACTATTAATAATAATAATATGACCATGCTAATAGAAAATAATTATACATCATCATCATTATTATCATGTGAGATAACCCAGATAACCGATACCCAAATATATACACCATATATTATTATTGGATCCATAATATCATTGAGCGGTATTATAATGATAATTGTTTTTATGTTTAAACGTTATATACCCCGACATAGTTATAGTAAAGGAAAATCTAATAATAATAATAATAACAAAAATTTTGTAAAATAATTTTATCAACAATTCATTCAACGATTAAAACATGATTTATTTCCCACAAAATGGATATTCAGTCAATTAGTCATAATATTTATCATGTATTTCCTAATCGATTCAATGGGCTATTCGTTTGTCGTCTATTTTCCTACATTTGTCCGCTTGTATGGCCTGAATGTTAGCCAACAAGTGGCAGCAATTATGACCACAGGTTTCGGTATAAGTTATACCGTATAACCATAGTTGTCAGTCAATTGGCCTGTATTGTTATAACTAAATACATGCGACCACAAACTGTACTACTAATATCGTTGGGCATAATGTCGATAGCCTACTGTATCTACCTGTGCACCAATCGGTTTTCGGTAATGTGGTTGGCCACTATATTGTATGGTATAGGTTATGCACCACTAGTAGGTTGTCTACATAGTCTAGTCGAACTGATTACACCTATCAACGATTCAATTGGTACTGTATTTACCCTGATTATGTGCGGGGTCAATCTACTAGTAGCATATATTTTTGGTACTTACCTGGAATCAGATCCCAGTGTATTTATCTATTTCAATTTGGCTATGATAGGTACATTAATTGTGCTACTTATAATGATTATTTATCTAGGTAATTGTGCTAAATTATCTAGAACAAATAATAATAATAATAATTTAACAATTGTTGATTATAATGTTGATAATGTTAATAATCAAGATGAAAACGATAATCAATTATAAATATGACAAAATTTACATAATAAATTATTTATTAATTTTTTTTTTTAAAACACCATATATATTTTTATTATTAAATTAACTTAATAAATTATTTTTTTTTTGATAAATTGTATTTGGCTAAATGTTATTTTTTGAATAATAATAATTACTGGATATAACAATTTTTAGTAGTATTACAGATAAAAAACAATGATTATTATTAAGAAAAATAATTTATTAAAAAATAAATTAATAAATTTAATAGTATTTTTCAGTACAAAATAATATAATGTTTAAATATTTATTGAAATTTGTTTAATTTATTAGACAATTATTAAATGACTATACTAAAATAAACAGTATATTTTTATATTAAATTAATTAATAACATAATAGTTTTTTTCTAATATATCAAGTTAAATATATATATATATATTATGGTATAGTATAGGTTAGTATGGTATAGGTTATGCACCACAAGTTTACAACGATTCAATTGGTACTGTATTTACCTTGATAATGTGCGGGGTCAATCTACTAGTACCATATATTTTTGGTACCTATCTGGAATCAGTACCCAGTGTATTTATCTATTTTAATCTAGCTACGATAGTAGTTACCATTGTACTGTTAGTAATGATAATTTATCTAGGTAATTGTGCTAAATTATCTATAAAAAATAGTAGTTGTAGTAATAATAATAATAATTTAACCATGGTCCCAACAACAATTGTTGATTATAATATAGTAGTTAATAATGTTGATGAAAATGATAATCAATTGTAAATATGATAAAAAAAATAATATATTTATTTATTAATTTTTTTATATATCATATATATTTTTATTATTAATTAACTTAATAAATTATTTTTTTTAAATGGTATTTTGCTAAATGTTATTTTTTTAATAATAATAATTACTGGATATAACATTTTTTTAGTAGTAGTAGTAGTAGTAGTAGTAAGTATTACAGATAAAAAAATAAAATAATAAATTTAATATTATTTTTTTTCAATAAAAAATAATCTAATGTTTAAAACAATTATTGATATTTATTCAATTTATTAGTCAATTGTTTGAATGACTATACTAAAAATAAACAGTATATTTTTATATTAAATAAATTAATAGCATAATAATTATTTCTAGTAGTGTTAAGTTAAATATCTATAACATTATTAATAAAAGTTATTAAACATTTTAGTAGTAAATTGTTGTTTTATAATAATAATAATAATACAAATAATATATTAATGATAAAAATATTTAATAATTTATTTTTAAATGAAAAAAATCTCTATTAAAAATCTCTTAAAATGTCTAATAGTAGTAATAATAATAATAGAAAAACTAATACAAAAATTGCTAAATATTTGATAACGTCAACAATTTTTCTATGTATTTTTGTTCAGGTTAATTAATTGATGATTTTATTTTTTTTAATTATTTTTAATATTATTAATTAAATTTTGATATTTTATTTTTTTTTGTTTTGTTTTAAATAAAACATTACTAGACGCTACCAGCTGTTATGTTTGGAGTGGCCATAAATGATCTGGCAACAATTTATCAAACTGATCTAGCTGGTATTTCACGTATAATACAATTAACGGCAATAACAACTATTGCTGGATCTTTGTGTAAATATTATTAATTTTATTAGATATTATTTAATCTAATATTTTGAATTTAATTATTATTATTATTAATTTTTATTTCAATAAACATTTTATTGTTTTATATAAGTCTTAAATTATTTTTTCTAATGTCTATTACAGAGGATCTCAAAAAATAATTTTATTTTATTATCATTTTCTTTTATTTTTTCAAATATAAAAAATATTTATTTATTTTTCTAGTAAATATTGTAGCAAGATCAGTTACAGTTTTATTAATTAATTAATTATTATAGTAATTATTATTTAATCTAACTATTTATCTAATATTTGAATTGTTGTTGTTGTTTTTTTTGTTTATAATTATTTTATTAGAAAAAAAATTTGTTAATTAATTAATTCAACTAAATTAAACACAACACAAATAAATTTACAAATAATTATAATTTTTTTGTTTGTTTTCATTAAAAAATATATAAACAGTAAATATTGTAGCAAGATCAATTAATAAACAATTATTATACAGTATATCTAATATTTTAATTTAATTATTATTATTATTATTCATTCACTAAAACATTTTATTGTTTTATATAAATTATTTTTTTAATGTCTATTACAGAGGATCTCAACAAAAAAAATTATTTTATTATTATTTTCTTTTAATTTTTTTCTAGTAAATATTGTAGCAAGATCAATTAACAAACAATTATTATACGGTATAATTTGTTTGATATGTGGCCTACTATGTGCACTGGTACCTAATCTATCGACACTAACCCAGTTGACAATAGTTATCGTATTTTCATCAATGCTAAATATCGGCTCCTATACACTGATTAACGTATGGATAGTCGAAATATGGGACCGACAGTGCGGACCCTATACGCAAGCATTGGGTGTTATGTCAAATTTGCCGATAATTTTTTCACCGATAATTATGAAACCATTTTTATCATCGATAGTTACTTCAATTGTATTAGATGATGACAATTGTACCAATGTCAACTATACTATTAATAATAATAATAATAATAATAATATGACCATGCTAATACCAAATAATTATACATTATCATCATCATCATTATCATCATGTGAGATAACCCAGATAACCGATACCCAAATATATACACCATATATTATTATTGGATCCATAATCTCATTGAGCGGTATTATAATGCTAATTGTATTTATGTTTAAACGTTATATACCCCGACATAGCTATAGTAAAGGAAAATCTAATAATAATAATAATAATAATAATAACAAAAATTTTGTACAAAATTTTTTTGAACAATTCATTCAACGGTTAAAACATGATTTATTTCCCACAAAATGGATATTCAGTCAATTAGTCATAATATTTATCATGTATTTCCTGATCGACTCAATTGGCTTTTCGTTTGAAATCTATTTTCCGACATTTGTCCGCTTGTATGGCCTGGAAGTTAGCCAACAAACGGCCGCAATTATGACCACTGGTTTCGGTATAGCCAAAGTGGTCAGCCAATTGACGTGTATTGTCTTAACTAGATATCTGCGACCACAAACAGTACTGTCCATAGCGTTGGCCATACTATCGGTAGCCTATATTGGCTACCTGTGTACCAATAGGTTTTCGGTAATCTGGTTGGCCACTATATTGTACGGTATAGGTTATGCACCGCAAATGGGCTGTCTGTATAGTCTGGTCGAACTGATTACACCAATCAACGATTCAATTGGTACTGTATTTACATTGATAATGTGCGGGGTCAATCTACTAGTAACATATATTTTTGGTAACTATCTTGAATCAGATCCCACTATATTTATCTATTTTAATCTAGCTATGATTGGTTCATTAATTGTTCTACTTATAATGATAATTTATCTAGGTAATTGTGCTAAATTATCTAGAATAAATACTACTACTAATATTAATAATAATTTAATCATGGTGCCTACAATAATAATTGTTGATAATGATGATGATAATAATAATAATAATTTAGATTGAAAAATTATGATAATCAATTGTAAATATTAGATTTAAAAAAAAACATTTTCATTTTAATAATTATTTTTTTTTATATTTAAAATAATTAAATTTTTAAAACTAAAAATTATGTTAACCTACAATTGAAAATTTATCTAATAGTTTTTACAATCATATATACTAATATAAACTATAACTTAGTTTTAAATTTATTCATTGTTTTTAAATAAATGTTTTTTTTAATAGTAAATTTTATTTAAAAAAATTTTATCCCTTCTAATAATAATAAATATTTAAAAAAAATAAATACTTTTTTATTTATTATAAATTATAAATTATTATTATTTTAAATGACAAACAAATACAAACTAACCAAGGTTCAAATTCAAATTTTGACAGTTGCCTAGGCAACCAGTTTGACAACAAACCATTTGATTGGTTTAAACATATATTAATATACAGTATATTAAACATAAAGTAAGTATTGAATTGTTTTGTTTTTTTTGTTGTTAAACATGTGTTTGATTTCAATGTTATTATTATTGTTATTAAGATAGCTATCGCTGGCCACTAGTCATACTCTCCCGCCGATAATAATAATGACGGACAGTGCCGGCAACTGCTTGGGTGGTATCTATAGCTTCAAACCGTTGACATTTGTGGCCATCGGCGGCGCCGGCGAAGGACATAACTGTAAGTCACGCGCGAAAACAGTGTTTGTCTTGTAAATCGAGTTTTTGACCATTTTTTTGTTGACCGCTAATCGGTTATACAGATAATGACGACGACCTGCATCAGCACAGACAATGGCCGCGACCACGTAGTGGACATCGGATGGTCAGTACGGACACTGATTGCTATGTGTTTGGCGGCTATAATCCCAATCTCGACTCGGATGACGAAGATATGATAGCCGACGACCATTTGTGGCGCCGATCGCGACCACTGTTTCGCGAATTGTGGCGCTATTCGTATCTGACGGCCAGTTGGTCGCGGGTCGAGCCGACCGGCGGTCGTCCGGCGCCACGTTATGTGGCCTCACATTGCGCTACACTTGTCGGCCAAACCTATATGTTTGTATACGGCGGTACTGGCTATCCGTTTGGTCACACATCCAGCAATAAACTCTATGCCTACGATCTAGCCGTCAATAGGTGGCAATCGGTGGCCGCCGTCGGCAACAAAGTGCAAGACAATTCGCATATTGATTGTCCGCAACCGCTGTACGGACAAGCGTTGACTGTTGACCAGCGAAACAATTCGCTATATGTTTGCGGCGGTACCACTGGATTTGATTACAAGATAGATGTCCACCGATTTGATCTAAGCACCCGCCGCTGGTATTGTCTGTATCGTAAACCCGGCCATAAAGTTGGCGACTTTCCCGTTGAACGCTATCGACACGAGATTGTCCACTATTCGGGTCGACTCTATGTGATTGGCGGCGGAACTTCGGAAGAGTGTTATTCGCTATCAATGGTAAGCAAAGAATAGATGACCTATTGATGTGATGTTTGTTTGTTTTTTTTAATTGATTTGAATCACAATTATTATTATTATTGTTAATTAGATCCCTGTGTTTGACATCGCGACCGGTAAATGGACTGAAGTACAAACCAAATGCGATCTGAATGTTATGAACGAACAGTTGAGTGGTTTCCCTGAAGCCCGTCGTTGTCACGGATGTGTCCGTCAGTTGTTTACCGATAACAACAGTGACGCCGACAACGACAACAACAACTGTATAGTCTATGTAATCGCCGGTATCGGTGACAACAACAATGTCTTTGACGATGTCTGGCGTCTGGATGTCCGTCAACTTCAATGGCAGCTTATGTCCTGTCGATTGCCTCGACGTCTATACTTTCATTCGGCTTCGGTATCGCCCGACGGCCGACTATCAGTGTTTGGCGGTGTAGTCGATGCCAATCATACCGAGCGTACAAACGAGTTGTTAACTGTATGGCTGCGCATACCGTCACTGAAGACTATATCGTTGGAAGCGATCTGTCATTATCTCCGTCGAAGTCAACCGCAATCGCGCGGTACGACTACCGGCGCCGCCATCGCTGTTGTTGTCGACGACACATATATTCGCCAATTTCTCAATCAATTGGGTATTCATATAAGTCATTAAAAAATATTTGAAAATGATATGACTATTACCATAGTTTTTMTAACTTATATATACTGTATATTCACTTAAATATTTATTATTATTATCATCTAATTGACAGAAATATTTGTATATACAGTAAAAAATAATACATGAATTTATTATTATTATTATTGAAATATTTTTATCTCAACTCAACTTATATTTTTTACTGATAATATTTATATGCATTAATAAAAATTTATTATTTATTAGTCAATATTAATAATAATATAATTAATTTTTATTCATATTATAATTATTTTATAAATAAATTTATTGTAAATTATAAACATTTATATTAGTTTTTTAATTAAATTATTTGTCATTTATATTAAAAAAAATAACTATATATTTAGCCATAATAATATTTTTAAGCTACCTATTTTAAAAAAAAAAAAATATATTTAAAGTATTATTTATTTTTACTGATTATATTATTTTTTCTTTTCATTGATTAACTATACCGTAAAATCGTGTATAATTTCCCATATGGAATTCAAAAAAAATTGAAAAAAAAATTTTTCATATGGTAAAAAACTCGTATTTTTTACCACATTTGGTAATAATTAAGCACTAAATTATTATACAAAGTAAATAATTTATTTTTTTCATATGGGAAAAAACTCGGGTTATTTCCCATGACTTAGACATTTACATATGGGAAATTAAACACAATTTAACGGTAAGTTATATTTCATATAAGAGACTTATATATCATTAACCAATCAGACAGGCGTTGATTTTACCTCTACATCGTCTGACGTCACTTTATACACAAAAAGCTACGCTAGCTTTGACAGTGCTAAGCATTAAAAAAAAAGAGTGGCCAACTAAACAAAATTAATTTACTGTAATATAGAAAGAAAAATTTAGCAAAAATAATAAAAGTATTTAAAAAATTAATTGAAAACATTATTTTTATATTAAAACTTAAATAATATTCAAAAATAAAATAATAATTACTTTTTGCTTATAATTTAAATTATTCAAAAATTATTAGTTTATAAAATATATGTATTAAATAATAAAATTTTATATGATCTATTAATATGCTATTATAATGCCTATTGTTAACGAAAAACATAATATTTACAATATTTATTATCAAATCTTAAGTTAATTTTAATACCGAATTATAAATAATTATGTAAATTGCATTTAATAAAATATTTTTTAGTTAATTCTTAATAATTGTCAATTATTTTATTTACATATGATTTTTATAAAATTTTTGTTTAAATACAGAATGTAGAAAATTTTAATTAATAAAATCTTATTTTTAAAAAACGCAAATAAATGTTCATTGATAAAAATGATTTTTTACAAAAAAAATATTAAAAAACTGAAATTAAAATATTAATATATTTTTCAAATAAATATACATATTTGATTAAAATTACTTTATAATAAATTATAATTCGGCATCAGTTTATTTAAAATTTAATAAAATGATTTTTTTCTGATTTTAAAGGCAATGTTTATCTATTATTGTTATAGTATTATATATAATAGTTTTCTAGGTCATTATTACTAAAATTTGTATGTTTTTTATTAATTTTTTAATAATTTTTAAAATTATGATTACTATTTATTAATACAGTTTATTTTTTATTGGTTTTGGTAATGCTATTTTGTATATGTCTAATTCAACGCTACCCTTACTATTACATGATATACTTTGATATATTATAACTGACTTTAACTATATATATATATATATAATCTGAAATAATTTGATTTATGCACTTTTATTTTGTTATCTAATGTTTACATGACTACAATTAGCAATACATTAATATAGTTGTATATATATAATAATATTTATTGATGTAACTATACAGTATAAATATATATGTTATTTAATCCAACAATATGTTTTTACAGTACTATTAATACAGTATATTATATTAGTACTATATTACTATAGTTTAGTACATCTAAAACTAATTATTTATTATTAATAAATTAATATAAAAATAAATAATAATAGTTATTTATATTTTTGTCAATTGTTTCATTTTTTTGTTGTTGTTATTGTTGATAATAATAATTTTTTTTAATAACAATAATTGTTTTTTCAAATATATATCATTTATATTATCAAAACTTATACTGTGTTATATAATAATTGTTTTTTTTGGTACTTTATTTCATTGAATACCTAAATATATATATATATATATATATACAGAAAATAATAATAAATATAAATAATACAAATATGTGCGATATATTTGATAAAATTAAAAAATATTTTTCATTACACAATGAAAATACTAATCAAATCAAACAATTTTATTGTAAAACTAATTGTTTATGGTTTACGACAATTGATGACATAGTCTATACAGTCGGTGACAACGATTCCGGTAAACTAGGGTTGGGTCACAACAACCAAACAGTTAATGATAGACAAGAATTAGTGGAATTAAGGGGAAAGTCTATCCGAAAAATTATTACTGGATATGACTTTACATTGTGTATGACTACTACTACTACAACTACTTCAGGTGTTAGTGATGGTAATGATGATAGGGTTGACCAACATATATACAGTTGGGGTTGCAATCAATACAATCAATTGGGAAGGCATATCATCATCACCACCACCAGTGATGATGATGATGATGACGAGTACTACAAACCCGATATTATAACATATTTCAACAATAAAATATATATACTGTATATTCACTTAAATATTTATTATTATTATCATCTAATTGACAGAAATATTTTTATATACAATGAGAAAAATATATGAATTTATTATTATTATTGAAATATTTTTATCTTAACTCAACTTATATTTTTTACTGATAATATTTATATGCATTAATAAAAATTGATAACTTATTAGTCAAATAATAATAATATAATTAATTTTTATTCATATTATAATTATTTTGTAGTGTCTGGTTTGAGATCAGATCACTACTAGAGGGTGATTAAGGAGGCGCCGGTTGTTTAGCGTGGGTCGGTATGAGACCTACAACCAGTTATCTACTTAACCACTAGTATGTTATCACCTGAAGGGTCGTTATGAGACCAATCAAGTGGTATATATGATGATCACTTGCAGTTGTGGTGCCGAAGTAAGGCAGGAGTTGATCCGTACGTACCGATGATGTCTTCCTATCTCTTGATTTACTTGATTGTGGAACTGTAGGCCAATGTTGGGAACAACCGGTTGAGATGTCTTGAGATTCCTGATATATCTTCAACGATCGGTTGGGACAGTAATGGTGATAGCAGTGAATGAATGGTAGTTAAGACACAGTTTCAATTAATAGTACTTTTATTAGTTAAACACAATTAATATTTGATTGAATACAATGGTTTGATTTGAAGTACAGTATTGTAGAGCACATGTATTGAGTGCTATAGTAATGGTATAACTCTATATTGAGTAGTAGGCTAACTGAGAGGTCAGTATGCGCTTAGTATGCGATATGTAGTTACTGTCTGTATGACTGTCTGTCTTACTGTCCAATGTAAGTGTAAAAGCCTACAGTATTTATAGATCTTTTTTGACAACCGGTTGTGTGAGAGAGGACGGGTAGCTATTGGCTAAATTGAATGACTTTTGAACAGTTAGTGGTAGCGGCAGATAACTGTCAGGTCGGCGCCAATAGATTGGAGGCAACAAACGGTTGTTCAGAGAATCGGGTAATAAAATACTGTATATAGTTTAGGGTCTAATTTGAAAATAGAAATATAAATCCAAAAATAGTTGCAAAATAATAGATAAACAAATAAATGATAAAATAAATGCAAAACTAAAAGGTAATAAAAATATTTCAATAAATTTATGCTAATTAAAAGCATATTCACTACACTCCCCGGCGCTTTAAGACTGGTCGCGGAGGTAGTATGGCTCGAGTTGACCGACGTGGACCAGGAATGGATCAGTTGACCGGTTGTATTGTTGTATAGAAGCGTTGACGGGTCCTGGGATAGCCATGACAATGAATGGTCCTTCAAATCTTGCGGACAGTTTCTTGAGATCCGGATGGTTAGATGGAATGCGACGTTTGACGAGTTGTCCGACTTTTAGGTCAATCGGTTTGTGCTGACGATCGTAGGCTACTTTAGCTTTGGCTTTGTGTTGGTCGGTATTATGTTTGGCCTGTTTTCTAGCATCCGTTAGTTCCACTCGCGTATTATGATTGTCATTTCCATACATGAGGAATGTTGGCGAGAAACCGGTTACTGTATGTACCGTGTTGTTGTAGTTCATAGTGACTTCCTTGAGCAAAGTTGTCCATTTGCGTCGCGGATTAGCCACTAATGCCATTGATAATCCTGTTTTGATGGTTCTGTTTACTCGCTCATTCGTGCCATTAGACTGCGGATGATATGTGGATGTATAGAGATGTCTGATATCGTGTTTAGTTAGAAATCTGTAAAAGTCTTTAGACTTAAACGATTTGAAATTATCGGTTAACAGAGAGTCGGGTTTACAACCGGTTATTTTAATTATGTCGCCCAATAATGATATACAAGCAGATGAAGTGTTTGTTGGTGTAGCTTTTGTCCACACGTAACGGGAATGGTGATCAATTACAACTTGTATATACCGGTATTGATTACCGTTTGTCTCTTTACCCATGACCATAGTATCCATTGCAATTAGTTTCATCGGTTGATCGAGAGTAGGCAATGGTTGTAGTTGACCATAGGTTGCATGATTGGATACCTTAACCAATTGACATGTTGGACACGATTTGACGTACTCTTTAATGTCATGTATCATATTTGGCCAATGATACTGTATTTTAATTTGTTTAGTGGTTATCCGTATGCCAGGATGACCACTGTTGTCATGAGCTGTTTCTAGTAGAGAATATACTAGACTTGGAGGGATAATAGTGAGTTTTCGACCATACTTTATAATAGTCTGAAGTGTTTCGGT
This sequence comes from Oppia nitens, assembly GCF_028296485.1. NCBI lineage: Eukaryota > Metazoa > Arthropoda > Arachnida > Sarcoptiformes > Oppiidae > Oppia > Oppia nitens. The sequence continues at coordinate 1,938,384 of NW_026533194.1, read as the reverse complement.
ATCGTTTGATGTGAAAGTTGGTCGATTTTGTGATGAGACAACCGGTTGGTGGTTGTCAGCTGTAGTAATCACTTGTACCGGTTCCTCATATGTAGACTTGAGGTCGGCATCGCGTTTTTGGTGTTGATGTATAATAGCTTCGCGTATGAAATAATTGGCGGGCGCTCTGGACAAGGCATCCACGTGAGCCATTTGTTTACCCGGTTTATGGATGATTTCGAAAGTATATAAACTCAACTCTTCTGACCAACGAAATAGTCGTTTTTTCGTTGATTGGAAGTTAATGAGCCATTTGAGTGCTTTGTGGTCAGTATATAACTTGAATTGAACGCCTTCTAGATATATGCGAAAGTAACGGATGGCGTCATGAACGGCCAGGCATTCAAGTTCGGTTACAGTGTATCGTGTTTCAGCATCGGCCAATTTTCGGGAGTAATAGCCGATTGGTTTTCCACTTTGAAATAGTATGCCAGCGATACCGATTGTAGAAGCGTCGGTGTGGAGTTCAACCGGTTGGCTATGGTTGTATATCCCGCGTACCGGTTCGGAAGCCATTAGTTTCTTGAGGTTGTCAAATGACTCTTGATGTATTTCAAGCCATTGAAACTCTTTAGCTTTTGACTTTTTCATAAGTGTTGTCAATGGTGCGGTAACTGAAGCAAAGTCGGGTATATATTCGCGGAGATAGTTTGCCAAACCGTGAAATCGTTGAACATCTTGTTGAGAAGTCGGTATCGGAAAGTTTAGTATGGCTTTGACTTTACTATCCGGCGGACGTACTGTTTTACCATCGATGATATGGCCTAAGAATTCAATTGATTGTTTGAAAAACTCACATTTTTCTTTCTTTAGTCGGGCATTATTTAGGGACAACCGGTTAAACACTTCGTTTAATAATCGGTTGTGTTCGTCCAGTGATGAAGAGTAGATTATGATGTCATCCAAGTATGATATGACACCGTTATTATGGAGATTTCCGAGAATCTTACGCACTACTCGATGAAAAGTTGCGGGACTATTCTTGAGTCCGAAAGGTAGGACTGTCCACTCATAGTGTCCGTCGCGGGTGACGAATGCTGTTTTATGTATGTCTTCTGTTAAGACGGCGACCTGCCAATAACCGGAAGCGAAATCCAATTTTGAGAATACAGTTGATCCTTGGAGACGGTCAATGACGTCAGCGATAACCGGTAATGGGGTCTTGTCGGCGACAGTTTTCGTATTGAGTCGACGGTAATCCACACACAAACGATATGTGCCGTCTTTCTTAGGAGCCAAAGTGATCGGTGCAGCGTAAGGGCTCACGCTTTCCCGGATTAGTCCTTTTTGTAAGAGGTCCTTCACTTGGCGGGCAGTTTCAGCTGCCATTGGAAATGATTGACGGTACGGGCGCTGTGCTGTAGGCTCATTGTCAGTCAATACGATTCTGTGCTCTTCAATTTTAATGCGGCCTAAGTCAGTAGAGTCGGCGGCAAATATTTGTGAATATTTGTAAATGAGTTGATCTACATTTTTATTAGGTATTGTAGGCAACCGGTTTGTTGTTGGTTGAATGGCCATATAATTGCAATGATGACCGGTTGACTTTAAGAATGGGTGTATTTTGTTTGACCATTTATACGATACAGTTTTAGAGTGTGTATCAATGATGACACCATAACGGCCAAGAGAGTCGATAGACATGAGAAGTGTATACTCGAATCCGTTAAGGACTTGTGCTTTCATAGTACGTGTCATCCTATTAATTGTCAGTTTAAATGTTACTTCACCAACGGTACGTATCGATCCACGAGCAAGTGATACGCTTGTTGATCGGCGATAGTTAATTGGAAGCCGTAGATGTTTTGCTACGTAGAGTGGCATTAGATCCACTGTTGAACCTGGATCAGCAAAAGCAGATAGTTCGAAATTCCCTATACGTCCCGGTATTAAGATTATGCTTTTGACATTAGCTGCTGATGCCATGGTTTGGGGACGTATGTAATGATTAGAGGTATCGGTTGATTGACTTGAATCACCAATGTTTGGTGTGACAACCGGTTGTGGTACGGTTGGTTTATGAGGGCAATCTTTATGATAGTGCCACGATGTCAGGCCACGGTCACGGCATATGCGACATGAATATGGTGGGCGAGACTTATCTTTTGAATCCCGTTTGTTGGGAAAACGTTTGCTGAACCTATCGTTATTCTTGTCGGTTGTAAAATGTGATGAGCCGGGTTGTCTGTAATGTCGATTACGAGATTTGTCGGCTTCTATATCTTGAGCCATTTCCAGCCACTCGGTGGTTGATTTGAATCGACGGCCATAAAAGTATTCGCGATAGTCAGGGATGAGTCCATCGGTGAGGAGGTTGGCTTTGTCGTTATCAGTGTAGTTCTTGACTCGACGTAATAGCTTTAGTTTTTCGTCATAATATTGTTTTATGCTTTCGGCCTTTTGTTGGCGTCTTCTATTTGCGGCCACAACGGGAGGTATGTCGGAGTGTGCGTACCGGTCTAGTAGTAATTGCTTTGCATGAGTCCATGTGACGTCAGAACCGGTTAAGATATCCGAGCCATAGTAGTTGGCGGCGTCGTCTGTTAGAAACTCCATTATATCATCGACTTTGTCGTCATCGGAGTTCAATCGAAATGCTCTGTCAAACATCGATATGAATGCTTCTATCGTGAGGTCTGAATCTGAAGAGCCACTAAACTTCGGTATCTTCCGTTGTTTAGGTTTTGATGTACCGGTTGTATCTGTCGGTGCGCTGCTTGAGAGTTGCACAACCGGTTCAATAGAGTTATTAACGTCATTACCATTGATAGACATGTTGGCTATGTTTGTGTCTTCTGTTTCGTTGCTATCACTGTGAGGTATATCTTGTCGTCGATATAGAGTTCCGCTTCTTGTAAGTCCAGTGATAGGGGTTGTCATCAGCTATGCGAAGGTAAGGATCGTAAGTATGATCAGTGCTGACTGCGCCAATTTGTAGTGTCTGGTTTGAGATCAGATCACTACTAGAGGGTGATTAAGGAGGCGCCGGTTGTTTAGCGTGGGTCGGTATGAGACCTACAACCAGTTATCTACTTAACCACTAGTATGTTATCACCTGAAGGGTCGTTATGAGACCAATCAAGTGGTATATATGATGATCACTTGCAGTTGTGGTGCCGAAGTAAGGCAGGAGTTGATCCGTACGTACCGATGATGTCTTCCTATCTCTTGATTTACTTGATTGTGGAACTGTAGGCCAATGTTGGGAACAACCGGTTGAGATGTCTTGAGATTCCTGATATATCTTCAACGATCGGTTGGGACAGTAATGGTGATAGCAGTGAATGAATGGTAGTTAAGACACAGTTTCAATTAATAGTACTTTTATTAGTTAAACACAATTAATATTTGATTGAATACAATGGTTTGATTTGAAGTACAGTATTGTAGAGCACATGTATTGAGTGCTATAGTAATGGTATAACTCTATATTGAGTAGTAGGCTAACTGAGAGGTCAGTATGCGCTTAGTATGCGATATGTAGTTACTGTCTGTATGACTGTCTGTCTTACTGTCCAATGTAAGTGTAAAAGCCTACAGTATTTATAGATCTTTTTTGACAACCGGTTGTGTGAGAGAGGACGGGTAGCTATTGGCTAAATTGAATGACTTTTGAACAGTTAGTGGTAGCGGCAGATAACTGTCAGGTCGGCGCCAATAGATTGGAGGCAACAAACGGTTGTTCAGAGAATCGGGTAATAAAATACTGTATATAGTTTAGGGTCTAATTTGAAAATAGAAATATAAATCCAAAAATAGTTGCAAAATAATAGATAAACAAATAAATGATAAAATAAATGCAAAACTAAAAGGTAATAAAAATATTTCAATAAATTTATGCTAATTAAAAGCATATTCACTACAATTTTAAATAAATTTATTGTAAATTATAAATATATATTAGTTTTACAATAAATTAATTGTCATTTATATTAAAAAAATAACTATATATTAAGCTATAATAATATTTTTAAACTACCTATTTTTATATAAATATTTTAAGTATTATTAATTTTTACTGATTATAAGTATTATTATTATTATGCCGTTTATACTAAAATTTAATTTATTTTAACAAAAAATTTAAGTTTACATTAATAAAAGTTTACATAAATTTGCATTTTTTAATAAAAATTAACAGTTAATATAATTTTTAATTTTTAACTCATTTTTTAATCTTAATTTTTAATATTTTACTTAAATTTTCTCTCTCTCTCTCTCTCTCTCTCTCTCTCTCTCTCTCTCTCTCTCTCTGTCTCTCTCTAAGGGAAAGTCATGTCCCGGTAAAGTAACCGGAAGTCATAATTGGATTGTCAATACTGAGTCTGCACACAATAAGACAACAAATAATATATAACTATATTTTTAAAATATAAAATCAGTCTTAGAATAATAATTTTTTATTAATGTACTAAAAAATAAAATTTATAATAATTGTACATGTATTATATAATATACAGGTATTATTAAAAATGTATATATAATATTAGTAATAATTATAATTATGATATTATTGGTCAAATAAAAAATGTGTATACACATACTATATATTTTTTTAATATCATAATTACCAAACTGGTCTTAATATTATAAATATGTTTTTTATAAAAAAAACAATAAAATGCTCATAGARCATTGCCAAAACAAAATTTTATGCCATAAAATATGTTCGCATTTTTCTTATAGAATAATAATTTAAAATTATTAGAGAGGTATCATAGAATTCAGTGTAACAAAATGAACTCAACTATAGTCATGTAAGGTATCAAATGATACAGAAAGGCAAAATGAACTCAACTATAGTCATGTAAGGTATCAAATGATACAGAAAGGCAAAATGAACTCAATTTTAGTCATGTGGGATATCAAATTATTCAGTATAATAAAATAAACTCAACCATAAACATGTGGAATATCAAATGATTCAGAATGAGAAAGTAAATTCAACTATAGTCATGTAGGTTATCAAATGATTAGAATGAGAAAGTAAATTCAACTATAGTCATGTAGGGCTTCAAATGATTCAGTGTGTCAAAATAAACTCAACTATAGTCATGTAGGGTATCAAATGATTCAGAATGACAAAATAAACTCAATTTTAGTCATGTGGGATATCAAATTATTCAGTATAATAAAATAAACTCAACCATAAACATGTGGAATATCAAATGATTCAGAATGAGAAAGTAAATTCAACTATAGTCATGTAGGTTATCAAATGATTAGAATGAGAAAGTAAATTCAACTATAGTCATGTAGGGCTTCAAATGATTCAGTGTGTCAAAATAAACTCAACTATAGTCATGTAGGGTATCAAATGATTCAGAATGACAAAATAAACTCAATTTTAGTCATGTGGGATATCAAATTATTCAGTATAATAAAATAAACTCAACCATAAACATGTGGAGTATCAAATGATTCAGAATAACAAAATAAAAACAACTATAGTAATATGAGGTATCAAATAATTCAATATGAAAAAATAAACAAGTTTTGTCATGTATGTAATAACAGATTTATAAAATAAATTACTGAATTACATACATTAGCATACATAACTACATTATCATAAATTCAATTTTTTAATTTGCCGCCATATATTTTTTAAGAAAAAATGCTAATTCATTATATCTTAATTTGTATTTAACAATTCTAATCGTTAATTTTTTTTTTAAATTTTATACTTTTGTTGCCATTTTTGAAAAAATAAAATAATAATGATCTTAATTTTTATGCTCTAAGCAATTTTAAACGTTAAAATTTACATAAAATTTTTTATACTATCCGCCATTTTTGCCACTTATTTATACTTTGGTCAAAATTTTTGAAAAAATAAAAAAATAATTTTGATCTTATATCTTATTTTTGATGCATTATACAAATCTAAACGTTAAAAATTTTTACCTAAATTTTTTTTACTTTAGCCGCCATTTTCTCAATGTTCCCGAAGAGATATCAAAATTTTAATGTTGATCCCCTATACCTTATTTTTGATGCTATAACCGAAACTGAAATCAAAATTTCAAAATTTGCAAAATGAAAGGGACAGACACACACACAAACACATATAGATTTCAGTGAACCTACTATTTCTAAAAAAGTTTATTCGAAAATAATTAATTAAAATATTTATTGCTATATTAAACTAATTATTGTTTAGTATAACTTAGTTTTCAATAACATTCAGCATTCAAGTAGTAGACTATATACACACAATAACATAATGTCAACTAAATTCAACAAAATTTGTTTAATTGCAATCGCATTGATTGGTAATTATTGAATTTATTTTTTAAATAAACTAATTTAATAAAAATATACATTAGAAATTAATTAATTATATATATATTTGAATTTATATATTTCAAATTAACTAAATATTTATATAAAAAAAATTATTCTTATTTTTTAACAGTAATTCTAACTACAATAATGTGTAATGAAAATGAAAATCAAAATGAAAATCATAATGAAAATCATAATGAAAATCATAATGAAAATCATAATGAAAATCATAATGAAAATCATAATGAAAATCATAATGAAAATCAAAATGAAAATCAAAATGAAAATCAAAATGAAAATCAAAATCAAAATCAAAATCAAAATCAAAATCAAAATCAAAATCAAAATCAAAATCAAAATCAAAATCAAAATGATAAACTAAAACAAGAAATTGATGAGTACTTCGATGAAAAAATTAAAATTATGGATCGATCAAAGCCAAACTATAGAGGCTAACCCAACTCAACTAAAATTGTTTAATTGTTTAATTAATTAATCATAAAATTATATAATAATAATTTTATAATTTTTAGATATATATATATATATATTTATAAATTGATATATATATGATAAAAAAATCATTAATAAATGTAATAGTTTTTTTGGAATAATAATTGAAATAAAAAAATTTAAAAAAAAATAATGATATGCTATATAATTAATAATTTTAAAAAAAAATATTTAGAAACAAGACATATGTTTTTTTATTTTATCTGAAAAATAAATATTAAATATCAAATATTTTAATATTTAAAAAATAAATATTTTAACATAATCTTAGAGCGGCTTAAAAATGGCGGAAAAATTTGTTAATATTTTTGTTTAATTATATATTTTTTTCAATTAAAACGACATTATAATGTAAATAATTAATATCAAAATAATAAATTAAATTTAAAATATTTAATATTGCTTTTATTAGTTCATTATTATTATTTTCATATATTTTAAATAATGAATTTTTAATTTTACAATTTAAACTACATGTAAATCTCTAGCACTATTAGTATTAAAAAAATACATTGTATTTGAATACCAATTAAACTAATAAATTAATTGTATTAATAATAACTAGTGCATTAGCACGTCACATTTACAATTAAATATCATGGTTTATTTAATTTTACAATCTCTCTCTCTCTCTCTCTCTCTCTCTCTCTCTCTYTCTCTCTCTTTCTCTCTCTTTCTCTCTCTWTCTCTWTCTCTCTCTCTCTCTCTCTCTCTCTCTCTCTCTCTCTCTCTCTCTCTCTCTCTCTCTCTCTCTCTCTCTCTCTAAGGGAAAGTCATGTCCCGGTAAAGTAACCGGAAGTCATAATTGGATTGTCAATACTGAGTCCGCACACAATAAGACAACAAATAATAGATAACTTTATTATTATTATAATTATTTTCTTTTATCATTATAAAAAAATAGTACAAATAAATGTGTTTTTATAATAATAATAAAAATAGTATTTTCAAAATATTTTTATATATAAACAAAATATTGCTAAATAAAATTGTATGTTAGTAATATAGAATAATTAAAATGTTAAAATAACTAATTTTAATAATGTTTATTGTTATTAATTTTACTATATAAATAAACTTTATAATACTGTTACTGTATTATAATACTATAATACTGTAATATGTACTTATAATACTGTATAATACTGTTCTTTCTGTTAATATTATGTAATCATGACGTATTTATAACAAAATTTTAATTTCATTTTATAAAAAAGTAAATTTTATTTAATTAATTATATAATCGCCATCCAAGTCAATCACTTCTCTCCATTTGTTTGGCAACTTATTAATGCCTTCGGCATACCACTCTTTTGGCTGGGAGGCGAAAAACTCTTCGACTGCCATTTTGACCTCTTCCCGATTTTTGAATTTTTTGCCATCAAGGAAGTGTTGCATTGATCGGAACAAATGGTAATCCGAAGGTGCAATATCTGGAGAATATGGTGGGTGATCAATGATATTCCAGCCAAACTCTTTCAGCAAATCTTTGGTCACTTTTGCGGTGTGTGCTGGGGCGTTGTCCTGGTGGAACTTTACACCCCAATGTCCAACCATAGATTTCCGTTTTTCTTTGAGTTTTTCCCGAAGTCTTGTCAATTGTTGACAATAAACTTCTGCTGAAATAGTGGCACCAACCTCTAACAATTCCCAGTGAATAATTCCGTCTTTATCCCACCAAACTGATAACATGACTTTTTGTTGCCGAAAATCTGGTCGTGGCGTCCCAACCGGTCGTTGACCAGTACTTCTCCATTCATAACTTTTATTAGCATTGACATAGTAAATCAACTTTTCATCCCCGGTTACCATCCATCTAATGAAACCTTCAGAATTTTGACGCAAAAGCAACTCTTGACATGTTTTTAAACGATTTGCTTTTTGCTGTTCAGTGAGATTATGAGGTACCCATTTTGATGCGACATATCTTTTGCCCATTGCTATCAAATGATTTCTTATTGTTGAGTAACTAACGCCCAACATTTCTGCCATGTTATGACACGAAAACTTTGGGTTCATCTCAACCAATTCCTTCAATTCATCGTCGTTTACTTTTGTCGGCTGTCCAGATCTTTCTTTGTCCTCCACATCCACGCCTTCTTCAGACCATCTTTTCCACCACTTCTGGCAAGTCCTCACACTTATGGCTTCAGGATAAACCTCATTAATATTTTTGGCCGCCATCGTTGCGTTTGTTCCACGACGATATTCGTATTCCATGGCATATCTGACTCGGAGGTCGTGTGATGTTAAGCCGTGTAACGGTTCCATAATAATAAATATCACAAATGTTTTATAACACAAATAAAGACTAGTAATGGATGTATCAAAATGTCAACAAAACGATTTGTAAATAACAGGTGGGGTCATACAAAAACATAGTTACTTTTTTGTATTATAAAAAACGTCATCATTACCTAATAATAACAGTAATTAAATTATACAATACAAGTCTATAATTATTATAATAATATATTCAGTAATATAATAACTAATTGATTGTATTTTATTTATAAAATTTTAATTAATAATATTATATATTAGTAACTCTCTTAAAAGCTATCATGATAGATTTTTGAATTTAACTTGATTACGTATTTTATGATAATGTAAATTATATACCTTACTCATTTACAAAAAAACTATTACTATAAAAATTATTTTTTTACCCTATTATTAATTAATTGTTTTTTTGTCAATATAGTTAATGTTATACATTGTATGTTTAACTATTGTTTTTCATTGATATATAACATGTTTAATATATTTGTTTTTATAAAATTATTTATTCCCTAATAAATTTTGTTATGTTATATTTGTTTTATTAATTTAGTTTTAATATTTTTTGTATAATTAACGTTCAGGGACCGATTAATAATAAACCTATGAGAGAGTCTATATATATATATATATAATATAATATACAGGTACAAAAAAGTGTATATAAATAATATTAGTAATAATTGTACTAATAATTAGAATTAATATTAGTATTATTTAAATTTTAAAAAATGTTTATATACAATATACAGTTTAATTATCGAAATGATAGTAATTAATATTAAAATTTAATATATTTTTAAAATATCTGTCTTAGAATATATCAGTCTTATTAATGTACTAAAAAATAAAGTTTATAATAATTGTACATGTAAAATTTAATGCTATATTATATAATATAAAGGTATTATTAAAAAATGTATATATAATATTACTAATAATTTTAGTTATTATTGGTTAAATAAAAAATGTATGTATACTTTATACTATATATTTTTTTAATATCATAATTACCAAACTGGTGGTAACCAAACATTAAAATTAACGAACTCCTGAAAGGAGTACGTATCTGAATTCTATATGTCATTCCGTCTTTCCGTCCGTCCGCTTTTTATTGAATTTTTAAATTTTTACTTCAGATTTGGATTAAGCATCAAAAAAAAGGTATAGGGGATCAGCATTAAAATTTTAATATCTCTACGGGAACATAGAGAAAATGGCGGCCAATATCAAAAAATTCAGGTAAAAATTTTAACGTTAAGAATTGTATAGAGCATCAAAGATAAAGTATAACAGATAAGGATTATTTTTTCAAAAAATGCCGGCAATTGTATAAAAAATAAATGTAGTTTATTTTAACATACTGAATCATTTGATACCCCTCATGACTATAGTTGAGTTTATTTTGTCATACTGAATCATTTGATACCTCACATGACTATAGTTGAGTTTATTTTGTCATACTGAATCATTTGATACCCCACATGACTATATTTGAGTTTATTTTGTCACACTGAATCATTTGATACCAAACATAAGTAAAATTTATTTTGGATAAGGAGTTCGTATGGAAATGCTTTCTAGCATTCTCAACTGGTTTAATATATTATTTATTATACAGTCTTAATATTATAAATGTTTTTTATAAAAAAAATTAATTTATTAAAATATTTATTGCTATATAAAACTAATTATTGTTTAGTATAACTTATATATAATCATCAATATATAATATTAGTAATAATTATACTAATAATTAGAATTACTATTAAAATTATTAAAATTTTTTAAAAAATGTTTATATACTATATATTTTTTTAATTTAATAATTACCAAAATGGTAGTAATTAGTATTAAAATTTAATATATTTTTAAAATATGAAAGCAGTCTTAAAATAATAATTTTTTATTAATGTACTATATTATATAATATACAGGTATTATAAAAATATGTATATATATAATATTAATAATAATTATTATTATTATTGGTTAAATAAAAAATGTATGTATACTATATACTATATATTTTTTTAATATCATAATTACCAAACTGGTGGTAACCAAACATTAATATTTTAATATATTATTTATTATATAATCTTAATATTATAAATATGTTTTTTTAATAAAAAAATAATTAATTAAAATATTTATTGCTATATAAAACTAATGATTGCTTAGTATAACTTAGTTTTCAATAACATTCACAATTCAATTAGTAGACTATATACACACAATAACATAATGTCAACTAAATTCAACAAAATTTGTTTAATCGCAATCGCATTGATTGGTAATTATTGTTTTTTTTTTAAAAATTAACTAATTCAAGTTATATATATATATATATATATATATATATATATCAATATATACAGTTTATATATTTCAAATTAACTAAATACTTTTGTTTTTTTATTTATTCTTATTTTTTAACAGTAATTCTAACAACAATTATGTGTAATGAAAATCAAAATGAAAATCAAAATGAAAATCAAAATGAAAATCAAGATTTTCATAAGCGATTCGAAGAAATTGATAAAAATAATGATAAGTCAAATCCAACCTTTAGAAACAATCCCAAATAAAATTGTTTAATTAATTATTCATAAAATTATATAATAATAATTTGATTGTTTTTGAATATATATATATACAGTATTGGACAAAACAATCTGTGAAAGGTTTGAGACCTAATATCTTAAAAACTAGTGAATCAATTTTGATACAATTTAATCATAAATGTAGAGAATATAATCAAGATTTTATATAATTAATATTAATTTTTAAAAATTAGTCATTTAAAAGTTATAATAATATAAGTGAAAAATTTTGTGTTTTACATTAACATCGTTACCAGCATTAAGGGTTGCTTCCATACATTTTGTCATTTTTTAATTAATTTTTAAAAATTACTTATATTATTTTTGAACAATTTTAGTAATTTTATATAATCTAGATTATATAATCTACCTTTACTATAAACTGTATTAAAATTGATCCAGCAGTTTTTAAGATATTAGGCCTCAAACCTTTCACAGATTGTTTTGTCCAAGACTGTATATGAAAAAAATCAATAATAAATGTAATAGTATTTTGGAATAATAATTGAAATAAAATTTAAAAAATTAATTATATATGCTATATAATTAATAAATTTAAAAAAATAATATTTAGAATAGTGTTGGCAAAAAATAGAAATTTATAAAATAATGAGAAATTTCTAGAAAGTTTCTAAAATAAATTTCTATCTATGGGATCCCCATTTTAATTTTGTTTTTCTCGATATATGTTATAACGTTACAATACATTGTTTTTTACAAGTAATAATAAAATATTAGTATTAATATTTTAATTATTAGTTAAAGTAAAAATTTATTTATTTAATTATCCTAAATTCTTATATATAAATAATAAAATTCTTATTAAAATATTACAAAACTGATTATTATTAAACAATTATAATTATTTTACATATAGGTATCCCATTTTTTTATAGTAGTGTATAGTACAGTATTGATCAGCTAAAGTGTTATAAGAATATAAAATATAAATATAAAGCGCATGTGTAATTAAATACAAATATAAATTGTCACAAAAGTTACGTAGAACTATAAAATTGTTTGACATGTTGTTATTTCTGAACATTTTATTAGTTTGACAATCATTAACGCATTATAGGTGTCTACGGACAATCATATAACTCATTATAGCTCTTTACGGAGTAACGAAATATTACGATGCATAACACAATGAGTAGTGTTAAAGCAGTTCCATCACTAACTATTAATGATAGTCCGTAAAGAGCTATAATGAGTTATATGATTGTCCGTAGACACCTATAATGCGTTAATGATTGTCAAACTAATAAAATGTTCAGAAATAACAACATGTCAAACAATTTTATAGTTCTACGTAACTTTTGTGACAATTTATATTTGTATTTAATTACACATGCGCTTTATATTTATATTTTATATCATTATAACAAGATAAAAGGCCAAATATGTATAATGTTATATGAGTAGTTGTATGTCTCATTATTTATATATTATTACAATAGCTATAGATATGTAGATACCATAGTATAAAAATAAAGTTAAATTTCTATAGAAATTTATTACTGAGAAACTTTTTAGAAACTTTCTCAGGGAAATTTATTAGAAACTTTCTATTTGCCCATCTCTAATTTAGAAACAAGACATATGTTTTTTATTTATTTTATCTGAAAAATAAATATTAAATATCAAATATTTTAATATTTAAAAAATAAAAAATAAATATTTTAACAGAATTTTACAGCGGCTTATAAATGGTGGAAAAGTTAGCAAATAATTTGTTAATATTTTTGTTTAATTATATATTTTTCTCAATTTAAACGACATTATAATGTAAATAATTAATATCAAAATAATAAATTAAGTTTAAAATATTTAATATTGCTTTTGTTAGTTTATTATTATTATATATTTAAAATAATGTATTATTAATTTTACAATTTAAACTATTATACATGTAAATCTCTAGCACTATCAGTATTAAAAAAAATACATTGTATTTGAATACCAATTGAACTAATAAATTAATTGTATTAATAATAATAAATATTTTATAAAAATATATATTACAAAAAAATATGAAAAAAACTTTGATTGAAAACACAATAAATAAATAATTAATAAAATTTAAGGTGAACCAAATATGTCAATCACAGTATACTAATTAAATAATAAAAATTTCAAATTATATAAAAGTTTTAAAATCTAATTGATAAAAAATAATATTAATATATAATACTATAAAAGTTTATTTACATATATATATATAGTACATACCTGAGCTAACAAACTATTGTCACTAATTTATAAAAATGATATCATATTTTAATCTTCAAACAATACAATTTTTGTTGTTTCTTAATACTACTTTAAATAAACAAAATTAATTGTCAATTATTACTAATCAATAACAAACAAACAAAAATAAATCAATAAAATTTTTTAATTATATAATTATTTTTATAAAATAAATAATTAAGAAATACTTTTAAAAAAACATTACTTTATTAATAATTATTACAAAAATATATTGTTTAGTAAATATGTTTATTTTATATACTTTATGCAAATAAAATGATATTTATAATAATTGACAACTAAATTTATAAAAATATAATGTATTTTGTAATCTAAATCTGATTCAATAAAAATTTTTGAAAATAAATTCAATAATAAATTTTTTTTATTAAACTCAACAATAATATATTATGTTATTATTATATAATAATTATTGTTTATTCATACAGAATATTAAATAAAAAAAATAATTTAATATATTTATTATAACGGTATATATATATGTATAATATTGTTGAGGATATCTATTATATTACTTTTAGCTATAATTTTGAATATCTATTTTTATATACCTTTTAATTGATACCTATTTTATAGTGCATTCCATATTATACTTAAGTACTTTTATTGCCGACAACTATCCATTTACACCTATTCCTGGTATGATCGGTCATTTAGGTCATCCTATTGGCACCATTAGACCGATCTAACCGTCCAACTGTCTTTTATTTGAACTAACCAATAGCTACCCATTTAATACCATTACATACCTGTACCTCACACACACTATAAAAACCCAATGTACTGCTACACTACTAGAGAGAGAGTGTATACCTAACCGCCAAACTGTACTGACATTTTATACAGTAATTCATACCATTACACTCAACTACATGTGCTTATAATACCTACAGTTAACAACCATTGTATTCATACATTTTTATCTTATTATTAAATAAAGTGAATTAATATTAATTGTGAGTAAAGTCATTGAAACGTCACATCACTAGTTCACCTACTGTTCCTCTGGTCAACTGAACTCTGAAGTCTAGAAGTCATTCAAGTATATTAGGATCTCCTCCCTGGCCTAACTCGGGTCACCACTACTGCAGATCTGTCTATTGTTTGAGTGACACACACCGTGGCATTCAAGCAATCCTATCATCAACTGTTAAGTCAATTACTGGCCGACCAGTTGATACTACAATCAGTTGTTGGTCTCAATCGGACCCACGCGAGACAACTGTTACTTTGATTAGTTGGAGTGTCGAGTACTGGTCTCATACCGACCCACGCAGTGTACTGACAATTACTGTCCTATTGACCGATCCAACTAATCATAACAAAACTATCTGTGGTTGGGAAGTCCCTTAAAGACAACACAACCGCAACAAATTGGCGCAGTCGGCACAGATCACAATATTGATCCCTATCTACGCTGAATGACTACTCTTAACGCTACAGGATTCACAAGACACGGAACACGCTATACCATCGAACCGAATCAAGAAATTATCAATACAGACAACATGGTTGACGATAATACGAGCAACGCAGCAGCGCCTGCAACTCAAAGCACATCTACTTCTACCGACAATACAATGGCGACGGCTATGCAAAACCTATCCGTCGATCCGACCGTCCAACACATGGCCACTAAAATTACTCTCAAAGTTCCTAAATTCAGTGGTGCTCAGGACTCAACTCTTAAAGTAGAAGCATTCCTCCAAATGTTTGAAAGGGCTTACCGTACATATACTGATGACCGTAAAGTCGACCACATTATGGAATTTCTCATCGACGACGCCGCGAACTATTTCGGGTCAGACATACTGATCGATCCCTGCATTAAGTGGGATAAAGTCAAGCAACTATTGACCGATCGGTACTCGCATTGCGATATACCTCCAGAAGTAGGAGCCACCCGCCGACGGCAACAGCGTAATGAACCGATGAAGACATATTACGACGAAAAAATGAAACTTCTTCGTCGTGTCACTGGATATACAGACTCTCAAAGAGCTAATCTGCTCACAGAAGGCCTACAACACGAATACAAAGAATACTTTTACGGCCGAAGATTTCAAAGTACTAATGCTTGGTTAGAGATGGCTCAGGACATCGAAGCCGATAAAACAAAACAATCGTACCATCAAAACAAACCTCGCTCTCACTTTTCACAGGACAAGTCCAACGATCGGTCAAAAAGGCCTAACCCTAACCATCGAAATGACCGATCAAATAAAAATCGACCGCCTTATTCATGTAGGATCTGCCGAGACCGTGGTCTAACATCATGGCATTTCCATAAGGATTGCCCTTATAAACCAACAGCACCTCAAAATGATAATGGATCAGCCATCGCTCCACAACCATCTCAAGCATCATCTAATCATTTTATCCGTCATCAAACTATGGCATCAGCATCTGATTCACGAGAAATTATCTTAATTCCTGGTCGAATAGGACGATTCGAACTCTCCGCATTTGCCGACCCTGGATCTACTGTAAATATTATGCCATTACATGTAGCGAATCATCTTAAACTTCACATCAATCGTAAACATTGGACATCGATCGATCTGGCGAGAGGATCGGTCCGCACCATCGGTGAAGTTTCATTCAGACTTACCATCAATCGAATGACAAAAACAATCCGATCGCAAGTACTCGATGGATTTGCTTATACATTACTTCTATCACTTGAATCTCTCGGACATTTTGGTATTATCATCGACACCCATGACAAGACAGTGTCATACAAATGGTCTAAAGATAGACATTACTTCACACAACGGACTTCAAACGGACATCACTGTCATCTTATAACAAACGCTATAACTGATCGATCAAATGACCGATCAGTTCGAACAATACCAACAAAAGCTGAACAACTCGTTAATGAGTATAAACATATTTTTGCCGCCGATTCTACTGATTTAGGCCTCATTAACATCGAACAGCATCGAATCATTTTGACAGACCAACAGCCAATCGCACAGCGACCATACCGTCAATCCCATCAAATGGCAGCTGAGACTGCACGTCAAGTAAAAGATCTCCTAGAAAAAGGTCTAATTCGGGAAAGCGTTAGCCCATACGCAGCACCGATTACTTTGGCGCCCAAAAAAGACGGCACCTTTCGTTTGTGTATTGACTACCGTCGACTCAATTCGGTAACCGTTGCTGATAAGACACCTCTACCAGTCATCGCAGACGTGATCGATCGACTACAAGGATCGGTCATCTTTTCTAAGCTTGACTTTGCTTCGGGTTACTGGCAGGTAGCCGTTGCTCCCGAAGATATTACCAAAACAGCATTCGTAACCCGCGACGGCCACTACGAGTGGACCGTTCTACCGTTTGGACTGAAGAACAGCCCTGCAACGTTCCACCGAGTCGTCCGTAAGATTTTAGGCGACTTACACAACAATGGCGTAATCTCATACCTCGACGACATAATAATCTACGCTAAAACTCAGGAGCATCACGACAACATATTGGCTGAAGTATTCAAACGCCTGGCTCTCAATAACGCTCGCCTCAAACAAGAAAAATGTGAGTTTGATAAACATAACATCGAATTTTTAGGACATCATATCGATGGTCAATCCGTTCGACCACCCGATTCTAAAATCAAAGCCATAATGGACTTCCCGACGCCGACCGATCAAAAGGGAGTTCAACGCTTTCATGGACTGGCCAACTATTTAAGAGAATATATTCCTGATTTTGCAACTATAACTGCTCCACTGACTCAACTAATGAAAAAATCTAAATCAAAGGACTTCCTGTGGACCGATCAACACCAACAATCGTTCGACAAACTCAAGGAATTGATGGCATCGGAACCGGTTCGGGCTATATATGATCCCAACCAACCTATCGAATTACATACCGATGCATCAACAATAGGAATCGCCGGAATACTTATCCAAAATGACCGACCGATCGGTTATTACTCACGTAAACTCGCTGACGCCGAATCACGCTACACAGTTACCGAACTGGAATGTCTAGCAGTGTTTGACTCTATACGATACTTCCGTATATACTTGGAAGGAGTCAACTTCAAACTATACACAGACCACAAGGCCCTCAAATGGCTTATTAATTTTCAATCTACTAAAAAACGACTCTTCAGATGGTCTGAAGAGCTTAGTCTGTATACCTTTGAGGTTATACATAAACCCGGATCTCAGATGGCTCACGTCGACGCCTTGTCCCGCGCACCTATCAATTATTTTATACGTGATCAAGTCATATTGCAACATCAAATACAGGACACCGAAGCTAACGCGGTATATGAAGAACCAGTTCGAGTGGTAACATCGACCGATCAAACACTACCGAAATCAACATCTGATAATCGATCGGTCTTCCATTCAACTAATTTGGATGAACTGTATACCATCCCCAAGTATGGCCGATCTCTATCCATCATACCTCCGAGTCTAGTACATCCATTATTAGAACAAGCGCACGACAGTAGTGGTCATCCAGGAATCCGTATCACCACTAAGCAAATCAAAAAACATTATTACTGGCCATCAATGATATACGATATTAAACAGTATGTCAAGTCATGTCATATCTGTCAACTGGCAAAACCAGCGAATCATACACCATATGGTGAACTACAGCCATTACCGACACCAGACCTTCCGCTCAAACTCATCGCTATGGATACCATAGTTATGGGCAGTGAAGCGGCCAACTCAAGACATAAATACATACAAGTCGTGATCGATCACCACTCGCGATATATTTGGACTAAAGCCACACCAACTAATTCGGCTCAAGCATGCATATCAGTGTTGACCGATCTAATTAAGACAACTGGCCGCGAACCTGACGCTATATTAACCGACAACTTTAAGACATTCAAGTCAAAAGAACTCAAGAGATTCCTGACTAATAGCAATATCCGACATCTATTTACGTCTACATATCATCCGCAGACAAATGGTACAAATGAGAGGGTCAACGGATCGGTCAAAAAGGGATTATCTATCGCTTTATTGGCTAACCCTCGCCGAAAATGGACAACATTATTGAAAGGAGTGACCGATAACTATAACAACACTATTCATACAGTCACTGAATTCACACCTTCGTACCTGATGTTTGGAACGGACACATTGAATACCCAAACCGACATACATGAAGCCCGAAGACTGGCCAAACATCGTACGGATCTCATCAAAGCAAGAACTAAAGCAGCGTATGACAAAAGTCACCACCCGATCGATCTAAAGGTTGGACAACTGGTTAAACGGCGCATACCATACAATCGTCCGGATTTCAAAAAGCTATCACCGAAATATGAAGGACCGTTCACCGTGACATCAATCCCTGGACCCGTCAACGCGCATATTAAACGATACAACGACTCATCCGAACCCTTCCTGATCCACGTCGGACAACTGGAACCATACTTCCTCCGGGATCAGTCTTAAAACGCGGGGGAGTGTTGAGGATATCTATTATATTACTTTTAGCTATAATTTTGAATATCTATTTTTATATACCTTTTAATTGATACCTATTTTATAGTGCATTCCATATTATACTTAAGTACTTTTATTGCCGACAACTATCCATTTACACCTATTCCTGGTATGATCGGTCATTTAGGTCATCCTATTGGCACCATTAGACCGATCTAACCGTCCAACTGTCTTTTATTTGAACTAACCAATAGCTACCCATTTAATACCATTACATACCTGTACCTCACACACACTATAAAAACCCAATGTACTGCTACACTACTAGAGAGAGAGTGTATACCTAACCGCCAAACTGTACTGACATTTTATACAGTAATTCATACCATTACACTCAACTACATGTGCTTATAATACCTACAGTTAACAACCATTGTATTCATACATTTTTATCTTATTATTAAATAAAGTGAATTAATATTAATTGTGAGTAAAGTCATTGAAACGTCACATCACTAGTTCACCTACTGTTCCTCTGGTCAACTGAACTCTGAAGTCTAGAAGTCATTCAAGTATATTAGGATCTCCTCCCTGGCCTAACTCGGGTCACCACTACTGCAGATCTGTCTATTGTTTGAGTGACACACACCGTGGCATTCAAGCAATCCTATCATCAACTGTTAAGTCAATTACTGGCCGACCAGTTGATACTACAATCAGTTGTTGGTCTCAATCGGACCCACGCGAGACAACTGTTACTTTGATTAGTTGGAGTGTCGAGTACTGGTCTCATACCGACCCACGCAGTGTACTGACAATTACTGTCCTATTGACCGATCTAACTAATCATAACAAAACTATCTGTGGTTGGGAAGTCCCTTAAAGACAACACAACCGCAACAATATAATATAAATTAAAGTATTATATTAAAAGTATTATATCATAGCATTACAGTATATAATAAATATTGTAAAATATAGACTAAAAATTTAATTTTTATTTGATTTAAATTTGACATATAATTTATAATAAAAAGTAATAAAATGTATAGCAATACGATATATGATTTATATTCATACAGTAATTTGTTATTAAAAGTTTCTGATAATATTTCACAACAACAACCGTTTAATAAGATTAAGACTAAATGGTTGGAAATGAGTGGCCGACAGAAATGCAAAATGATTATTAAGATATTATTTTTTGTTGTCTGCGCTTCGCTACTACTATACCAGTCATACCAACTAACCAAACAATACAACAGCGGTAAGACATTAGTTACTACAAATAATGTCCGATTTAACAATGAATTGTTGCCGGGTTTCACCCTATGCTTTCCGTACGCTCTGCGTATGGACGCACTGGCCAATCGATACACTGAATTACGGGAAAATTATACAAAATATAGACAATTAATAGACAATCTCAGTGACAGTGATTATGATAATAAAACATTGAAAAACGATCTATTGATTTTGTATGTTCAGTTTGTTAATTATTATATCGACAAACATTTACCATTACTTGATATATACAAAAATAATCTAACGGTGCCTGATTTGCTGTACGATTCAATTGATGACAATAAAACAATTAGTAACCGATATTTATCGGTAAGGATTAAAGTTTTTGACAAAAAATTCAAACAAATCATTGATTATCGGCCAATTGTATCGTTTATGTTAGCGTATGGTTATCCAACTAAATGTTTGACTTATTTTACTGAACTTAATCCAGATTATCGACAATTTAAAACACATTTGGATTCAATATTTATTAGTGTCGATCACAATAAACAATGGTTTCCCACCACACTGTACGACAATAGACCGTTGTATCTAATTATGCATACGGCAAACAACACTCCCGGCAACTTGTATGACGAAAATGTTTTTTCATTACATATGAATAACTATTATAGTATTGGATATTCAACAACAAAGACCATAAGGTTGCCGCCCACGTGGGACACCAATTGTCGTGAATATAATATTTACGATTATAATGGCACCGTTGGTAGACATAAGTACCGCACCCGATCCGATTGCCTTTACCAGTGCTTTCAAAAGCATATAGCAGCTAAAAGTAGATGTTGTGTCGATAATGACGATAATATAATCAGCTGTAATAAAAACTGTATCCCATGGGATGTTAGCTTAATCCCAGAATATTTGGTCGTTGAAAATGTGTCGACGTGTTTCGGAATTATAGACTATGGTTCCTGTAAACTACCGATTCAGGAAATTTGCGATAAACAGTGTCCAGATTTATGCTATGAATTTAATTATATAACAACATTATTAGATCAACAAAAAATTGATTTAAGTTTTAAGAAATTTAATCGTTGGAATAATTCTATGTTAAGAGTCTATATCAAACATTCGGGACATACGGATCAGTTGGTCGAACACTGTCCGCAAATGACCGGAATTGAGTTCCTATCAAATTTAGGGGGACTGTTAGGAATGTGGATGGGAGTAGCCGTTTTTAATATACTTATCTATATTGTCAAAATATTTTAATAAATTATAAATTATTTTTTTCTATTTTAATATTTTTATATATTATATATATATATATTTATTTATTGATTATTTAATTTAAATTATAATTTGTATAATTAATAATTAATTAACACTAATATTATTAAATTTGTTATTAAATTTTTAGCTATTAATCTTTTAGTTTGCATTATTTAATATTAAATATTTTTTATTAAACATTAGTATTATATTAATAATCTTTATAATAGCCATAATATTGTGTTTAATTCACTAATAAATTCAATCAAATAATATTATTTTTTATTGTATAATAAAGTTATTAAAAAACAAATTTTTTTTATATATTTATAGATCCCTGTGTTTGACATCGCGACCGACAAATGGACTGAAGTACAGACCAAATGTAATCTGAATGTTATGAACGAACAGTTGAGTGGTTTTCACTGAAGCCCGTCGTTGTCACCGATGTGTCCGTCAGTTGTTTACTGATAACAACAGTGACGACGACAACGACAACAACAACTGTAAAGTCTATGTAATCGCCGGTATCGGTGACAACAACAATGTTTTCGACGATGTCTGGCGTCTGGATGTCCGTCAACTTCAATGGCAACTCATGTCCTGTCGATTGCCTCGACGTCTATACTTTCATTCAGCTTCGGTATCGCCCGACGGCCGACTATCAGTGTTTGGCGGTGTAGTCGATGCCAATCATACCGAGCGTACAAACGAGTTGTTAACTGTATGGCTGCGCATACCGTCACTGAAGACTATATCGTTGGAAGCGATCTGTCATTATCTCCGTCGTAGTCGTCGAAGTCAACAGCAATCGCGCGGTACGACTACCGGCGCCGCCATCGCTGTTGTTGTCGACGACACATATATTCGCCAATTTCTCAATCAATTGGGTATTCATATAAGCCATTAAAAAATATTTGAAAATGATATGACTATTACCATAGTTTTTATAACTTATATATACTGTATATTCACTTAAATATTTATTATTATTATCATCTAATTGACAGAAATATTTTTATATACAATGAGAAAAATATATGAATTTATTATTATTATTGAAATATTTTTATCTTAACTCAACTTATATTTTTTACTGATAATATTTATATGCATTAATAAAAATTGATAACTTATTAGTCAAATAATAATAATATAATTAATTTTTATTCATATTATAATTATTTTAAATAAATTTATTGTAAACTATAAACATATATTTGTTTTACAATTAAATTATTTGTCATTTATATTTAAAAAAATAACTATATATTAAGCCATAATAATATTTTTAAGCTACCTATTTTTAAAAAAAAATATATATTTAAAGTATTATTAATTTTTGCTGATTATATTATTTTTTCTTTTCATTGATTAACTATAACTGACTTTAACTATATATATATATATTAAACAAATATTTAAATATGGCGCCCAATTTATATATACAATTTATAATATATATTTTATTATAATACTTTATAATATTTTAATATATATATATATATATATTATGAAATAATTTGATTTATGCCATTTTATTTTGTTATCATCTAATGTTTACATGACTACAATTAGCCATATAATAGTTGTATATATAATAATATTTATTGATGTAACAATTACAGGTATTTATATTGTGTTGAATTAATTAATTTATTTATTTTTTTTAGTAGTGTATTGTATTGTATACCTTAAATATATACTGACTATTATGATAATAATAATAATATAAATAATATGTGCGATATATTTGATAAAATTAAAAAATATTTTTCATTACACAATGAAAATACTAATCAAATCAAACAATTTTATTGTAAAACTAATTGTTTATGGTTTACGACAATTGATGACATAGTCTATACGGTTGGTGACAACGATTCCGGTAAACTAGGGTTGGGTCACAACAACAATCCAGTTAATGATAGACAAGAATTAGAGGAATTAAGGGGAAAGTCTATCCGAAAAATTATTACTGGATATGACTTTACATTGTGTATGACTACTACTACTACAACTACTTCAGGTGTTAGTGATGGTTATGATGATAGGGTTGACCAACATATATACAGTTGGGGTTGCAATCAATACAATCAATTGGGAAGGCATATCATCACCACCACCACCACCAGTGATGATGATGATGATGACGAGTACTACAAACCCGATATTATAACATATTTTAACAATAAAATCATTGAAGACATTGCTTGCGGTAATTATCATTCGCTGGCACTGACCAGTGATGGCACTGTCTATGGTTGGGGTAATAACAGTGAAGGACAGTGCGATTGTAGTCATAGTACATCTGATACCAGTATTGATGAACCAATTTTAGTTGAATTTCCAGATAATACAGTAATTCAATCAATATATTGCACAACCAATAGTTCATTTGCAATTGATATCAATGGCCGGGTATACAGTTGGGGTGATAATGATTTCGGTCAATTGGGTCATAGAAATAAAGGCGTATATAAACCACAATTAATATATGATTTGAAAGCCATTTCAATTAAATCGATTGGATTTTATTCAAAAGTCATAAATAACTTAATAATATTGAAAACATATTTCCTATCAACCAATGGTCAGGTATATCAATGCGGAACACTTACTACCGATGATTTGCAAACAACAACACCGATAATAACGCCTAAATTAATTGATAATTTGAAAAATGTTGAGGAAATACATGATAATTATATCCGAAAAAGTGATAGTAATTATATATATGAATTAAATTTAAATCTAAATACGAAACAAAATAATATAACAGTAATTGATTTAACAAAACTAGAATATATTAGTTTTTTAGATTTATTTATCGATATAAATAAGGAAACATTGAATATAATTGATGTTCAATCAGATTTATTAAATTATTTTCAATACGATTGGAGAGATAATTATCTAATTGAAAATTTTACTAAATGTGTTAAACATTGTAATAATAATAATAATAATAATAATAATAATAATAATAATACTATTTATGATAATATTATCGGTTCGGGTAGTTTCGGTACAGTCTATGTTTATAAACATATTAATAGTGGCGAACAGTTTGCTATTAAAGTTGTCGACGATATAGGTATATATATATATATATATTTAATTACTATTGTTTAAAAATATAAATTAGTTATTACCGTGTTTAAATATATGTATTTATTTATGTATTATTTTATTTTTTGTTGTTGTTTTATTGATTAATCAAAGATGATATTAGAGAAGCAAATAAATTGCGTAAACTTTGGTCACCATATGTTGTACACTATTTTGATGCATGGATTCAACCAAACAATAGTCGACTATACATTCAAATGGAGTTATGTTCGCAAAGTTTACGTAAATTTATTACGGAATTAATGTCTGAAACATTTCAACGATTGTCAACTGTATCGGCAATGGATTGTATAGAGTATTATATTATAAGTAATATAATGCTAGAAATTTGTGAATCCGTTAGATATTTACATACAAGACATCCGCCGGTTATTCACAGAGATCTCAAACCCGATAATATACTTATTGTTGAAAATCCGGTTAATGGCAATCGGTTTATCAAAATATGTGATTTTGGTTTGGCCTCAGATCATATACGTTCGGGGTCTATGTCCTACTCGCACACCGATAATTGTGGGACAGGTATCTATAGGGCACCGGAAGTTAAAGGACTTACCGATGAAAGGCTATTATACAATGAAAAATGCGATATTTATAGTCTGGGTATTATATTATTGCAATTGTTTGGCATTTGCAATGATATTGATATAATGTAAGTTACTTAAAAATGTTTATTATTGATATATAAAAAAATTTTATATATAACATTATTTAAACAATTAACTATTTATATATAAAATTAATATAAATATTAGTTAAATAGTTAAAAATTATACTATTTTTTGGATTCATTAGAAATATTTATTATATATATATAATGAAAAAAAATTGTATTTATTTTTTATATATATAAAAATTAATTTTATTAGAGTTTATTGTATTTATAAATTATTAATAATATATTTTTTTCTATAGAAACATAATTGAAAATAATAACAATGACAGTGTTAAAATATATGAATCAATTGTTGAAATTATCAAGTTAAGTTATCTATTTTTTTAAAAAATGATAGTTTTTTAATTAATATAATTTTTTTATTAATTAACAGTTGTTGGAGTAGTCAAAAAAATTATGATAATAAAATCAAATCAAATATTCAAGTTATTAGTAAACTATTACAATCAATGATAGACTGGGAACCCGGAAAACGACCCAAAAGTACAACAATTGATTATATGTTGAAATTTGAAAAGATTTCTAACATTTCAATTGTTAATAATTATATTGATAGTCTATTTAAACTATCAATTAGTGATGATGATGATGATGATAATAATAAAAATCATCATGATCAATTAACTATTTATAGCGATACTATCATAGATTATGATGAATATTATGATCAATCCATTGAAAATCTTAATCATAGTCTAGAATATGATTATTCATTGATTGATGAAACTGATGATGAATTGTAAGTAAATTTTTTAAATATATTTTTTAAATATATATATATATTACTTTTGTATATACAGAAAATTATTAATATATATATATATATATATATATATATAGAATAATATATACATAGCATAAAAATTAAATAATTTAAAAAAAACATTTTAAAATAATTTTTTTAGTAATCTAGATGAATTGGAAAATAAAATTAAACAATTGCGAAAAACAACTATGTAAGTATAATTTTATTTTTATTTTTTAATTATTTATATTATTAAATAAAATAATGAAGTAAAAATATGTTTTTTTTTAATTTTTTTTAGCCAAAGCATATATGCTTATTATAAAACTGACTTTCAATATGTTGTTAATAATGTTTTGAAAATTTTTAATCAAAAAAATCTATTAATTGATTCTGTAATCGATTGGACGGAATTTATTTGTAATATTCATGAATATATTCCCAAAATATCGACACTGGATATTGATATTCAATTTAATTATTATGGAATATGTGAACCAAAAAATATATTTAATACCATATTTGAGACAAAATATACGTAAGTTTTTTTAAAAGTCGAATCTTTGAATAATTTATTTTTTTAATCTATATTTTGAAATATTTTTTTTATCAATAACTTAATAGAAATACTATTAAACAAATTGTAAGATTATTGAAAAATTTGGTAAAATTGAATCAAAAATATCAGAAAATTTGTACAAAATTATCCAATGATAACAATCAGAAAACAACTGCTGATTCGACATTAGCTACCAGTGCTGATAAAGACAAAGACAATAAAACTAATGGTCAGTTAAATACCGGGAATGGGATCCGTAATTTGGAAATACAGCAATCTATTAGACAATTGTTTCAATCAATTAGTGTATCAGATAATAGTCAACTTAAACAACTAATAGATAACTATTTGGTAGCACCAGTAGCATCACCATCATCATCATCGGTTAACCACGATCAACATATATCACAGTTTATACACAAATATTTCAATGCTTTAAGCACATCTATTGGTGAGACCCGAGACGGCCAGACAGTTAGCGACCACAACAACAACACCAATAGTGCCATTAATGCCAGTATGAATGACTACGACATGTCATCAGCACCAGAATCACCAGCAGATCCAGTAGACCAATCAGTGGTAGACAACATAACTGGACAACAGGCTATACGTGAATGTATGGGTGCACTGTTAGCATCCAATGATCCGGTATTTAATACGAGTGCCAATCGTTTTATGTTATCGGAAATATTTGGCCACACATTTGATAATGTTTTGGATTTATTGTCGACTTATAAAAACTTGAATATATTCAACAAAACTACTAAAACTAGTAGTGATGAAGACTCACAAGATTTAATCCAACAAACAATAGCAATGATCAGTGATATGTATGACAACGAGACCGACGATAAAGGTAATGATAAATTGTTGTCGGATTAAATAATAGTATGTTATTATTATCTACCGGTGCTTTAGCAGTGGTATTACTAGACCCAACTAATGAATTTGGTGAAGGAACCAGTGGTGGTAGTGCTTATCAATGGGCACCAGTTGATGATAACGATGATGATGTCCAACCCAACCGGTCGACTACAGCCGATACACAACAAGTGTTTAATAATAATAATAATAATATTAATAATAATAAAAGACAATTAAATAATATGGACAGTAATGATGATAGCATTGATAATAACAAACAGGTATTATATAAAGTTTATATATTATTTATTAGTCACATAATAGTTATACTGTATATTTAACTAATAATTTGTTAATTATTTTATTTAATTTTTTTTCAGTCTAAACGACATCAATGTAAATAATTAATATAAAAAAATAATAAATAAAGTTTAAAATATTTAAAATTGTTTTTTTCTGTTAGTTCATTATTATTTTTATTATTATATTTTTTAGATAATGAAATTTTAATTTTACAATTTAAACGACATGTAAATCTCAAGTATTATTAGTAACAACAAAAAATACTTTGTATTTGAATACCAATTAAACTAAAAAATTAATTGTATTAATAATAATAATAAATATTATATAAAAATAACATTTTGATGGACAACACATTAAATAAATTATTAAATAATTAACTTACTTTCAGTTACTAAAAAATACTTTTAAAAAATTATGAAAACATTTGAAGCAAATCAGTCAATCACAGTATACTAATAAAATAAAATAAAAATTTAAAATTATATTAAAGTATAAAAAAATTATCTATAACCAGTTGAGAATGCTTCAAAAGCATTTCCATACTTAAAAAAGAAAAAATCAAAAAAAAGTTTTTGACACTATTTTCTTTATGTTCCTAATAAAATAAACTTAAAAATTAAAAAAAAAATTTATTAATTAATGGACACCATTATGTTTATTTTCATGAAAAATAAACTTAAAAAATCACAAAAAAAATTTTAGCTGAACGTGGATTCGAACCTATGTCCTCGTGGGACAAACAAACAGACAGATAGACCTACAGACTTATAGAATTCAAATACGTATTCCTTTCAGGAATACGTGGAAATAAAATCAAATATATAATAGCAAATGGACTGAAGTAAAGACCAAATGTAATCTGAATATTATGAACAAACAGTTGAGTGGTTTTCACTGAAGCCCGTCGTTGTCACCGATGTGTCCGTCAATTGTTTGCCGATAACAACAACAACTGTATAGTCTATGTAATCGCCGGTATCGGTGACAACAACAACAATGTCTTCGTCGATGTCTGGCTTCTGGATATCCGTCAACTTCAATGGCAATAAAATATAAAATAATAAAATGTATAGCAATACGATATATGATTTATATTCATACAGTAATTTGTTATCAAAAGTTTCTGATAATATTACACA
The DNA here is from genome assembly GCF_028296485.1 of Oppia nitens. Taxonomy (NCBI): domain Eukaryota; kingdom Metazoa; phylum Arthropoda; class Arachnida; order Sarcoptiformes; family Oppiidae; genus Oppia; species Oppia nitens. The sequence goes on along the minus strand of NW_026533194.1, from coordinate 1,909,008 downwards.
AAAACAACCTTTTAATAAGATTAAGACTAAATGGTTGGAAATGAGTGGCCGACAGAAATGCCAAATGATTATTAAGATATTATTTTTTGTTGTCTGCGCTTCACTACTACTATACCAGTCATACCAACTAATCAAACAATACAACAGCGGTAAGACATTGGTTACTACAAATAATGTCCGATTTAACAATGAATTGTTGCCGGGTTTCACCCTATGCTTTCCGTACGCTCTAAGTATGGACGCACTGGCCAATCGATTTACCGAATTACGTGAAAATTATACAAAATATAGACAACTAATAGACAATCTCAGTGACAGTGATTATGATAATAATACATTGAAAATCGATCTATTAATTATGTATAATCAGTTTGTTGATTATTATATTAACAAAAATTTACCATTACTTGATATATACAAAACTAATCTAACGGTGCCATATTTGATTTACGATTCAAACGATGCCAATAAAACAAATAGTAACCAATATTTATCGGTAAGGATTAAAGTTTTTGACAACAAATTTAAAGAAATCATTGATTTTCGGCCAATTGTATCGTTTACGTTAGCGTATAGTTATCCAACTAAATGTTTTACATATTTTACTGAACTTAATCCGGAATATCGACAATATAAAACACATTTGGATTCAATATTTATTAAGGTCGTCCACAATAAACAATGGTTTCCGACCACACTGTACGACAATAGACCGTTGTATCTAATAATGCATTCGGCAAACAACACGCCCCGCAACTTATATGACGAAAATTATTTTTCCTTACATTTGAATAATTATTATAGTATTGGATATTCAACGACAAAGACCATAAGGTTGCCGCCCACGTGGGACACCAATTGTCGTGAATATAATATTTACGATTATAATGGCACTGTTGGTAGACAAAAGCACCGCACCCGATCCGATTGCATTTACCAGTGCTTTCAACAGCATATGGCAGCTAAAAATGGTAGATGTTGTGTCGATAATAACGATAATATAATCAACTGTAATAATAACTGTATCCCATGGGATGTTAGCCTAATCCCAGACTATTTGGTCGTTGAAAATGTGTCGATGTGTTTCGGAATTATAGACTATGGTTCCTGTAAACTACCGATTCAGGAAATTTGCGATAAACAGTTTTATGCCAGATTTATGCTATGAATTTAATTATATAACAACATTATTAGATCAACAAAATATTAAGCAATTGAATCGATGGGATAATTCTATGTTAAGTGTCTATATCAAGCATTCTAGACATACGGATAAGTTGGTCGAACACTGTSAACACACAAATGACTGGAATAGACTTTATATCAAATTTAGGGGGACTTTTGGGAATGTGGATGGGATTAGCCGTTTATAATATACTTAATTATATTGTCGAACTATGTTAATAAATTAAAAAATTATTTTATTATTTAATATTTTTAAACTATATTGTCAAAATATGTTAATATATTGTATTATAAATTTTTGTTTTTTTTCTTATTAATATTTTTTACATATATATATACAGTATATATTGATTATTTTAAATATTGTATAAATTGCTTTTTTAATATATTTAGATAGTTATTATATAATAGAATATATTATTTTATTATATTTAAATTATAATTTGTATAAATAATAGTTAATTAATTAACACTAATATTATTAAATTTTTTAAGCTATTTATCTTTTAGTTTGTATTATTTAATATTAAATATTTTTTATTTAACATTAGTATTATATTTAATAATCTTTATAATAGCCATAATATTGTGTCCCAATAAAGTTTAACTCACAAATAAATTCAATCAAATAATATTTTTTTATTGTATAATAAAATTTTTAAAAAAAACAATATTTTTTTATTTAGATCTCTGTGTTTGACATCGCGACCGGCAAATTGACTGAAGTACTGATCAAATGTGATCTGAATGTTATGAACGAACAGTTGAGTGGTTTTTACTGAAGCCCGTCGTTGTCACCGATGTGTCCGTCAATTGTTTGCCGATAACAACAACAACTGTATAGTCTATATGTAATCGCCGGTATCGGTGACAACAACAATGTCTTCGACGATGTCTGGCGTCTGGATGTTCGTCAACTTCAATGGCAGCTCATGTCTTGTCGATTGCTTCGACGTCTATACTTTCATTCGGTTTCCGTATCGCCCGACTGACGACTATCAGTGTTTGGCGGTGTAGTCGATGCCAATCATACCGAACGTACAAACGAGTTGTTAACTGTATGGCTGCGCATACCGTCACTTAAAACTACATATCGTTGGAAGCGATCTGTCATTATCTCCGTCGTAGTCGTCGAAGTCAACAGTCAGCAGTGAAAACAAATTAATATCGACTTTAGTTATATGGGTTATCAAATATTTCAGTATGAGATTGTCTATTAATTGTCTTTATATTTTGTATAATTTTCACGTAATTCGGTAAATCGATTGGCCAGTGCGTCCATACTTAGAGCGTACGGAAAGCATAGGGTGAAACCCGGCAACAATTCATTGTTAAATCGGACATAATTTATAGTAACCAATGTCTTACCCGCTGTTGGGTATTGTTTGGACAGTTGGTATGACTGGTATAGTAGTAGTAGTGAACCGCAGACAACAAAAAATAAAATCTTAATAATCAATTGGCATTTCTGTCGACCACTCATTTCCATCCATTTAGTCTTAATCTTATTAAACAGTTGTTGTTGTTGTGAAATATTATCAGAAATTTTTAATAACAAATTACTGTATAAATGTATATCATATATCTTATTGCTATACATTTTATTATTTATATCAAATTATTTATCAAATTTAAATCAAATAAAAATTAAATTTTTAGTGTATATTTTACAATATTTATTATATACTGTAATGCTATGATATAATACTTTAATTTATATTATATATATACAATATATACCGGTATAATAAATATATTATATTATTTTTTTTATTTAATATTCAGTATGAATAAACAATAATCATTTTATACTAATAATATATTATTTTTGAGTTTAATCAAAAAAAAAAAACTTCATTATTAAATTTATATTCAAAAAAATTTATTGAATCAGATTTAGATTACAAAATAAATTATATTTATATAAATAAACTTTTATATTATATATTAATATTTTCATTGATTATTGAAATTTTTATTATATAATTAGTGTACTGTGATTAACATATTTGGTTCACCTGTAAGTTAAKTAATTAAGTATTTATTTATTGTTATTGTGCTGTCAATCAAAGTGTTATATTATTGTATTATATATTTTTATATAACATTTATTATTATTATTATTTCAATTATTATTATTATTTCAATTAATTTAATATTTTAATTGGTATTCAAATACAATGTATTTTTTGTTGTTACTAATAGTACTTGAGATTTACATGTAGTTTAAATTGTAAAATTAAAAATTCATTATTTAGCAAAAATATAATAACAATAATGAACTAACAAAAACAAAATATTGAATATTTTAAACTTAATTTATTATTTTTATATTAATTATTTACATTATAATGTCGTTTAAACTAAAAAATAGGTAATTAAAAAAATTATTAACAATTTATTAGTTAAATATAAGCATAACTACAGTATTATGTTATCAATTATTGATAAATAAATTAACTGTTTATGATTATCAATGTTATCATCATTACTGTCCATTATAACTTATAATCAGTAAAAATTAATAATACTTTAAATATATTTTTAAAAAACTAGATAATTTATAAGTATTATTAATATTATGCCGTTTATACTAAAATTTAATTTATTTTTACAAAATAAATAAGTAATATCATACAATAAGTAATACAATTAATAAAAGTTTACATAAATATACATTTTAATAAAAATTAACAGTTTAACTATAATTTTCAATTTTGAACTAATTATTTTACTTAAATTCTCTCTCTCTCTCTCTCTCTCTCTCTCTCTCTCTCTCTCTCTCTCTCTCTCTCTCTCTCTCTCTCTCTCTCTCTCTCTCTCTCTCTCTCTCTCTCTCTCTCTCTCTCTCTCTCTCTCTCTCTCTCTCTCTCTAAGGGAAAGTCATGTCCCGGTAAAGTAACCGGAAATCATAATTGGATTGTCTTATACTGAGTCCGCACACAAACACACAATAAGACAACAATTAATAGATAACTTTATTATTATTATAATTATTTTTTATTATTATTTAATTTTTCTAATTTAATAATAAATTTAATTATTTTGTTTAAAAAATTTATAATATTAAAAATAATAATAAGTAAAATAATATGTTTTTTTGTTATTATTTATTGTCAAGTTAATTTAGTTCAAATGATAATTGAAATAAAAATATATATATAAGTAGATAATTCACATATTAATGTTTTACTAAATTTATTTGTGAAGTTATAGTTAAAAAAAATTAAGTAAAAAAGTATTTTGTTATATTTTATAATAATATTTTAATTTATTTATAATTATAATAATAATAATTTGTTAACATTGTCTTCATTTTTAAGCCGCCATATTAATTAATTAATTTTTTTTAAAATTAAAATATTTGATATTTATTTTTTCAGAAAAAATAAATAAATACATATGTTTAAAATGTTAGTTTCTAAATATTATTTATTAAATTTATTAATTATATAGCATATCATAAAATTTTACAAATTTTACTTTCATTATTCAAAAACTAAACGTTTATTATGATTTTTTATTAAAATATTATAATAATAATGCGTTTTTTTATAATAAAATTATAATTTATATAGATATTATAAATATATATATATATAATATTACTAATAATTATAATTATTAGTGGTTTAATAAAAAAAGTGTATATAAATACTATTTAATTTTTAATATCTTAATTACCAAACTGGTAGTAACTAACATTAAAATTTAATATATTATTTTTAATATAATATTATAAATATGTTTTTATAAAAAACAAGTTAAATTGATATAAAAGCATTGCCAGAAACAAACTTTATAAAATTTTATTGTCTAATATTAATATAAATTTTCTTTTATAAATTGCTTATCAAGTAACTGAATACTACAGTATAAACTTTAGAGATGTGGGGTATTATGTGATTCAGTATAACAAAATAAACTCTACTTTACTCATGTGGGGTATCAAATGATTCAGTATGATTAACATAAACTCAACTATTCATGTGAAGTATTAAATGAATCAGTATTATTAAATTTTATAATTTGATTTATAAAAAAATAACTTAATTATCTCTATTTTCATAACATAAAGCTGAAAAAAATCATACATTACGCAACAATAAAATTTTTAAAATATTTTTACCGTCATTTTTTTGAAAAATAATGCTGATGTATTAGATCTTATTTTTGTTATTTTATACAATTCTTAGAGTCAAAATGTTTACCTAAAATATTTTTAATTTCGTCGCCATTTTTCTATGTTCCTGAAAAGATATTAAAATTTTAATGCTGATAATTTATGCCTGTTTTTGATGCTTTATTCAATTCTATACTCAAAAAATTTTTATCTTATTTTTCACTTTAGCCGCCATTTTCTCTATGATCCTGATAAAATATTAAAATTTCAATAATGATCCCCTATACCTTATTTTAGATGCTTTATAAAAATCTAAAATAAAATTTTTAAAAAAAATTGTAATATGAAGTCAACGGACGCACACACACATTTTAGATTTCATTTTTTAAAATTTTGTTTGAAAATAATTAAAATATTTAATTTAAAAAAATCAAACTAATTATTGCTTAGTATTACTTAGTTTCCAATAAGATTCAGGCATTCAAGTAGTAGACTATATACACAAACATAATGTTAACTAAATTCCAGAAAATTTGTTTAATTGCAATCGCATTGATTGGTAATTATTGTTTTTTTCTTTAAAAATTAAACTAATTTAAAATAAATTGATGTATATATATATTTCAATATATACTTCAAATTGTTTTTTTTATTTATTCTTATTTTTTTTAATAGTAATTCTAACAACAATAATGTGTAATGAAAATGAACATCAAAATCAAAATCAAAATACTAACGATAACAAAGAGCCAGAAGAAAGTAATGAATTTAATCCAACACAGAGAGACAAATACAAATAAAACTGTTTTAATTAATTATTCACATGATTATATAATAAAATAATTTGATAGTTTTTAGATATATATATTTGATAAAAAAATGTAATAGTTTTTGGAATAATTGAAATAAAATTGTAAAATTAATGATATGCTATATACAGTAATTTATAAATTAAAAAAATAATATTTTGGAAACAAGACGTTTTTCAAAAAAAAACTTGAAATGTTTTGTTTGTTTACTGAAATCTATAATGGCTTTTTGAGTCTGTATGTAGCATTTTTTTCAAATTCTGACTTCAAATTCAGTTAGAGAACTACTAATAATGTATTGAAAGATTGCATTAAAATTTTGATATCTCTTCGGGAACATAAAGAAAATGGCGGTCAAAGTAAAAAAATTTAGGTAAAAATTTTAACGTTTAGTATTGTAAAGAGCATCAAAAATAAGATATTATAGATTAATATAATTTTTTTAAAATGGAGGCAAAAGTATAATTATAGTTGCTTATATTGTAATACTAAATCATTTGAAACAACAAATGAGTATTTGTTTATTTTGTCATACAGTCATTTGATATATTACATGACTATAGTTGAGTATATTTTGTCATACCGACTCATTTGATGCCCACATGTCTATAATAAGTTTATTTTGTCATAACAAATCATTTGATAACCTACTTGGCTAAAGTTGAGTTTATATTGTCATACCGACTCATTTGATACTCAGCATGACTATAGTTAAGTTTATTTTATCTTACCGAGTCATTTGATACCATACATGAGATATTTGAATTATGTATATTTGACAAGTTTTTAAATTTTTATAAGTTACTATGTAGCCGCTATTATTATACAAATTAATGGTTTTCAAAGTATTTTTTCTGAAAATGCTTTCTAGCATTCTTAACTGGTTTTTTTTATCTGAAAAATATATATCAAATATTTTAATATTTAAAAAATTGATTAATTAATATTTATCAGAATTTAAAAGCGGCTTGAAAATGGAGGCAATATTAACAAATTATTATAATTATTATAATATATCCAAAAAATATAACAAAATACTTTTTAACAAAATTTTCACGAACTCCTGAAAGGACTACTTATCTGAATTCTACATTTCTTTCCGTCCGTTGTCCGTCCGCATTTGATTGAATTTTAAAATTTTGACTTCAGATTTTGATTAAGCATAAAAACAAGTATAGGAGATCAGCATTAAAATTTTGATATCTCATCGGTAACATAAAGAAAATGGCTGCCAAAACATAAAAAATCTTAAGTAAATTTTAACGTTTAGAATTGTATAGAGCATTAAAAATATAATATTATAGATCTAAATTATTAATTTTTTACAAATGGCGGCAAAAGTAGGATTATAGTTGTTTATTTTGCTATACTAAATCATTTGATACTCCACATCTCTATGGTTAAGTTTATTTTGTTATACCAAGTTATTTGATACCTTACATGACAATATTTAATTTATGTATATTTGACCAGTTTTTAAATTATTATGATACTCTATAGCCGCTATAATTATACAAACTAATGGTTTTCGATGCTATTCAAGTTTTTTTTCTGAAAATGCTTTCTAGCATTCTTAACTGGTTTATAATGTTTAATTATTGATATTAAATGCTATAGTTTATTATTGTATTAATCAATATTTAAGTGAATATACAGTATATATATATATATATATAAGTTATAATAAAAACTATTACAATAATTATGGTAATAGTCATATCATTTCCACTTTTTAATGACTTATATTAATAGCCAATTGATTGGGAAATTGGCGAATATATGTATCGTCGACAACATCGGCGCCGGGAGTCGTACCGCTCGATTGCTGTTGACTTCGACGACTACGACGGAGATAATGACAGATCGCTTCCAACGATATAGTCTTCAGTGACGGTATGCGCAGCCATACAGTCAACAACTCGTTTGTACGCTCGGTATGATTGGCATCGACAAGACATGAGCTGTCATTTGAGTTGACGGACATCCAGATGCCAGACATCGTGTCGAAGACATTGTTGTTGTCAACGATACCGGCGATTACATATAGACTATACAGTTGTTGTTGTTATCGGCAAACAATTGATGGACACATCGGTGACAACGACGGACTTCAGGGAAAACCACTTAACTGTTCGTTCATAACATTCGGATCACATTTGGTCTTTACTTCAGTCCATTTGCCGGTCGCGATGTCAAACACAGTGATCTATAAATAGATAAAAAATACAGTATTATTTGATTGAATTTATTAGTGAATTAAACACAATATTATGGCTATTATAAAGATTATTAATATAATACTAATGTTTAGTAAAAAATATTTAATATTAAATAATACAAACTAAAAGATTAATAGCTAAAAAATTTAATAACAAATTTAATAATATTAGTGTTAATTAATTATTATTTATACAAATTATAATTTAAATTTAATAAAATAATATATTATATTATATAATAACTATCTAAATATATTAAAAAAGAAAATTTATACAATATTTAAAATAATCAATATATATAAATATATATATGTACTAGTATATATGTAAAAAATATTTAACAAAACAAAAATATATAATTTATTAAAATATTTTGACAATATAGATAAGTATATTAAAAACGGCTACTCCCATCCACATTCCYAAAAGTCCSCCTAAATTTGATAGGAACTCAATTCCGGTCATTTGCGGACTGTGTTCCACCAACTGATCCGTATGTGCCGAATGCCTAATATAGACACTTAAAGTAGAATTATCCCATCGATTAAATTCCTTAACTCTATAATCAACTTTTTGTTGATCTAATAATGTTGTTATATAATTAAATTCATAACATAAATCCGGGCACTGTTTATTGCAAATATCCCAAATCGGTAGTTTACAGGAACCATAGTCGATATATCTGTAACACGTCGACACATTTTCAACGACCAAATAGTCAGGGATTAGGCTAGCATCCCATGGGATACAGTTTTTATTACAGTTGATTATATTATCGTTATTATCGACACAACATCTACTTTTAGCTGCCATATGCTGTTGAAAGCACTGGTAAAGGCAATCGGATCGGGTGCGGTGCTTATGTCTACCAACGGTGCCATTATAATCGTAAATATTGTATTCACGACAATTGGTGTCCCACGTGGGCGGCAACCTTATGGTCTTTGTCGTTGAATATCCAAGACGATAGTTATTATTCATATGTAAGGAAAAAATATTTTCGTCATACAAGTTATGGGGCGTGTTGTTTGCCGAATGCATTATTAGATACAACGGTCTCTTGTCGTACAGTGTGGTGGGAAACCATTGTTTATTGTGGTCGACACTAATAGATATTGAATCCAAATGTGTTTTATATTGTCGATAATCCGGATTAAGTTCAGTAAAATACGTAAAACATTTATTTGGATAACCATACGCTAACGTAAACGATACAATTGGCCGAAAATCAATGATTTGTTTGAATTTTTTGTCAAAAACTTTAATCCTTACCGATAAATATCGGTTACTAATTGTTTTATTGGCATCATTTGAATCGTACAGCAAATAAGGCACCGTTAGATTATTTTTGTATATATCAACTAATGGTAAATGTTTATGAATATAATAATCAATAAACTGATTATAAATAATCCGTAGATCGTTTTTCAATGTTTTATTATCATAATCACTGTCACTGAGATTGTCTATTAATTGTCTATATATTGTATAATTTTCCCGTAATTCAGTGTATCGATTGGCCAGTGCGTCCATACTTAGAGCGTACGGAAAGCATAGAGTGAAACCCGGCAACAATTCATTGTTAAATCGGACATTATTTGTAGTAACCAATGTCTTACCGCTGTTGTATTGTTTAAACAGTTGGTATGACTGGTATAGTAGTAGTGAACCGCAGACAACAAAAAATAAAAACTTAATAATCAATTGGCATTTCTGTCGGCCACTCATTTCCAACCATTTAGTCTTAATCTTATTAAACGGTTGTTGTTGTGAAATATTATCAGAAACTTTTAATAACAAATTACTGTATGAATATAAATCATATATCGTATTGCTATACATTTTATTACTTTTTATTATAAATTATATGTCAAATTTAAATCAAATAAAAATTAAATTTTTAGTGTATATTTTACAATATTTATTATATACTATAATGCTATGATATAATACTTTTATTTATATTATATATACCGTTATAATAAATATATTAAATTATTTTTTTATTTAATATTCTGTATGAATAAACAATAATTATTATATAATAATAACATAATATATTATTGTTGAGTTTAATAAAAAAAATTTATTGAATTTATATTCAAAAAATTTTATTGAATCAGATTTAGATTACAAAATACATTATATTTTTATGAATTTAGTTGTCAATTAAATAATCATTTTATTTGCATAAAGTATATAAAATAAACATATTTACTAAACAATATATTTTTGTAATAATTATTAATAATGTAATGTTTTCTTAATTATTTATTTTATAAATACAATTATTTAATTTTTATTGATTTATTTTTGTATGTTTGTTTGTTATGATATCAGTAATAATTGACAATTAATTTTGTTTATTTAAAGTAATATTAAGAAACAACAAAAATTATATTTGTTTGAAGATTAAAATATAATATCATTTTTATAAATTAGTGACAATAGTATGTTAGGTCATGTATGAACTTTATAATTTATATAAATAAACTTTTATATTATATATTAATATTTTCATTGATTATTTGAAATTTTTATTATATAATTAGTGTACTGTGATTGACATATTTGGTTCACCTGTAAGTTAAGTAATTAAGTATTTATTTATTGTTATTGTGCTGTCAATCAAAGTGTTATTTTATTGTATTATATATTTTTATATAATATAAATTATTAGTATTATTTCAATTAATTTATTATTTTAATTGGTATTCAAATAAAATGTATTTATTATTGTTACTAATAGTATTTGAGATTTACATGTAGTTTAAATTGTAAAATTAAAAATTCATTATTTAGCAAAAATATAATAACAATAATGAACTAACAAAAACAAAATATTGAATATTTTAAACTTAATTTATTATTTTTATATTAATTATTTACATTATAATGTCGTTTAAACTGAAAAATAGGAAATTAAAAAAAATTATTAACAATTTATTAGTTAAATATAAGCATAACTATTATGTCATCAATAATTGATATAAATAATATATATTAATACTGTATATATATATATATATATATATATATATATATAATACCTGTTTGTTGTTATCAATGCTATCATCATTACTGTCCCTATTATTTAATTGTCTTTTATTAGTAATAAAAGTGTTTTTATTAAACACTTGGAGTTTATCGGCTGTAGTCGACCGGTTGTGTTGGTCATCATCATTATTATCATATACTGGTGCCCATTGATCACCACCACTACTGGTTCATTCACCAAATTCATTAATTTTAGTATAATTGTCGGCACCGGTAGATAATAATGATGACGATATCATAGTATTATTATTATTAGGTATTAATAATAGGTATATCCGATGACTTATCATCATCTGTCGCTTCTTCTTCTTCATTGTCATAGCTATCGGATGTATCAGCTATTTCTGAATCCAAACCCATTTAGCAATTTTATACAGATTTAGTTTTTTTTCTTCAATATCGACCACAAATCTGTTAACATTACCATAGGTTTGGTCATATAATTCCGATGACATAAAACGTTTAAACATTTACTTTTGTACAGTACATCATCGTTGCCAATACCATAGATACCAGACGTTGGCCAACACTGGTATATATTGGCGCGACTTAATGTCTGGAGGTATTGTATTTTATTAAAAAATGAATAAAAAAAATGACAAAAAAAAGTAATATTATAATTGAATTTTATTTCATTATTTAATTTTTTTTCGCTGTGTAGTTATTTTATTTATTGTTTGAAATAAAACAATAGGTCTAGACAGTAAGTCGCGCCAATATATACCAATGTTGGCCAACGTCTGATAGATACCATTTGGTACTAATAGTCTAGCCAAACATTTAATCCATATAATTTTTTTAATGATTGTGATGATAATGATGGTGGTAATGATGCTGGTGGTGGTGGTGATCTGTTATGATCATTATGGACATTACTATTATTGTTGTCGACACTAATCGGTGACAATATCGCTGTTGTTGGTGGTGGTGGTGGTGGTGTTGGCAATGATTATATCAGTGTCGGTATCGACTACTACTGGGGTGACACCGATAGACGTTTGTAAAGCATTGAAATATTGATATAGAAATTTTGAAGTTAATTCATCATGGTTAACAGATGATGATGTCAATTTTAATATTAAGTTGCTATAGAAATTGATCGATCGGTAGTAAGTGTTCCGCATTGATATACCAGACCATTGGTCGACAGGAAATATGTTTTCAAGTATTACTAATTTATTGATTAGTTTTTTCAAAAAAAAAATCCAATCAATTTTATCGTAATATTTTCAAAATAATCTATTAATTTTTTTGTTCATATATATCGTTAGTGTTTGGTGTCCCAATTGACCGAAACCGTTATCACCCCCAACTGTATACCCGGCCATTGATATCATTAGCAAACGAACTGTTGATATTGCAATATATTGATTGAATTACTGTTGAATTATTAGTATTATCGGGAAATTCAATAACAATTGGTTCAACAATAAAACAATCGGTTGTTTCATGTTGTTGTTGTTGTTGTTGTTGACCGATATAACCGCACTGCCCTAAACTGTTATCAACCCCAACCATAGACAGTGCCATCAATGGTCAGTGCCATTGAATGTTGAATCAATACCGTATACGATATCAATAATATTTTTATCCGATAAAAAACTTACAAATTGCTGGTCGACTATACTGATCATGATTATCCGGGTCATCATCAGTATTAGTGGTTAGTCTACCTAATTGTTTGTATTGATTGCAACCCCAACTGTAAACCTATCATTAACTACTTGGTTGTAATCCAACCCTAGTTTTCCGGAATAAGTTGTCACCCACTGTATAGACTATGTCATCAATTGTCGTAAACCATAAACAATTAGTTTTACTATAAAATTGTTTGATTTGATCGGTGTTTTCATTTTTTTATTGAAAAATATCTTTTAATTTTATCAAATATATCGCACATATTTATATTATTATTATTATTGTCTTTAAATATTGTTTAAAAATAGTTTTATATAAAATTTATTTAACTTTAATCTACTGTATAAATACATTGAGTTTTTTTTTATAATCAACTATTGATTAATAAGACAATAATACTCTAACTGTTATAGCTTTTCATATTAATAAAAATGAATAAATAAATAAATCATTAAAAAAGTGTTTGAATAAGTTTTATTTATTGATGTAATAAACAGTATTTAATTATTGACATTAAAATTACAATTAAATATTACAATAATATATTAATTTTAAAAAATTTATTATATAATACACTATAATTTAACTAATAATTATAATGAAATTATTTAAAAAAAAACTTATAGAATAATTATTGTAAATCTAAATAGTTTATATTTTTTTTTATTTATAAAAATAAATTATATTTAACATATCAATTATTAACATAAACTTTTTAATATTTAGCTATAATTTTATAATATAGTAATAAAATCTAGTTATAATTTAATTATCATTATCATTATCATTATTATATTTAGTATTAAGTGTTAAATTTTTAATTTTAAAAGTTTTTCATATGTATCTAATAAATCTCTATTATTTTTTAAGTCAATACTAAATATTTTTGATGTTAACAAATTAAGGTTGTTATCGCCAAAAATATTGAATCGTTCAAAAAGTTTTGATAAAATATCATTTTCAAATAAATTATTATTATTATTATTATTACAAGATATTTCTATAGAAGATTGATTAATATCATGTGATTTTGGATCAATATTTTTATCAATTGTTTCTATGTTGTTATCATCTGTTAACGATTTGTCAGTAATTTTTTTAAATATTAAATTCAATTTTTTAAAATTAGATAATATGCAAAATATTACCGAAACTTTGTTTCTATGATATTTAAAAATACAAAAAAATATAAAAATCTTATAGAAATTAAATAATTTAATATAAATCATTAGTAAATTTAAGAAAATTAATTAATTATAACTTACGTATATTTTGTTAAGAAAATTTTATGAAGTATATTATTTTTATTTAGATATGGTATCATGAATTTTATACTAATCGATGAACTATTTTTGCTAGTATATTTATGTATATTGTTGAAAAATTTTAGCCAATGAAAAATATTAGAAAATTTATTATCATGGTCAATAAATTTTAATAGCTTATCGATAACATATTGAAAATCTTTATTATAGTATATTGCTATAACTATGCTAGAAATATAAATGCTAGAAATAAAATAAATTAACAAATAGCTTAATTAAAAATTTGTTTGGAAAAGTTACTTACATAATAATTGTTTGATGTAAGTTTATAGTATTTTTAAATTTTTTTCGTATACTGTACATTTAAATTTTTAATAAATAATTATAAATTTTAATTATTATAAATTCTTAAAAGTTCTTACAAATAGTTTCCATTAGTTAATGAATATTGATAATCTAATAATAATTCCAATGATTGTAAAATTTCATCTAGATTCATTGAATCAATTTGAAAGTTGCTTAAATTACTATTATAATTATTAATAGCTGATTCATCATAATCATCATCAGCGTCATCATCAGCATCAGCATCAGCATCAGCATCAGCATCATCATCATCATCATCAGCGTCAGCATCAGCATCATCATCATCATCATCATCAGCGTCAGCATCAGCATCATCATCATCATCAGCATCAGCATCAGCATCAGCGTCATCATCATCATCAGCATCATCATCTGTCTCATAATCAGTACCATCACTATAATCACGTTTCGTATCAATATTATTACAATTATTATCTAAAATACTTTCAATATATTTATCAACTAATGAAACGCTAGAAATATTGTGCAATTTTAATAAATAACAAATCGATGTACTAGTAGGTCGTTCATTGGGTTCAAAATGTAACATTAATATTAGCAATTTGCTAATTATATTTATTTCATTATAAATATATTGGTTGTTAATATATTTCTGATGCCAACAACTATAATTATTTAAATATAAATTTATTATTAATAAAATTTATATATTTTTAATAGAAATTATAAATATTTTGTTGTTGTTAATAACTTACTTGATCATTTTGATGAATAACTCATGTACGGCAATTTTATCATTTTCATTAATTATTTTACTGTAATAAATTTAAAATTAAAATTAACAGTAAAATATTAAATATTATATTATAAATATTACTATTAAATATATATATATATATTTATTTATTAATCTTATACTAACTATATTCTGGATTTATTGCATACACCAAACAATTGCAATAATATTATACCTAAACTATAAATATCACATTTTTCATTGTATACGAGTCTACTATCATCATCGATATCATCGCAAACTTCTGGTGCCCTATAGATACCTGTACAGCAATCATTATTGTGAGAGTATGATTTGTTACCTTCACGTATATGTTCAGTGGCCAAACCAAAGTCACATAATTTTATAAACCGATTATCATTTAGTTTATCATTCAATAGTATATTATCGGGTTTGAGATCTCTATGAATAACCGGCGGATCTCTTGTATGCAAATATCTAACGAATTCACAAATTTCATTCAATAATTGACATGTAATGTAATATTCCATACAATCCATCGGTTTATTTACAGATCGTTGAAATGTTTTTTGTTTAAATTTAATTAGTTTTTTCAAACTTTGCGAACATAACTCCATTTGTATGTATAGTATGTTATTATTTGGTTCAATCCATGCATCGTAATAGTGGACAACAAATGGCGACCGAAGTTTACGTAATTTAATTACTTCAATATTATCAATAAAATTTGTATCTTCTAAAAAATAGATTAATATAATACATATTATATTTTTGTTAGTAATAAATATATMTATATATATATATATATATCAGGGATAAGCAAGGTTTAGGATTTGGTCAAGGGGGGGTCTACTCGATAAATCTTGGAGTGGGGGTCTAGGGTGTGGTGTAGACTTTTATTGCATTTTTATTTAAGCTCAAATTATTTTTAAAAAAATCCTAAATCACGGGTAAATCAAGTATAAATTTCCTAAAATTCCCGTATAAATTCCAAAAAAATTTTCTCAAAATATAGTATAAATATATATATATATATATATATTTGTTATCTTACCATCTATTGCAATTTGTTTAATAGCATATAATTCACTATTAACTTTATGTTGACATTTATAAACACTACCATAACTACCGCAACCAATACGATCAATATTATTAAAATTGTCAGTAAAATAATTTATCTGTCTTTCAGTAATATGGAAATAATTTTTATAATTAACATTAATAATTTCAATTGTTTTCTGATGTTTATCAATAAATAGATTTTCAAAATTATTATATTTAAATTGATATAAACTGATATTATCTGATAAGAAATTTTTATGATTAATTTGATAAATAAAATTACTATCACTTTTACGGATATAATTTTCATGTATTTCCCGAACATTTTCCAATCGACTAATAAATTTCGGTATTTTTATTGATGTTGTTGTTTGGCTATCATTATACATATCATAATCATCTGTARTAAGTGTTCCGCATTGATATACCCGACCATTGGTTGATAAGAAATATGTTTGTTGTATAGATATGTTATCAATTGAATCCAAATAATAACCAATAGATTTAATATTAATATCTATTAAATCGATTATTACAATCGGATTGTAAACGCGTATACCACTAGTTTTATTGTTATGACCTAACTGTCCATCATCATTACAGCCCCAACTATATACCCGGCCATTACTATCTATAGCAAATGAATTAGTTGCATAACATTGAATTGATTTAATTAAAACATTAGTATCACTATTGGTTGGAAAGTAAACCGGAGTCGGCCTATGAATAGCATCAGCTGTTTGTCCGCAACCGCACTGTCCGTCCGAGTTATTACCCCATCCATAGACAGTGCCCGCACTGGTCAGGGCTAGTATGTGAAAATAACCGCAAATAATGTCAACAATAAATGTATTTCTAGGAAATGTAACAATGACTGGTCGGCTAAACGCATTAGCACTGGTATTATCCAATTGATTGAATTGATTGCGACCCCAACTGTATATATGTTGGTCATCCCCATCATCACCGCCATCACTAACACCGGTAGTAGTTGTAGTAGTTGTCATACACAATGTAAAGTCAAATCCAGTAATAATTTTTTTGATAGACTTTCCCCGTAATTCCACTAATTCTTGTCTATAATTAATTGGTTTGTTGTGACCCAAACCTAGTAAACCAAATGTATTATCGCCCAACGTATAGACACGTTGATCATTATTTGTAACAAACCATAGACTCATATTATTCAAATAAAATTGTTTAATATCAATTGTTTTAATATCAATTGTTGGAAACAATTGTCTGATTTTATCAAATAAATCATACATTTTATATTTATATATACAGTATATATAAAATAGAAATAAATAACAACAACAAAAACTTTTATTAATAAATTAATAATTTTTAACTACTATTTGATATTTTTAAAAAAAAACATATTAATAATATTAAATTTACTAAAATTAAGTGAACTATTTTCTTATATAGTTTGATTTCAATTATCATTTAAAGTAAATTACCATGACAATAAATATTACCTCAATATATATATACTGTATATACTTTGAAACATTTAAAAAAAATTATTGATATACTTATCTACAAAATAATCCTGGATTAATTTTGATAAATAATTAAGTATATTGTTTTAGATTTTCAAATAGTAGATAAAATAAAATAAATTATTAATTATAATTTTAGTGTTTTATATAATAGATTTTAATTGTTTAATATATAATTGTGATATTTAATTGTAATTTTAATGTCAATAAATAAATACTGTTTATTACATCAATAAATAAATGTTATTTAAACACTTTTTTTATGATATTTAATTATTGATATGAAAAACTATAGAATATTATTGTATTAATAATGTATTTGTAGATTAAAGTTAAATATATAAAAATATATATATAAATATTTTTAAACAATTTTTTTAGAACATTTAAAAAATATAAATATGTAAATTTATATATAAGCTTATTATTATTTTTTAAAAAGTTAACTATGTTAAAAGTTAAAAATTTTGTAAAATTATGTATAATTTGGGAAAAATAGGACGGCAATGTTTTATTTAGTTATATAAAATTAATTAAAAAACAAACAAATATTTTCAATAATATAGCTTGTCCCGGTAATTTCATTGCATATTGATTTTGTATTTATAAAATAAAATTATTAATATTTTGTTTAGTTTGCTAATAAAATATTTAATTCTATTGTTATAATTATACTTTACTATCACATTAATTTAAATATACAGTATATACTTTTTTATATATATATATAAATATAAGATATATATTATGCAATAATTTTATTTATGCTGTTATATTTTGTTATCTAATTTTTATATGACTACAATTAGCAATATTGTTGAAAACTAGTTAAATAGTTATTAATTTTTTAACTATTTCAAAATGATATATGATCCATATTTTCAGTATATGTACACAAATATGGAAATTATTTTCATTTTTAGAAAAAATATGAATTAAAAAACATTTAAGTTATATATAATTTTTGTAATTTTACATATATTTGTGTAATATTTTACAGTTTAAGACTTATATTTTTTTCAACAATAGCTTTATAAACTAATTTGTACCTTATTTATATAAAATATTTAATATATTTATTTTACATTAAATCAATTTACAAACAAATAATTAACAACTTGTATTAAATTAAATAATAAATATTTTTATAAGTTGTTAATTATTTGTTTGTAAATTGATTTAATGTAAAATGAATATATTAAATATATTATATAATTATTATTATATTATATTTTAATTAATCCATATTATGTGTAGACTAAAAAAATAAATTGAAAAATTTTAATTATAATTTTTTTTAAATATATTTATTGATAAATACTAATACCTTTTTGTTATCAATGTTATCATTGCTATTAGTTAACTGTCTTTTATAAGTAGTAGTAGTCAGCACTTGGTGTGTATCGACTAGAGTCGATTGGTTGTCAACATCATTAACTACTGGTGCCGATAGATAACTACCATTACCATTACCACTGGTTACTTCATCAAATTGATTACTTGTGTCTACTAATACTATTAGCACAGGTAGATGATGATAATAATAATAATAATAATAACATATCATTATTAATAGTCATATCTGAAGACAACAATTTCATTACCTTTTTCGTTGACATCGTTGTCATCGGTGTCGTTGACTTCCATATCACTGATCACTGTCTGTGGCATTAAATCCGAGTCCTCATCACTGGTAGTAGTAGTAGTAGTAGTAGTAGTCATAGTACTGTTGAATAGATTTAATTGTCTAAATGTTTTCAATAAATCCAATATATTATTCAATGTATGGCCAAAATTTAGGTCCGAATGATTAGACTGATTGGGACTATTTATAGATAACTGGCCATCAATTGTTGATACTCTATCTGATGATAATAAAGGCATAACACTAGCAATACTACTACTACTACTACTGGTATTGAAATTATTGTTATCATTGTTAGCTAAATTTAAAGCTAAAAAATATTGATTAAGAAATTGTGAAATTTGATCCAGGTCACCCGATGATTGTAGGGGTACTAGTACTAGTGCCTGGTCAATTAGATTTTTCAATAGTAAACTACTATCTAGTGTATTAATGGTAGGACTTATAGTGGATAGTAATTGTTGAACAGATTTTTCAATAATCAAATTTGATTGGAACTGGTTAGATACAGGTGCCGATGATGATGATTGGTTGTACCAATTACTGGTCCCTTCACCAAATTTATTGTTTTTGTTGTCAGCACAGGTGGCTATAGTTTTATTATTATTTGGTACCGATTTGCATAAATCAT
The DNA here is from genome assembly GCF_028296485.1 of Oppia nitens. Taxonomy (NCBI): domain Eukaryota; kingdom Metazoa; phylum Arthropoda; class Arachnida; order Sarcoptiformes; family Oppiidae; genus Oppia; species Oppia nitens. The sequence goes on along the minus strand of NW_026533194.1, from coordinate 1,888,782 downwards.
ATTTTAGATTTAATTTAACCATATTTTTCAATAGTCTAACAATTTCTCTAACAGTGTTTCTATAAAATTAAATAAATAAATAAATTATTATTCAAATATTTTTTATAAATAAATAATTATTTAATATTTTTTTTAAATAATTTAAAACTTACGTATATTTTGTCTCAAATATTATCTTAAATATAGTACTAGCCATTGATTTACATAATAATTGTTGATAATTGAATTTAATATCGATATCTAGTGTTGATATTTCAGGTATATATTTATTATGAATATTACAAATAAATTCCTGCCAATCGATTACTGGATCATTCAATTGATTTTTGCCAAAAATTTTCAATATATCATTGATAACATATTGAAAATCAATTGCATAATAAACAGATATATTTTGGATAAAAAAATTGTAAATTTATTTTTTAAGAAAAAACATTTTTATTGATGTTAGTATAATTATTAATTAAAAAATATCTATACTTACATAATTGTTATTCGCAATTGTTTAATTTTATTTTCCAATTCAACTATATTGCTAAATAATTATTTATTTATTTATATACTGTATATACTTTATACTTTTTATATACTTTATATATACTTTATATATATATACTGTATATACAGTATATCTATTTAAAAAAAAAATAAATATCAAAAATTACTTACAATTGATCATCGGTTTCATCAATCAATGAATAATTATATTCTAGTTTATGATTGAGACCTTCTAGTGATGATTCATAATAGACATCATAATCAATGATAGTATCGCTATAAATAGTTAATTGATCATGTACATTTTTATTATCATCATCACTAATTGATAGTTTAAATAGACTATCAATATAATTATGGTTATTATTATTATTATTATTATTATTAAATAACAATTGATATATTGGACAAGTTTTTCAATTTTATTATAAAATTAATTGTTGTACTTTTGGGTCGTTCCCCTGACTCGTAGTGTATCATTGATTTTAATAGTTTACTAATTAGATTTATGTAATTAATAATTTTCATATTATATTTGTTATTTTCAGTCCAGCAACTTTAGATAAAATAAATAAATAAATTCTAATAAATTTAAAAATTTTAATAAATAATTTAAATAATATATAATATATATATATAACTTACTTTATAATATGTACAATTGATTCATATATTTTAACCTTGTTAGTATTTTTATCGTCAACAATGTTTCTATAATGATAAAAAAAATAAATACAATCAAAAAAAATTAAAATTTTAATATAATTTAATTTAATTTTAATTAGTAGTTCTAATTAGATTTTGTTTTTTAAATCTTGTAAATAGTTTAATAACTAAAAAAATATAATAATTTTAGCTAATAAATTTTTAAGTAGAAACAAATATAATATAAAATTATGTTAACTGTATTTAAATGATAAAAAATAAATATTTATGTTTATTTATAGACTTACTGTATATGATTTTTATTGCATATACCAAACAATTGCAATAATATAATACCCAAACTATAGATATCACATTTTTCATTGTATGGTAACCTATCATCAATAGGTCCAATAACTTCCGGTGCCCTATAGATACCGGTTCCACAATCAGCTGTATGCGAGTAGGACCTGGATCCGTCACGTATGTGATCGCTGGCCAAACCAAAGTCACATATTTTGATAAACCGATTATTTTTAAACGGATTTTCAACGATAAGTATATTATCGGGTTTGAGATCTCTGTGAATAACCGGCGGTTGTCGGGTATGTAAATATCTAACCGATTCACAAATTTCAAGCATTAGTTGACTACAAGTATAATAAACCATACAATCCATCGCCGATTCAGTAGACGATTGTTGAACTGTTTGTTCATTAATTAATTCAATAAATTTACGTAAACTTTGCTAACATAACTCCATTTGAATGTATAGTCGACTACTGTTTGGTTGAATCCATGCATCAAAATAGTGTACAACATATGGTGACCAAAGTTTACGCAATTTATTTACTTCTCTAATATCATCTAAATTCATAACAACAACAACAAAAAATTCATATAAATTTTTAAAAATAATTAAATAATTAAAAATTATAAATATTTATATACATACCTATATCATTGATTTGTTTAATAGCAAACTGTTTGCCACTATCTATATGATTACAATGATAGACAATACCATAACCACCCGAACCTATTTCATAATTTTTAGTAAAATTATTATCCAGATAATTGTCATCTGATTTTTTAGTATATTGATGATAATAATCAAATTGTGGATCAACTTTAATTATTTCGACGGTTTCCTTATTTATATTGATAAATAAATATTGAAAACTATTATAATCTAGTTTTAGTAAATTGATTGTTGATTTTGTTGGTTGTGTTGTTGAAGTTGTTGTTGTATTTAATATATTATAATTTAATTTATATAGAAAAATACTATCATTTTTCTGTATGTAATTATTATGTATTTCCAAAACATTATCCAATTGACTGATTAGTTTAGGTGTTTGGTTATCATCCATATTATTATCATCGGTTGTAAGTGTTCCGCATTGATATACCTGACCATTGGTTGATAGGAAATATGTTTGTAATATTATTAAGTCATTTATGACTTTTGAATAAAATCCAATCGATTTGATTGATATATGTTTTAAATCGTTAATTAATTTAGGACTATAGATAATATGATTGTCACCATTACCATCATCACCATCATCACCATCATCACCATCATCACCATCATCACCATCATCACCATCATCACCATCATCACCATCATCACCATCATCACCATCATCACCATCATCACCATCATCACCATCATCACCATCATCACCATCATCACCATCATCACCATCATCACCATCATCACCATCATCACCATCATCACCATCATCACCATCATCACCATCATCACCATCATCACCATCATCACCATCATCACCATCATCACCATCATCACCATCATCACCATCATCACCATCATCACCATCATCACCATCATCACCATCATCACCATCATCACCATCATCACCATCATCACCATCATCACCATCATCACCATCATCACCATCATCACCATCATCACCATCATCACCATCATCACCATCATCACCATCATCACCATCATCACCATCATCACCATCATCACCATCATCACCATCATCACCATCATCACCATCATCACCATCATCACCATCATCACCATCATCACCATCATCACCATCATCACCATCATCACCATCATCACCATCATCACCATCATCACCATCATCACCATCATCACCATCATCACCATCATCACCATCATCACCATCATCACCATCATCACCATCATCACCATCATCACCATCATCACCATCATCACCATCATCACCATCATCACCATCATCACCATCATCACCATCATCACCATCATCACCATCATCACCATCATCACCATCATCACCATCATCACCATCATCACCATCATCACCATCATCACCATCATCACCATCATCACCATCATCACCATCATCACCATCATCACCATCATCACCATCATCACCATCATCACCATCATCACCATCATCACCATCATCACCATCATCACCATCATCATTATCATAGATAATATGATCATCAGCATCACCCTCATCATCGCTATCATCATTATCATTGTGTCCTAATTGTCCAAAATAATTACTACCCCAACTGTATACCCGGCCATTACTATCGATTGCAAATGAACTGTTTGTATTGCAATAAATTGATTTGATTTTTGTTTCAATTTCTGGAAATTCAACTACAATTGGTTCTGCAATAAAATCGCATGTTTCTTGTTGTTGTTGTTGTTGCTGAAAATCGCACTGTCCTAACCTGTTATCACCCCAACCATAGACAGCGCCCTCAGTGGTCAGTGCCAGTGATTGATAGTTACCGCAAGCGATATCAGTAATAGTTTTATCGGTGAAAAAATCGACAATCGCTGGTCGGCTATAGTCGGCACCACTGGCTGTAGGTCTACCCAATTGATTGTATTGATTGCAACCCCATCATCATCGCCATCACTAACACCGGTAGTAGTAGTAGTAGTAGTAGTCATACATAATGTAAAGTCATATCCGATAATAAATTTCTGGATAGTCTTTCCCCTTTAATTCCCATAATTCTTGATTATCATCAACTGGTTGGTTGTGACCCAACCCCAGTATACCACACTTATTGTCACCTAATGTACAGACAATGTTATCATTGGTCGTAAACCACAAACAATTTCTTTTGCAATAAAATTGTTTGATTTGATTAGTCTGTATATTTCGTATTGAAAAATATTTTCTAATTTTATCAAATAAATCGCACATATTATTAACTAAATTATTATTATTATATTGTTAGTATATAAACAATATATATATATATATATATATTTTTTAGGTATAATAAAATCAAATACAGTACCAAAAAAAAATTTTTTTTTAATAATCAAATATTACATAAATTTGTGACAATATAAATAATATTTGATTATTATTATAAATTTTAAAAATTATTATAATCAACAACAAAAAATTAAAAACAATTCAACAAAAATATAGATAACTTATAAATTATTATTATTATTAATTATAGTTTTTGTAATAATATACAGTGTATAGTATAAAACATATTATTGGGATATTAAAAGAAAAATAATATTAGATATTTAATGGTAATCAATGTTATATTTATAATAATAAACAACAACAAAAAAAAAGGTTATAATTACATCAATAAATATTATCAATGTTAATAAATATTAATAATTATTATTAATATTAATAATAATAACAACTATATTAATGTATTGCTAATTGTAGTCATGTAAACATTAGATAACAAAATAAAACGCTTAAATAAAATTATTGCATAATATATATACAGTATATATAAAATTTATATATAAATTGGCGTCATATTTAAATATATGTTTAATTACTGTATATAAATATAAGTATATTTTATTAGCAAGCTAAATATCTTATTTTTTAAAAACACTTTAAACAAACAAAAACATATATGAAATAAAATTACCAGGGACACACTATACTATTCAAAAATATATTTTTTTTTTGTTTTATTAGTCATAACTTTATATAACTAAATCAAACAATGCCGGCATCTCTGGCCAGTGTATAAAAAATTGACAATTTGTTTGCCAGCAAACAGTCGGGTTCGGCAAACTCGGCTACCCGTCCGCTGTCGAGGACTAACACCCGATCGGAATCCATAATTGTATTGATTCGGTGGGCAATCGTTAGGACAGTCGACGACCTAAACTCTTGACGTATGGTTTGCTGTATGAGTGCATCGGTTTCGACGTCGACGGAAGCCGTGGCCTCATCGAGGATAAGGACACGAGTGTTACGTAACAGAGCCCGTGCCAGACATATAAGTTGTCGTTGACCAACACTCAGGTTATCACCCGATTCGGCGACCGACCAGTCGAGTCCCCGATCACTGGCGGAAACAAACTCTTTGAGATGCGACTGATCTAACACTGTCCACAAGTGATCGTCGGAAAACTGGCCAAACGGATCCAAATTGAAGCGAATTGTACCCGAAAACAGTATGGGTTCTTGAGGTATAATTGTTAGCCGAGAGCGCAACTCGTGTAGAYCTAACCGTCCGATATCTWTACCATCGATGACTATTCGACCCATTGCTGGCTCAATGAGCCTAAACAGAGTCAAAGTTAGCGACGACTTTCCCGCACCGGTTCGGCCAACTATACCTATCTGCGTATCCATAAAATAGAAATATTTAATATTATTTTTTTAGTTTATATATTTTAATATTAATATATATATATATAATAATAATAATAATAATAATACCTTTTCACCCGGCTTAATATCAACATAAATGTCATTGAGTACCAAATCTAATCCAACCCTATATCTGGTGCCATAACCTTCAAATCTAACGGCTCCCCTATCGGGCCAGTTATCGGACAATGGGTAGTCATCATCACATCGATGCCAATCGGATTCACTTTCCAATCGACAGTATTCGTCAATACGTTCGACTGAAACCATATTGTTTTCCAACTGTGCAAACGTTTTGATAAACAAGTCTAAAGTTATGGTCAAAGACATTGCATAGGATAGGGATAGTCCTATATCGCCGCCGGTTAGACTGCCCTTCCCCAGTACGGCAAACAGTGCGGCAAAAAATAGCAAACAATTGCTGAGTGATGTCAACCAAATCTGTAGCCAACTGTTGGCCACAACATTAGGATAGAGACACATCTGATTGATGTCCACTAGTCTATCGGATTCCCGTACAAACCGATCGATACACTTGTAGGCCCTAATGCTGGACACACCGGCCAGTGTTTGACCAAAATGTGAATATATTGGCGATCGGGTGGTCGACTCTAAACTATAATTTTTGCAATTTTATTTGTTTGTATAAAAAGCATTTATAATAAAAATATTTCAATTATTATTATTATTATAAACTAATTGCTTACCGTTTTAGTTGTCGTGAAGTTTTAATGTAAATAAACTATAAAAGTATATTAATAAAATTATTTATTTAAAAATAAGTATATATATATATATTGTATATAAATGTATAGTAAAACCTGGATAATATAGTAAATAACAGCTACCAGTGCCAGTGGTGCCAAAAACAATGGTGTCTTTATAGATATCGTTACTATTATACCAATCAATAATAAAAAGGCGTCTGTAGTTAAACTTTATGTTTGTTTTTGAAAATAACATTTAAATTAATTATATATTGAGAGATATAAGTATAAACTATTTGTATATTATAACAACTAATTATATCAATCAATCAATCAATCAATCAATGAATAAATCAAATTTAAATACTCGATAGTAAACAGTAGCGATCGATCCAAAACATCGGTGTCGTTACCAAATCGGTTCATCAGTCGGCCGATTGGTGTCCTATCGAAGTAATTCATCGGTGAATGCATTACACTCGACAACAGTTGCCGATGTAGACTAGCGGAGGCCCGACGGACACCGTATACGAGAAACAAACGACTGGCGATTGCAGCTATTATTGAGACGGCAATAAAGGCACTAAAAATGCCTAAATAGTAGTAGTAGTAGTAGTCGGTAGCTATAGTACTGCCCGATGAGCCGTCCGATGATAATTGTCTGCTACTACTACTACTACTACTACTACTGGTGCTGATACTGTCAATATTGTTGCTAAATATTGATAACCAAAACGCTGAACCATATGTTAAGGCATTGTATGCGATTATCGTCGATAGGAAGCCCATTGAACAGTACGGTCCTAACTGTTTGGCATATTTCATATATAGCTGCGATATATGTATATAAAGTATATTATTTATTTATTTTTGTAAAAAAAATTACTGTGTGTTTGTAATGTATTGTGAAAATATGTTAGTAAATTATTTATATAATACATATTTATATAATATGTATTATTAAATGTGTTACTATATACTGTATATACCGGTATATAGAAAATTAGATAAATTATGATGATAGTGGGGGGGGGGTACATACACCAAATTTAACCTGGCCAATTTCTACCGTTTCCATATCAGTCAATGGATTTGTAATGTTGTTGTTAGCTTTAATAATAATATCAATTGAATCACTGTTATTATTATTATTATTATTATTATAATTAACATAATTATCAATTATTGTATTAATTTCATAATCGATATTATTATTAGTATTATCTGGATTTTTATCAATACTACTACTATTTTCAGCTAAATATTGTTGAATCAAATCGGAAAAATAACAATCATTTTCCAATAGATTATCATAAGTACCGACACTTGTAATTATGCCGTCTTTTATGACAACAATTAGGTCGACATCGGGTAATACAAACAATTGATTTGTTACTAATAAACGGGTTTTATTGTTGAGAATACCGGTTCTTGAGTCGAGTACTTTACTGACAATATGTTTGCTAACATGACTGTCCACTAGATTTTGAAAAAATATTATGTTATTTATTATGCTTATTATATTATGCTATAACTAAATACCGGCCGAAAGTGGATCGTCGAGTAGGTATAGATCGGCACCGGAATAGACAGCTCGGGCTAAACTGACTCTTTGTTTTTGACCGCCACTCAGATTAACACCTTTTTCGCCGATCTCTGTCTCGTCGCCGTCCGATAGCTGTCGTAAGTCCTGTCTGAGTGAACACGTGTCGAGCACCCGGTCATACAGTTCCCGATCCATGTCATTACCAAACAATATATTCTCTTTGACCGTACAGTTCAATATCCAGGCCTGTTGTGGAACGTAGGCTACCTTAATGTCCGACCGTATGTTGACTTTACCCTTACTATCACTTATCAGATCCATATCCCCAAACAGGGCCGACATCAGTGAACTCTTACCGGACCCGACACTGCCTACTATTGCCACAAACTGGCCATCAGTTACATTGAGATTAATATTATGTAAAATCGGTTGACTATTATTATTATTAGTATCGGATTCCCAATTAAACGATGCATTTTCAACATTAATCAAACAATTATTGTTTGATATATTGTTTTCAATATAATCCAAGTGTTTATCACTATTGAGAAACTTTTCAATACGTTTGAATGATACGTAAATCTAAAAATAAAATTGATTTTTTATATTAATATTATTAKTAGTAGTAGTAGTAGTAGTAAACAATAATTGTTATCAATACATAAATATAACTATAAATTTGTTTAAATAATTTTAATATTACTGTATAAAAATATTTTACAATAATGATTATTAAACAAACAATAATTATAAGCTATAATTAAAAATTTAAAAAATTGTATATTAGAATTAAATACTAACTAAAAAATAATATATATATATAGAAAATAATTAAATAATAATTTAAGTAAATTATAGTAATAGTTACCAAGGTAATTGCATTAAACGATAATGGTAAAACAAACATTATATTTCCAACCAAATTAAACAATGATTGCGATACAAATATTTTGGATGCATTTAATTGGTTGAGTTGGTCACCCTGATTGATGGCAACATACGTACAATAGGTAATCAATTGGACAATTGTTGGACTGGTAAGGCTTAATACATTATAAACGGTAACCGATTGGCCATATCTAACAAATTTGTTCAACTCTTTGGTCCTAATTTTTTCAACTAAACCCATAAACGACTCCTCCCAGGCATACAACTGGTGTGCGTATGATTTTGATTCAAAAATGAAAATTAATTAATTAATTAATCAAAAAAAAAATATAAATAAAATTAATTAATTAAATACTTTTAAAATTTTAATTCCGTTCAATATTTCGTTCATCAAGTTTTGACGTTTGTCTTTGATTGACATCAATTGATTGGTCAATAGTACAGTATATAAACCGTTTAAAACATTGATGATAAGCGATACAAACATATAGGATAGACCGGCAAATGCGGCCACACCTAACTGTAGGTATAACAGATAGACGGCTATTATAAGTTGAATGGGATTTGATAGTACTCTAACCAGATTAACGGATTGTTCTGATATATATATATATCAATAGTAAATTTTAAAAAATATTTTTTTTAATTTAAAAAAAACAAAAATTAAAATATGTAATTAATATGAAAGAGATAGTAAGTGAGAGATAGATAGATAGATAGATAGATAGATAGATAGATAGAGAGAGAGAGAGAGAGAGAGAGAGAGAGAGAGAGAGATTTTATTTATTCATAAACTTTTAATTAAAAAAAAAGTTAAGTCTTATTTAAATTTTTTTGCCATTTTACCCCCCCCTATACCCACCCCCTGAAATCGTAAACCTTTCGCAACCCTGATTTGATATACAGTATATATATATACTTATAGAAAAAGTAATTGATAAGTTAAAAAAAAAGTAAAATATATTAATATAAATATTAATTAATTAATTAACCGCTAATTCGTTGGCAATCAATGGCCATAATGTTGACTATTTCACCGGTAGGTGTGCGCCGTTTGGCACTATTGCTCAGCACTAGTGACTTGCGATAGACGGCTGATGTTAGACACGATTTAATACGTAAACCTTTAAATAATTCAATAAAATAAATAAATAATTTTTTATTATAATAAAAACTTTAAAAAATAACTTAAATATTTTTTTTTATTATTAATTATTATATATACATGTAGCACCGATATACTCGCTAGACATTGCCTGGACAATGGCAGCGATAACATTGATGGCCAACAATAGTACAGTATAGACATAGCCGTGCCATTGGGGAGCACCGGGATCTTCAATAAACTCAATCATTAAACTGTAAATAATAATATGAAAAATATAATTATATGCACAAAAAAATCAAACTGAATATATTATTAGTTATTATAATTACTATTTTTAGTAAGTATGTAAAAAGTTAGTTTTTTTTTTTTAAAAATAAATAATATAAATAAAATAAACAAGCACATACTGTAGAATAATTGGCGATMCCATTTGCAAACAATACGATAGTATACAAAACAATAGTGACCAAATAATTTTTGGTAAATATAGTTTAGCAATGATGGCAAACAAATTTCTAGTATTACCATGTTTAATTTTTTCATTATTATTATTATTATTATTATTTTGCTTATTGTTACTATTTATAATTTTTTTATCCAATGATGATGATGATGATAATGGTGATGGTGACCATTGTCTCGAAAAACGTCTATAATTATAGACAGTACTGTCCTCCCGGCGCAGTGCCCATAGATCGTYAAACTCTAGAGACTTGTTTAGCCAACCTTTCAATAGTAGCCGATTCAYCCACTGGTAGGTTATGCGCGACGCATAGGATGCGCCCGATTTGGGACAAACAGTATGTTTGGTCCATAAGTCGCGGTCAGTATCCATATAACAGTTGTTGCTATTTTCTGGTGGCAATTGATCGGCAAATGTACAGTAGATTAATAGACARACAGTTAGCGCAAAGTTTATACAATAGAGTATGAATTCATAGTTTCGTAGCATATCTTGTGTAGCATATGTAGCCATTGATAGACCACCTAAAACAGTGTCCAGTATTAGGTATAACCAAATCCAACCACTGGTCGTAATACCGGACAATCGGTGAACGAAAAACACAAAACAAAGGGCTAGTCTTGTGATTGTTTGTACAGAAACGGCTATAATGTATGCCGTACTGGGACTGTCCGACCATTGATATTTGCGGCACAAACTTAATGCTATCATTGCTATTAGGATACCGGTGCTTGAAATGGCTACAAACAGTCTACTAGTGTTATATAAGTTCCATTTGATTAGATTTTTATTGATACCGGTGCGGACACTGTTGTATTTGTACAATAGATACGGTATGTATAACCACATGAATAGACTGGGTATCCATACAAACCACGTATTCAGCATACATGAGCTCAGTGATGGTCTGCTAGTAAACCATACAATTTGTTTATCCTATAATAAAAACATATTATTATTTTATTATTATTATTAAATTTTATTTTCTATTTTATTAATATATTATTTTAATTATTATTATTATTTTAATGCTTACCAATAGTTTATCATTACATATATTTTCAAACATTGTTAAATATTTTTTGAAACTATTTGTTTAAATAAATATTATTAATTTTTTCAACAACAAAAAAAATCAATTTCATTTTAATTCATACAATAATTAAATTAGAAATAATATTATTAATTAAATTAAAAATTTTTATTACAATGACAACAGCATAATTGCTATAAATATAAAAATTGTTTAATCACATTGAATGAGCATTAAATTGAATTTATTGTAAATTTAATTTACACAGTATTATCATAAAAAAAAATAATTTGTAATATATATATATATGTAAGACATATGCGAAAAATTAACACTAAACAATAAATACTATTTAAAAACCAGTTGAAAATGCTAGAAAGCATTATCTAAAACAAATTTTTATTACGCAAATTACTTTTTATTATCATATAAACAAAATATTTACTCATGATAACCATTAGACCATATGAGTCATATTACTAAACTATTAAGTGACAATTTTTATGATGCAATATTTTTAGTGATGCAATATTTAAGATGCAATATTTGTCGTTATGGAATATATATGATGCAATATTAATGGATATTTATCCACCATTTTATAAAAAAATTATTGTTATAACTTAACATTGTAATTAACTGCATTAAGATGTTTAACTTACATTTTGACAACTAAACCTTAGTTTTTTTTTAATTTATCTGTTCCTTAAGAGATATCAAAATTTTATTTCTTATTCCTATAACTTACTTTTGATGCTTTATTCAAATTTAAACTTTAAATTTTTTTTACTAATTTTTTTGTACTTTGGCCGCCATTTTTTCTATGTTCTTGAAGAGATATCAAAATTTTAATGTTGATCCCCTATACCTTATTTTTGATGATCTAACCGAATCTGAAATCAGAATTTCAAAATTCGAAGTTCGAAAACCAACACACACACACACACACACACACACACACACACATAGAATCCATAAAACAAATTTTAAAAATTTGTTTGAAAAACATTTCTCAATATATCTATTTTGTTTATAATGTGTTGTCCACTATAGAGACAACTGCTTTTAATTAATGTTTTATATTTTCTCCCTATCAATGCTTATTTGTCATTTAAAAAACAAATTTTCAAAAAGTCATAAATCTAATACTTCCCGGATAGCGATTTATACCAAAATTGATTTCAGAGTAGAAGAGCTATAAACAAATAATAATTAATTGGGTACAAACTTTGTACAACCAAACACTAATGAGTAGAGCATTTATTTCACAAATAACTTATATTTTTAGTGATTAAAGATATTAACAAATAATTAGATATAAAAGCAATTGATTGAAAACTAATAATTATATCAAAAGTTTTAGTCACATAAACACTTATAACAACATATTTTTAAAGGTAGTTATATATTATCAATTATTAGCACATATTTCGCATATAACTGTAAAATAATAGTTGAATTACATTTTTATTATGTATTATTTGTGTTGAAATTTAAAAAAATAGTATTTTATATGAATGCAAATTTATTTGTTATTTTTGTAGATTAATAACATAATATTTATGATATATTTTCAACAATTTCCTAATGTCTACTAAAAGACAATAGGAGTGAAAGCATTATTTGCATTAATTAAAATTTATACCAAAATTTTAAAAGCTAAATATTTTTATATTATGTTTTTTAAGTTTAAATAAGAAAAATATAAAATATTGTTTTATCATTAATTGTAACACAAAATTACTTAATTGTAATTGTAATTTTAAATATAATCACATATTTAGACTTTTCAAAACAATTATAAGCACCTATTTTTACAATTTTAAGCAAATATAGTCACATATTTTCATGTTTTAAAGCAAATATTTTATTGAATAAAACCAGAATTTTAGTCACATATATCTAAAGTTATTACTAATGAGTTACAGACCTCCAAACATGTACCCAGTGTTGCATCAAGACTCCAGTCCTCCAATGGAGTACTAATTGCAACAATGAATCTGACCTCTGATTGGTAAGTACCGGAGCCATCAACTTCAACATAATTGAGTATAAAACCAATCATTAATGAGATCCCCATATGAGGATACAGGAGTCACTTTGAGATCTACTCATTTTTATCTGTTTTATCCTGTTTTTTACATTCAATAATTGTTAACAATTACTATATATTAATCTATGTATTTAATCCTATTGTTTAATTAAAATAATAAATTACAAACTTATATTAATCCAATAACTGGTGTCTCAATTCATTTTACCACCATTAACATCATCATCATCTACAATCAACTAATAGACTAGTGGATCAACTAGGCGACTGCACATCAAAATACTACAGTATTATATAATAATACTAACAATAAAACTGCTAGTCTTATATATATATATATAAATAATTGATTAATTAATTTACAATAAACTACATGAATTATAATAATTGAATTTTAAATTGTATTATTTGTTTAAAAAAATGCATTTTAATAAAATAATTTTTGTATTGTTTTATTGTTTTAAATGTGTTGTTTTACTTACTTAAACGGTAAAACACACACACATTTAATTAACAACTTATTTATAAAAATAAAATACAATTATTGTTAATTATATACATAATAAATTATATTATACTATAAATTAAATAATAAGATATTTTTTCCACTAAATTATTTATAAGTCAATTTTAAAACTATTAATACTATTAATATAATTTAAAAATTATTTTTTTTGAATTAAATATATAGTATACAGTATATACAGTATATAATTTATAGTTATCTTAACAAATTTTATTTTAAAAAAATATTGATTAAATTTACGATTAATTTAGTATTTTAATTGAAATGTATTGTTTTGTTTATCTGATTAATAGTAATGTCGTTTAAAGTGTAAAAATGATTAATTAAAAAAATTCATAATTAATATATATACAGTATAATTGTTAAAAATACTAAAACAAAAAAAAACAATCTTTAATTTTTAACTTTATGTATTAGTTTTTTTTATTAATTATTAATTATCCAGATTATGATGTCGTTTAGGCTAAATAAAAATAATTTAAATAATTAAATAAATTTAAATATAATTACTATATTATCATATATTTCTAAATAATATATATATATATATATATATATATATATATATATATATATATATATATATATAATACCTGTTTGTTGTTATCAATGCTTTCATCATTACTGTCCCTATTATTTAATTGTCTTTTATTAGTAATAGTATTATTATTATTATTATTAGTCAGCACTTGGTGTGTATCGGCTGTAGTCGACCGGTTGTGTTGGTTATCATAATTATTATCATCTACTGGTGCCAATTGATAACCACCACCACCAACACTGGTTCCTTCACCAAATTCATTATTTAGGTTTACTACAAAATAAAGCACCGGTAGTTAATAATAATAATAATCACATTTATCTGTCATATATTTGACTATCATTTTTTTTAAAAAATTTCTTTTATTACCCTCTTTTTTATATTCATCTGTGTTATCGGTGTCGGTGTCGGTGTCGATTTATTTTTGATTCTCTATGCAATTCTAAACGTTAAAAATTTTTACCTAAATTTTTTTTAACTTTAGCCGCCATTTTCTCCATGTTCCCGAAGAGATATCAAAATTTTAATGAATGTACCCCCCTATACCTTATTTTTGATGATATAACCGAAACAATACTAACAAATATTATAAAGATAGGTGCAAAAAATATGGGAATAAACTAATTGTGTTTAAATTTAATAGTTATTGATTTAATAAATTAAACATTTATTGCAGATTAAATTAATTATTTATATATAATTATAGAATAATTACAATTAATAATTAATTGTAACCCGATTGGCCGCAAAACCATTTTCTATTCGGGTATTTCTAATGAAAACATACAGAAAAACATTATGTCTAATCGGGAGTATGACTTCCCGAATAGAAAAGTGTATTGCGGGTAATCGGGTTAAAATTAATTATAATTATTTTGATATTATATATATTTATAATTTGATGAGCAATAAAGTTTAATTTATTAAATCAATAAATCTTAATTTTATTCCACAATTAGTAAATTCCCATTTTTTTTGCATCCATCTTTACAGTAAACAATTTTTTAATGTGTGTGATTTGTTAACACCCATTATTATGTACATCAATGTTTAAATTAATTAATGTTAAAAAAAACAATTTAATCGCAATAAATAAAAAATGATTTCAATTGGCGTTATATTTAAAAAAAATATTTCGAATAGTTAGCTAGTTAATTTTAAAGGTTATAGTTAATAGTAGCAAGCTAAATAAAAATAATACTAATAGTTTTATTTGTGTCAATTTAAAAAAAAATTAATAAAATAAAATTACACATTTTATATTATTGAAAATATTTTTTTTATTATTAATATTTTATAATTAACTTTTTATATAACAAATTATTGATGATTATTTATTTAAATTTTTTTTTCCATACAAAACTATTGATGTGTAATATTTGAAAATTATTTTTTTGATACAAACAAAAATAATCAGTCAATTAATTGTAATAATAATAATATTAAATAACAACAAAATGATAACACAATGTGTGTGGTATGTATGATATTACTGTATTATATATCATATATCACAGTATTAATTAATTAATTAATTAGTTTACAATTAAACTAAAATAAATTTTAATTTATAAGTTTTAACTTGTATTATAAGTAAAAAAAAATAATTGTATTTTTAATAAAATATTTTTGTATTGTTTTGTATATTACCGGTAAATATATTTTTTTTACTTAAACGTAAAAAAAACATTTACCGATACTTACGGTTAAAAAAATACAATTATCGTAATTATACACAAAAAAAAACAAAAATTATTACAACAAATCAAATATATTTTTTTTAACACTAAATTATTTTCAGTCAATTTTGTCTGATATTAATATATTTAGAAATCATAATTTTTTTTTGAATCATAAAAAATATATGTATAGCTGTCTCAACTTAAATAAAACAAAAAAAATAATGAGTAAATTAACGATTAATTGGTATTCAAAATCCATTGTATTGTTTGTTTGATTGATTGACTAATAGTAATCGAGATTCAGATGATGTCGTTTATACTATAAAATTAAAAATACATAAAAAACAAAAAAAGAAAACAAATAAACAAAAAATTTACTGATAATAATCATTTGATTGATAAGCACCGGTAGGTGACCACCGGTGGTGATGATTGTAATCACTAATAACAACCTGTTTGTTAGGGCTATCGTAGTCGCTGACAAGAGATCTTTTATTGGTAGTATTTTTCGCTGGACTCCTGTAGTCGATATCGGCCGCCGATTCGGTCAATTGGTCATAACTATCGGTCATAACACAACCACTGGTACTACTATTATACCGTTGAATGGCTTCCGATATCTTGGAATTGATGTACAAATAGCTAACTGTCAGTGAGGGTCGTTTGGTTCGTAGGACTACCAGTGCGTCGGTTAGTCGACTTTCATCGGGTCTATCAATGCTAAACAAGTAGGAGTTGGTAACGTTTGGTTCAGTTGTTATCAGTGATGGTATGATATTAACAAATTCCAGACAGTATTTAACTATACGGGCCTTACAGTCGACGGCCATATCATAGGCGCCGATATTCTGTGTATAACAACAACAAAAAAAAGAGTTTACCGAAAATATTTAGTAAATTTTTTATTAAAAAAAATGTCCACAATTTCAATACCTGTGCGCAAAATATAGTCCAATAGCGTAGTACATCCTCGCACTGATACGGACGCCACTGTTCGACCAATTGTTGTCCGTGTTTTACCCGAAATCCTGTTAACGACATAACTTCGGCAACTTTCCGATAGAGACCGGTATTGGTATCCATTCGACAGTGTTTTTGTAGGGCTTTGATCACTTGAACCATCAGATTCAAGCACTTAAGTTCATCAATACGGCCGACCAGTTCCAGTTGTAGACTATTTAGCTTCAAATTGGTATTATCTGAGTGTATCTGATTGTCGATAGTCTGAACCAATTGGTGTTCATCAGCTGATTTGACTCTACCCAGACATCGGACAAACTTTTCACGGGCTTTGGTTAACAGTTTATAGCGGGCATTGTTTGTCGTAAATATGATCTGATTGTAGGCCAAAAACAACGGGAACTGTATCTTAGCCGATTCAAAGTCACGGCAATTGATTAATGTCTATATAATAGACAAAAAAATAATTTTACGGTAATTATCGGTAAAAACAAAATGTCAAAAAAATTTTTTTACTTTTAAGTATAGTTCGGTAAACCTATGATAGGCCGACTCCCACCAGTCGATGGACTGGGAGTTAAAACCTTGAGTTAGCATACGATTGTGTACAACAGTACACCATTCGTAGGTTGATATCAGATCGCAATACGACTGCGACAGTTGCAAAATCACGCGCATCATTGACTCGTATTTTTTGACGTCCGATTCGCACGTAATCAACGGTTCGTTCAGCGAATCGGATAGCGATGGTGTCGATAGGACTGTACGATCATCAGCTGCTGCTGATGCTGAGGAGGAGGAGGCACTGGTAGATGATAATGTTGTCGATGATGATGATGCAGATGATGATGGTGGTAGTGGTGTTGTTGGACAAAGAGTCGATTGAAAAACATTAGTAATAGTAGACGATTGATGTAATGATGGTTTAAACTTTTTGGCGAAACGTTTGTCGACTATTCGAAAACTATTAACAAATTTATGAATTGGCGGCGATTTTTGGTGGTCACTGGAATTTGTCGGCGATTTTCGGTGGTCACTAGATTTCTGGTCACTACTAGTAGTCGTAGATTTTTTCGAATATTTTTGTTCACCTTTTTCGATGTCATCCACACTATTATTCGACCCTTTAGTCGATGATTTGTCCGCTGTTTTTGACGACTTTTGGCTATCAGAGGAGGTCGTCGACGCCGTAGCCGACGCACCGGTAGTTGACTTATCGGACGGTTTGATAATCTCGTCGATAATCAAACAATCGTCGTCTTGTTTATAACTATTCAATTGCTGAACCTTTTGAACCGAACCGACAATTGTATCGAAATTTTTTTCATTTAATCTCAATCTTCGCTGAACTTTACAGCCTTTCAGTGATCGTCTGTCAATTGATTCCAGTATTTTCGTAATCTTGACATTAGAGTAGAAAACAGCGTCCAATCGTATAGTTGTTATAATATTCAGAAATTCAAACAAATATTCGGTAACTCTATAGTAGTGTTTCAATGCTTTCTTATAGCTATCTAAATGCTGTCCACAAAAAATTAAAAGTATACAAAAAAATACAAACAAAAATATTATTAGTTATAATTAGGGTTCGGTTAATTCCCCCCCCCCCCATCCACAGGAAACATAAGGGAACTGTTAGGAAAATATGTAATAATTGAAGGGATTCTGATCCTAATCCTAGTTATAAAAAACAACAACAAAATAGTCAAACAAACAAAAAAAATACAATAAAAACTCTCAGAAAACCTTATCATAAAATATAATCCACGCTTTGAGCAGTTGTTCGCAATCGTCGGCCGATCGATAGACACACGAATCGGCCAACAGATTCGATACTTTAACATAAAGTCCCGGTTCTTTGTAATGGCTTTTCAAGGCTGCGATAGCCTGAGCTATCAAATTGAATGTCTTGATTGCCAATACATTGTTTTCCACTTTCATTTGTAATTCATTGTAATCTTTGCGATATTTTTCCTGTTTCTGTTGCGAACTGATTGTCTTTTTCAGTGTTTCCAAGTCGTCCGCTTCGATCGGCGGCAATGTATTGGCCATTATTTCCTGAGACCACTTTCGTTCAAAATTTTTGACAAACAGATGTCGACCGGCCATCAGTTTACGGTATCGAGAATTTCGTTGATTAAAGTAAAGTGTGTTAAACTCGGAAAAGTAGACGAACTGACTCTTGGCTTCGGCAACGGTCTGATACTTGTGTAGAGACTGTGAGATACAGAGAAAAAAACAATTAAAAATTTTATCTTCATTTTCATCTATTAATCAATCAATCAGTTAATATTACATCAATATATTTATCGACATATAGTTTGTAACACTTTTCCCAAACACATGGATCATAGTTTTTGAAGCCTTTCGAAGTCATTCTCTGGTGTATCACATGAAGCCATTCAAAGTCAACAATCAGATCACAGTTATTGGATGAATAGTCTTTGATTACGTCCAAAAATAATGAGTATTTTTCGCGAATTTCGTTATTCAATTCGCTAATCAATAGATGTTCACTACTACTACCACCACTAATGGTGACGGCACCGGTAGTTTGAGGTACATTTTTTGTCGACGATGATGGCGGCGGTGGTGATGGTGTCAACCGATCCTTATTATTGTTAGTATTATTCTGACGAAAACAAGGTTTTGCCATTGAAATGTTCTGTTTATAATCTTTGAGTCGTGGATCAGATGATGATGTGGAGGAAGATCGCGAATCACTGGTTTGACGCTTATTATTATTATTATTATTCTTGTTGTTCAACAACGGATAATGAGGTATTCGCCGCGGAGGATATACCGGTAGTCCCGAAGCCATTAGATGTAGCTTATCGTTTGCCATTTGACGATTAGATCTGGGATCTCTCAGATGCGGCGCCGGTGTTGGAGGTGTTGGCGATGACGGTGACGGTCGTACTAATCCGTGGTGACTGTGCGGCGGCGGCTGCAGTACTACTTGTACTGGTGTTATCACTTGCGGCTGAGATTGTAGTACGGCTTGCGGCCGAACGGTAACTTTGATGGCCGAACCAGATTTGATTGGTTCGTCAGCCGACATAATATCAAAGTATTTCTTGTAGTGACTGCTGAACAGCTATAAAAACAGATAAAAACAAAGACATCATTAAAAAAAAGCTGATCCACTAATAGCTATCATATGATATATCTGAAGACAAATCAAATGCATGAAAAAAATACCTGAAACTGATGCGACTGAAAGTCGACGGCAATATCGAAACGGCCATCGATTACGGGTATAATCTGTTGGATCTGTTTCAAGATTGGATCAAATCTGGATTCAGATTTACAACCCGCTGGCCGTTGAATGTCAAACACTTGGCCTTTGTATAGCCATTCACCGAATTTTTGGCCACTCATATGAGTTGCTGTTTTTTGGTGGTGGTGATGGTGGTGATGGCCACTTGAGTTAGTATTATTATTATTATCACTTAGCAGAGCTGATCCCACTTTCAACTAAAACAAACAAACAAAAAAAACTAAAAACTAAACACCAATTACTGTATAATATCAATGAGTTGTTTGTTGTTTTGAATTACATTTTTTTATTACTTAATGTTTACATTAGATAAACATTTATTAATTACAATACTATTATATTATTGATGTCATTATTATTATTATTATTATTGTATTAATAATTTTTAAGCGCTATTTTTGCATAAAAAAATTCAATACAAACATTTCAATGACAATTATAATATATATATACATATAGTGTATAAACGAGTAACATATGGAGTCAATATGTTATGTATGTACTGTAGTAGTAATAGTATTAAAAAAATATATGCGTTATTGAAGTATAGAATTTTTTTGCTGTAATTTTAATATAGTATCAAAAAATTGTGATTATATGTACAGTACAGTAAACTGTAGAAAACACTAACATCAAAAAGTACCTATTTTGTAGTACACTATACAATTAATTTATAACTATTTTATATAACAACAACAACAAAATTAATCGTAACGTTGTTTTTGTGTAGAGTTTCTGTTAATATTATATGTATAATAATAATGTCATACATATAGTACAGTACATACACCACAACAACAATAATAATAATAATAATAATAATAATAACAACAAAACAACATTGCATTCAATATATTGAATGATATTTTTATTTTAATTATTTTTTTTATTGAATTTTAAAGACAACAACAAAAAACACATGTATTTTCAGACATCACTGTTGTATCGCTGACCGCCAACCGATCGATCGATCGATGACATCGACACCCGTAATGGCCAACAATAATAACCCGCCGACGGCGGCGCCGACCATTAACGCCGAAGTCGAAGAACTGGCCTATTATAGGAAATACGTGGACCTATTGGAGACATATAGGAAATGGTTGATCATATTTACCGATAATGCCGGCGGCGGTGGTGGTCATCACCATCATCTGATCCAATTGAATGTTGTAATGGATTTGGAAAAACAGTACACAAAGATTGTCAGACCCGATCATCAATTGGTCCATAAGATGATGAACACCATCGGTTGCGGCAGCGGTGACGGTGGCGGCGCCGCCACCACCACTACTGTTGCTTCCGCTACAGAAACCAATCGATTTCGGCCATCAAATGGTCACCAGATGATGATTGACGACACGCTTACCGATGTGGCCAACACAGTCGTCACCACAAATAGTCCTACAAAAACCATTGATCAGTTGTCGCCGACAATTGATATCGTCGACAGTATCGGTGTTGATGATAGTGGTGGTCAACAAAAGACTGGATCCGCTGTTACTATTAGTAATGATGTGGTGATGGATGATGAAGACAATACTGTAATTGTTGTACCAATCATGCAAACAGTCGATGAAGTGGTCACTACTACTATTACTACCAGTCCTATCACTACTACAACGGCTATCACAGCAGCCGCGGCGTCCACTACTGTCGCCACCATTAGTAAAGCAGCTCAACAACAATCTTCGTCATTATCATCGCCAACGATGATGTGGCCGATAACGACTAGCCATTTGTCGTCGCCGTTGTCCTCATTTCAATCGATTAGCAAAAGTTTTAATAAAACAACCGATAATTTTACGACAACCACAACAACAACATCAATGGCTAAAACAAAGACAACTGCAACGACTAAAACCGTCGATAGTAGTAGTGGTGGTTATCGGCAGTCTTTGTCGACTAAAAGTAGTGGTTCGACTGCGACGGTATCGGTAGACAACAAAACAGATGACCATCGACGGTACCAATCGTACAACAATAACAACAAACGGTTGACTACAACATCTACTACTACTACTAGTAGTAGTAGTAATAGTCGAAAGTCTGCAACAGTTAGACCATTGGTGTTAAACAATTTTGTAACCAATAATAATAATGATAATAGGATTAATACCACTACTCATGAGTCATCGTCACTGTTGTCGCCGTTGTCGGACAATCGCAGTACTGGCGAAAGTACCGACAGTCTGGACGATATCGACTGGAATAACGAACCGTTTGGCTCTGATATTGCCGCCGCCGCTGCCAAACGTATTGAAACACCTGTTGCCGATACAGTGTTGTCGATGAAAAAGTCACCGCCGATGACAACGGTAACGAAAAAAGTTTTCAACAAAAATGATGGTACTGTTAGAGTAGTATCGTCATCAACATCATCACCGCTGGCCATCAGTAGTGCTACTACTGCTAATAGGTCTACTGTGACGACCACTACCGCCAACAAATCATCAGCAACATCACCACCGGTGGTGGTCAGCAGCACTAGTAGACCGCCAGTGGCCAACATTTCAGCCAACACTAACAACAAAACGCGGACGAAGCCGGTGCCACCAGTTATCACTTCATCATCAGCTTTGGTCAGCAGCACAATCACCACTACTACTGGTGGTAGTAGTAGTAGTAGTAATACAGTCAATCTTACCATTACTACCAATACCAACACCACCACTGGTGGATCTGCAAACAAATTGTCGGCAAAAATCGCTAGCACTGCCATAAAAACAATAACTACTACTACCGGTAATACTGGTAGTAGTAATACAGTCAATCGTACCAATACTAACACCATCAATGTACGATCGGCAAACAAATTGTCGACAAAAACAACCGTCACCCGTAGTATTCCTAGCACTGCCCTATCAACTACTACTGTTCCTACTACCGGTACTACAACTGGTCCGCTGCTAAACGTTAACAAAAGTGCTATTACCTATAGTCGACTTAGTAGTAGTAGTAGTAGTACTACAAAGTGCAATGAATTGCCACCGATGACGACGGCACCGCAACCATCACCACCAGTACCTCCAATTGGTCACAACATTACTAGTATTAATAGTGGTTTAAAGCCATTAGTGTCCAGTGGTCAGTACGTATCTATGGTCGATACCGACGATCCATTGATTTGTGGTAACTAATTGTCTTAAATGTCTATTATTTATATCTATTTTATTAATTTAGTAAATAATAAAATGTTTGTTTTTTTTTGATTTATTTTTCCAGCGATTCACCAAAATATCGGTTTACAGACAGCCGGCACAACGGCTGTCGGCTATAAATGCAATTACAATGACTGTACGTTTATGTCGCCGTCGATGGACACCACCCGACAGCACACTCATCGTCATCTCGCAGACAATCCGTTTATATGCGATCTGTGCGACAAAGCCTATCCGTTTGCCGACTATGAACGCCATCAGCTATTGATTCATCCGCAATGCGGCAACAAATTGTTAGTCCGATGTCGTTACCGTGGTTGTCACTACTGGACCGGCAGCAAAGATCGGCTGGTTATGCACTGTAATGCTCAGCACAGCAGCGGCAAAGATGATGAAACTGTTGGCGACTGTCGACGCGAATCGTTAAAAACTTGTTTGAAACCAGTCATCACTGCACAGTCCGATAGGACAACAACAACAACACCAACACCTGTTGTTAGCCGAGAATCAGTTGTCGACGGGTTAGTCAATCATAAAAAGTTTAGACCGAATTCGGCTGTAAAATCGCCACCAAAACCAAGCATTACTAAACCACCGAAGATGACATATTCACGTAATAAGTCGTCGATGTCGTCGTCATTGTCATCACCGATGATGAGGATGATGGTTAGCACCACTGGTATTACTAATCTAACTATTAATACTACTAGTATTACCACTTCTCCTATTACCGCTGCTACTACTACTGCTTCTACAACTACCGGTTCTGTTTGCTCTACCACAGCATCTGCAGCACCACTAAAACAGTATCGAACTATATTACCATTAAATACTACCTCAACAACAACAACAACAACATTGACTACCAGTGCCGACACCACTACTATCGCAACCACTGAGAGGTCCGTCCGCTGTCAGCACTCGGGTTGCGAACTACTGTTCAAAACGACATTCACAATGAAAGACCACTACAATCGTATTCATCGATCGGATACCTATGAATGCCAATGGCCAGAGTGTACGGCGGGTCGTTTTAGCTCACGTCGCGAGCTCAAGGTTCACGTTGACCGACATATGGACAAACAGAATACGTTAGGCAAACTTAAGTCGGCACTGGCCAGTGGACAGTATACACTACGGCCGAATAGTTCAAATCATAATAACTGCAATAAAATGTATTCCGGTAAGTGTGTGTGACTGACTTCAATGACAACTCCCACCCACCCTTCCATACAATAAGCTAACTGTCCATTGATTTTTTAATTAGCCGTTATCGCTGCGAATAGCAATGAAAAATTGGGCTTCAAGTGCAAGCATGGGGACTGCAATTTTAATCATATCTACCAGTACCTGATGAGACAACATTACGCTACACACTACACCAAAACCAACAACAACACCAACAATGGTAGTCAATACCAGTGCGATATTTGTGGCAAAACGTTTGCCCTTAAGATCTATGTTAGACACCATCAGAATAAATATCATCGAAAGCTAAGACAGAAGTCGAAGTCGAAGCCGAGACTTAAGAATAATTCCGATAAAACAATTGTTGTACAAAACAATAGAAAATTGCGGCCAAAAACCAGTAGTCGTAGTCATCGATCATCGGCTCAGAGACCACTTGCAGAGTCACAAACTACTACTACCAGTGCCAACAAAGTTACTAATAATAATAATAGTAATAAAAGAAAACGGTATTCATTGCGTACAAAACTAAAGCCAAAAATACCGGCAACAGTGGTATCGTCGTCGTCACCGAAACAACAGAGTAGTCCGAAAAAAGTGGACAACGATAACGGTGGTGGTGGCGGCGGCTACAGCTGGAAGTGTCGACACAATAACGGCAACTACAGGTGCTCCAAGACATTCACCAGCAGTGCATTGCTTGAAAAACATAAGACAGAGGAACATATGATGAATAGTAGTCCAGTCATGGTATCATCGGTTCCGCCGCCGCCCACTCCGGCACTGGCATGCAATTGGAAGGGCTGTACAAAACGTTTTGACAGCCAAACAGAACTTCATTTACATCGACGTTCGCATAACCGTAGCTCACGACTGACCTATCAGTTGCGTACCGATAAACCGTTGGCCCGATCGCGACAGCTGTCGTTGGCTGACCCGAAACGGTCGCCGTCATCATCATTATCGACGGCGGCGGCGGTGGCGGGAACACTGAAGGGCCGATATCGTTGTGATTACGAGGGCTGCAATAAAAGTTATGCATTCAAAGAGACACTCTATTTACACTCGAAAAGCCATAAAAATAATAACTATAATCTGAGAAAATAGTTACCAATAATAATATGTCTTATAGTAATAATAATAATAATAATTAATGTTTTTATTAATTTTTTTTTAAAATAATTATTTTATGATTTTTTCTTGTATCTCATTATAGAATTCATTACACATTTTCTACAACAAAAATAATTTATAATATTGTTTTAGTATTTTATTTTATTATATTGTTTTTTTTTTTGATTGATTGATTAGACTTATAATTTTTTAATTAGTATTATAATATTTTTTTAGTTTGTTTTTGCAATACATATATTTTATTATTATTATTATTATTAATTAAATAAATACAGTAGACAAATAAAATGTATTAATTTTATATACAGTAATCATTTTAACTGTATTTACTAATAATGTTACAGTATATATATATATATTGATAATATAAAATTTATTATTATTAAAAAAACAATTATATTTTTAGATTTACAATTACCACTCTATAGATCTCATTGATTGTTATAAATATTGTCAAATTGTTATATATATATTTTTATATTGAATACATAATAAACATTAAAATTAATTAAATAATTGAATTTATGTTTGGATTAAATTTCTAATAAGTTTTAATAAATAATTAATAAATAATAAAAACTTAAAAATAATAGAAAAAAAATTACACACAAATAAAACTTAGCTAGTTAATAAAAAATTAAAATCAAAATACTGTTATATAATAATAATTTGCATGAAAAATAATTATTTAAATATTCAAAAAATATATCATAAATTAGTTTCAATTTACAATTGATTATCACAATCATCATGATTTTTATTGTTAATTGTATCATGGTGATTATCAATAGTAGTTTTATTATTATTATTATCATTAAACTTGCTAACATATTTACCTAGATAAATAATTATCACTAATAATACAATACTGGCCACTGACATTGGTATAGTAAAATAAATATACATTAGGGGATTATCCTCAATATACGTGCCAAACAAAAATGGTACAAAAAATTCAGCCAAACATGTGAGCAAAGTGATTACTGAACCAATTGAATCGTTGATTGGTGTAATCAATTCAATTAGATTCATCAAACAGCCTAATAGTGGTGCAAAACCTAAACCATAGACTATGGTAGCCAACCATAGGACAGCATAGCCGTTGGTGAACAAGTAGATAATATAGGCACCGGTAGTTAGCGATAGCGATACCAATAGTATTGATTGTGGCCGTAAGTATTTGGTCAGCAAAATACATGCTAATTGACTGACCACTAGGGCTATACCGAAACCGGTCGACAAAAGTGCAGCCGTTTGTTGGCTAACATTCTGGCCATACAAGCGGACAAATGTCGGAAAATATACGTAAAACGAGTGTTTTATTGAATAGTACCAGAAATATATGATAAATATAATCAATAATTGCAAAAATATCCATTTTGTTGGAAATAAATCTTGTTTAAATTGTTGGATAAATTGTTGAAATAATTTTTTCAAACAATTATTATTATTTTGATTTTGATTATCATTATTATTATTATTAGATTGTCTATAACTATAGCTATTATGTCGGGGTATACAGGTGAGGAGAATAAAGTTGAAGACGTTTTTGATGAACGATTTACTAGTTATGGCAAATATTGGATAATAGATTTTTACTAAAAAATAATCTCCAAATATGTAAAATTGTTATCATATAAAATATTTTAAAATCTAATTAAAAATGTGGCTACAATTTACTTTCAAAGTTGAGATATACCTTTAGGCTTTTTTAACCAAAATTATTTTAGTGATTTTTGTTTGTTTAAAAGAGTATTTTAAATATTAAAAAACTGTTATTTTTTGGGAACATAGTAAAACTTAGAGGCATCATTTGCTAAAAAATAAAATTAATTTTTAATAAAAGCAATAGTCGTTTTGACCATTTAAAATTTCTATAGACATTAAAGTTATTATTTTAGTTAATATCTTTAATAATAGTGAAAAAATAACTAAATATGCTTTAAATAAAAATAATATTAATAATTTAAAGATATCTTTAAAAAAAATACTAAATACTATAAATTAATGATGAAAATTTTTGTCTAAAACTTTACAGTCTTAAACAATGATAAGATTGAGTATATCTTCAAGATTTTCTATATTTGTTTTTTAGATATTTATTAAAATATAATTTAATTTTGATACATTAGACATGACTATATAAAATGCGGAAAATATAATTTATTTCCGAACTTTAACTAGAGTATAATTTTTTATATTAATGTGATTTTCCTTTATTAATTTAAGAAATTTTTATAAAATTTTGCTGTGGATTTTGAAGTTTTAGAACTAATTAATTGTTTTAAATTTTAATTTTTTAATTATAGTTATTAATATAACAATTATTAATTTAAATTCATTTATTTGAGGTATATTTAACTTATTTTATTTGTCTCTGGACTTGGAATTTTAGAACTTTTATGCAATTTTTTCAACTAATGTTTACATTTAATATTAGAAATTATGATTTTTATCACTTTTTTTGTTTTAAAATATTTTATTATTAAATAATAATAATTATTATTGTTTAAAAATCACTAAAAGTGTATTCCAACTTTGAAAGTAAATTGTAGCCAAATTTTTAATCGGATATTAAAATAATTTTTATCACAACAATTTTACATATTTGGAGATTATTTTTTAGTAAAAAAATAATATCTAATATTTGCCATATTTTGTAAATCGTTCATCAAAAACGTTTTCAACTTTATTCTCCTCACCTGTATATCGTCTAAACATGAAAACAATTAGCATTATAATACCGCTCAGGGATATTATAGATCCAATAACTATATAAGTAGTATATATCTGGGTATCGGTTATCTGTGTTATCATACATGTTGATGATAATGATGATGATGGTGATTTAGTAGAATTATTTAGCATGGTCATAATATCGTTGACCATATCATCGACAACTAGACTATTGGTACAATTATCATCCACCAGGACAGTTATCTCCGATGATAGAAATGGCTTAACAATTAGCGGACTAGTAATTGTTGATAAACTAAAAACCATACCCAACGCCTGTATGTACGGACCACATTGGCGGTCCCACATTTCAACTATCCATACATTAACCAATATATAGCTACCAATGTTGGCCAATGCTACCAGTGTCTGGACAATTGTAAACTGGGTCAGTGTTGCCAGATTTGGTATCAGTGTATTCAATATGCCAACTAGTATTACTATTGAACCGTATAATAACTGTTTGTTTATATATTTGGACACAATATGTACTTGTTGTGTTTTTAAAAATAAAAAAAAATTAAAAATAATTTGTAGATTAGATTTTATATAATTTTTTTATACAGTATATATTAATATTAATTTAATTATATATATATTTTTTTAAAATAGTAATAACTTAAAATAAAAACTATAAAAATAATTTTTTGAAAATTTTTATCTAAATATCTAATAAAGTTATATACAGTTTATGCCACTTACTGTAATAGTTTAAATTTGAGTAATATTATATAATGCTTTATCAAGGTACTATACAGTATATAACTTACCTAATATAAGCTAACTGTATACTAAGTTACCTTGCTTAGCGTAAAGTTAATTGTTTACTCAAATTTAAACTTTTAATTGGCATTATCTGGTATAATAAGTTACTTAAACTATAAATAATTATTTAGTTAATAATAATTTAATATAATTTTTTTTTTTAAATAAAATTAAATTAAAAATTACTTAATGATGCAGTTATTGTAGCAATTGATGTTATTTGCAATACACGCGATATGCCAGCTAGATCAGTTTTATATATGGTTGCCAGATCATTTAGGACTACACCGAAAATTATAGGCGGTATTGACTATTTATGATTGATTTAAAAAAATAAATAAATAAAATTTATGTTTTTTTGCTTCTAATTTATAAACAATAAAAACTTGTTTAAAATTATTTTTTTTAAATATATTATTTAATTAATTTATATACAAATATCAAATATATTTTAGATTACCTGGAAAAAAGCGCACATAAAAATTGTAAATGTTATTAAATATTTATCAATTTTTCTATTAGTTTTACCAGGATCCATTATTAGTTTTTTTTGTGTATGGAAATATTTTAATTATTACAATAATAATAATTATTATTAATTATTACAATAATAATAATTATTATTAATTATTACAATAATAATAATTATTATTAATTATTGTTATAAAATATTTTATTAATTTTTTTTATAAAAATGTAATATATATACTGTAAATCAATATATATATATATAATAATTTTATATTACATGACATTAACAATATTTGAAAAATTTTTTAAAGTTATTTTTTTTAAATAAAAAGATTTAATGTTTTTATTTTTTTTAAATTTACGTTTCATCATGTGGCAGTAAATATTTTCAAAAAAATATATATTTAATTATTCATACAGGTATGTTTAAATTATATATATATATATATACATTTCTACTAAATTTAAATTATTTATAAATACCTTAAATAATATTTAATAATTTGTTGACTACTATAATCATTAGGGTTGAGATCTGGGTGGAGGGGGTGGGATGGGGTGGGGTGATGACAGTTTACATACATATGTAACTACAAGTTTTTATTATATTAAATTTTTGTTGTTGTTGTTTATTTTATATTAAGTTATTTTTTTTATAACATAGAAACAAACAAACAAAATTATTATAAATTTAACAAATATATAAAAAAATACATGAATTTATGTTTGAGTAGAAAATTAATTATATAATAGTTTATATAAATATATTTTTTTATTAAAAAAAAGGTAAAAATTGTGATAACAATATTAAATTTTGTTGTTGTTGTTGTTGAAAAATTTATATACATAATACTTATAATACTTAAATTATTATTATTATTATTAATAATTATAATTATTATTAGTTTACAATTGATCATCACTTTCATCAACTAAATCGATATCAATAGTATTAAGTTGATCATCAATAGTAGTTTTATCATTGATATTATTATCATTATTATCATTAAACTTGCTAACATATTTACCTAGATAAATAATTAACACTAATAATACCAAACAGGCTACGGATATGAAAATGTTAAAATATAAAAACACACGGGGATTATCCTCAATATACGTACCGAACAATAATGGTACAAAAAATTCCGATAAACATGTTAGCAAGGTAATTACCAGGCCAATTGAATCGTTGATTGGTGTAATCAATTCAATCAGATTCAGCAAACATCCCAATAGCGGTGCATAACCTAAACCATAGACTATGGTAGCCAACCATAGGACGGTATAGTCGTTGGTGAACAGGTAGATAATAAAGGCACAGGTAGTCAACGATAGCGATACCATTAGCATTGGCTGTGGTCGTATGAATTTGGTCAGTACAATACACGTCGATTGGCTGACCACTAGGGCTATACCTAAACCGGTACACATCAGGGCAGCCGTTTGTTGTGTAACATTCTGGCCATACAAGCGGACAAATGTCGGAAAATATACGTTAAACGAATGTTTCATTGAATAATAGCAGAAATATATGATAAATATAATCAATAATTGAAAAAATATCCATTTTGTTGGATATAAATCTTGTTTGAATTGTTTGATAAATTGTTTAAATAATTTTTTCAAACAATTAATTTTAATATTACTATTTTGATTATTATTATTTTGATTATTAGATTTGTTATAACTATGTCGTCGGGGAATATATCGGCTAAACATAAAAACAATTAGCACTAATATACCGCACAATATGATTATAGATCCACTAATAATATATGGTATATATATATGGGTATCGGTTATCTGGGTCATCTCACATGATGATGATGATGATGATAGACTACTAGTATTATTTAGCATGGTCATATTGATACTACTGGTACAATTATCCATGTGAACAGTTATCTCCGATGATAGAAATGGTTTAAATATTAGTGGACTAAAAACACTTGATAAACTGATAACCATACTCAGCCCTTGTATGTATGGCCCACATTGCCGGTCCCACATTTCAACTATCCATACATTAACCAGTATATAGCTACCAATGTTTGCCAATATTATCAACGTATGGACAATAGTAAACTGGGTTAGTGTGGATAAATTTGGTACCAGGGTGACCAGTATGCCAACTAGTATTGCTATTGATCCACATAATAGCTGTTTGTTTAAGTATTTGGATACAATATGTACTAAAATATTTTTTTTTTTTGGAAAATAAAAATTATTTAGATTAAGTTTACATTTATAATATAATATTTGATCTTGTTAGTTATTTTTAATATGATTATATTTAATAATATCGTATAAAAATCTTATTAAAACAGTTTATTAATTAAATGTATAAATAATATATATATAAGCTATTTATTAAACAATAAATAAGTTATTGAGACATTAATTATTAAACTAAATTATTATTAATAAATTAATTTTAAGCTTTTTTACTAAGTATTAATTAAATTAATAATAATATTTAGTTTTTTTTAAAAAAATATAATATATATTATCTAAACTAAAAAATTAATTATTTTTAAATTTATAATAATAATAATAATAATATATAACTTAATACTTAGTGATGCGGCTAATGTAATAACCGATACTATTTGCAATATACGCGATATGCCAGCTAGATCAGTTTTATATATGGTTGCCAGATCATTTAGGACTACACCGAAAATTATAGACGGTATTGACTATTTATTTATTGATAAAAAATTTTAAAAAAAATTTATTTTAGTTTTTTTTTAATTAATTTATTATATATTGATATATTAAAGTTGTTTAAATTTACCTGAAAAATAGCGCACATAAAAATTGTAAATGTTATCAAATATTTATCAATTTTACTATTAGTTTTAACAGTGTCCATTATTATTGTTTTAAAAAAATTTTGATTACCGTAACTATTATTTAATAAAATATTATTAGTAAATTTTATTTTTTTTTAAATTTAAAAAAACAAATTATTATCTAATAAATATAAATAACATATAATTTTTCTAATTAGTTTAGATGAAAATAACAATGTTGAATTTTTTAAATAAGTATTTTATTTTATGTTTTTGTTATTTTAATAAAATATTTAAAATTTTATTTATTTTTTTGTAATATCATTTCTAGCAATAAAAAAATATTTATTATCTAAAATAACTTAAACAATATATATGAATCTAACAGTTATTAACAGGTAAATTGAAAAACAATTTTATTATTTTTATTTATAATTATAAATATTTAAATCATACTTATTATTTGTTTTTCATTTAATAGTTTTAAAATTAGATAATTATCATGGTAATTATGCTACAATATATAATATATTGACTATTTATTTTATTTTTTTATTTAAACAATTATTAAAACAACAAAATCACCCAATCCAAAATGACAACAATTAATTGAAAATATTTTAATAATTATTTTTTTAAATACAGTATATACATGTATATATTTAAATGCTAGATACTTTTTAATTAATAATTTTATTGATAATGATATTGATATTTCAAAATATTTATAAAAAAAATAAAATTAACGATTTTAAAGCAAAAAAAAAAGTCAAAAATACTGTTAATAACAAAATACTACAAATAAAACTCATATAAAATTTTATTGATATATTAATATATATATATATATACTGTATTTTATTAGAAAAATAAATTATTTTTATTTAGCATTTAATTAAACATTATTTTATTTAGTTATCTATAATTGGTTATCACTAACATAATCATCATTTTTATTATCATCATCATCTATGTCAATTGATGTTTCATTATTATTATTATGTACATTGTTAGTATAATTATTAGCTAGATAAATTACGACCAATATTAAAACTATTGACCCAATAGACAATGACATGTTAAAATAGATATATACACCAGGTGATTGTTCTATACGGGTGCCCAATAAACTGGGTACCATTAGATTGGACAAACAGATCAACAATGTAAATATAGTACCAATTGAATTGTTAATCGGTGTAATCATTTCGACTAAACTATACAAACAGCCTACCAGTGGTGCCATACCTATACCATTGACAATAGTTGCCAACCATATTATGGTATAACCATTGCTGAACAGATAGATTATCAAGGAAATCAATTGTATGATCAGGGATAGTAGTAGTAATATATGCGGCCTCAAAAATTTGGTTATCCTTATACAAGCTACTAAACTGACTACTATGGCTATACCCAAACCAGTCGACATAATTGCAGCCGTTTGTTGGTTAACATTCAAACCATACAAATGTAGAAATGTCGGAAAATAGACGACAACACTGAATTCATTGGCACAGATTAGGAAATATATCAAAAATATAACTAACAATTGAATGAATATCCATTTTGATGGAAATAAATCATGTTTTAATTGTCTAATCAATCGCTGAAATATATTTGTTTGCAATTTGTCTGACAAATCATTTTGATTATTATTATTATTATTAGTATAGTTTGTTGTTTGTCGGGGTATATAACGTCTAAACATGAAAACAATTAGCATTAAAATACCGCTCAATGAGATCATTGATCCGACAATAATATAAGGAGTTTGTATAGTAGTTTCGGTTATAATGATCTGGGTTTGTATCTCACATTCAGTACTATTATTTAGTACCATGGTCATATTATTATTATTATTATTATTATTGATACTACTGGTACAATTGTTATTATCTAGTACAATTATTTCCGATGATGATAGAAATGGTTTAATAATTAGCGGTCCAAATATAGCGGGCAAACTGTTTATCATAGACATTGCCTGTATGTATGGCCCGCACCGGTGGTCCCACATTTCAACTATCCATACGTTTATCAATGTAAAGGTGCCGGTAGCCAACAGTGCGCTCAGTACGTAGACAATTGTCAATTGGCTGATTGTTGTCAAATTGGGTGTCATTGCGTACAATATACCCGATATTATAACAATCAGACCGTATAGTAATTGTTTGTTAACATAATTGGCCACAATATTTACTGTAAATAATTATAATTAATTGTATATTTTTTTTACTTTTAATAATTTAATTAATACTTAATGATGCTGCTAATGTTGTTATCGATGTTATTTGTAACATTAGTGATATACCAGCTAGATCAGTTTTGTAGATTGTTGCCAGATCATTTATGGCCACACCTAGCATAGTAAATGGTAAATTCTATATTTCAGTAAAATTTATAAAAATACAAGTTATTAATATTTATTTTATTTTTTTAATTAATCAAATTAGTATTTGTAATAATAATAATAATAATAATAAACCTGTAAAAAACTGCACAAAAAAATAGTAAATGTTATCAAAATTTTCACACTTTTTGTATTAGTTTTACTAATAGTAGTAGTAATAGCCATTATGATGACGAAAATAATGATAAAAACTAGATTTTAAAAAAACAAATTAATACAATTAATATATAATTAAACAATATTCAACTTTATAAATATATTTTATATGTGTTTTTAAGACACTTAAATAATTTCTAGTTTAATTTAATTAGCTATTGAATAATTGTTGCTATTTTTTTACAAAGTCATTCAATTAATTACATCTACAGTATTATAATTAATTTCATTTATTATTTTGCTTATGATTAGTAATATTTAATATAAATAAAATTTTTTATTTTTCTGAATATGTATTTTTTTTTAATACTATGTCTAGTCAATTTTAGAATAAATATAAAATTTTTAAAAATGCTTATTATTAAGATTTTTTTATAAAAAAAAATTATAATCTTAATTGTATCTATCTATTAATAAAAAAATAGTTTTAATTTACGGTTCAATATATAAGCTATTCAATTATTAATCAAAGCTATTAATATGAAACTAATTTTAATTAATTAATTTTATTTATATATATGTTGTAATAGAAATACTGTTAGATTATTAGTTGATATATTGAAAAAATGTTATGGATAATATTTTCAAAAAATTTATGAAATATTAATGAAAACATTGTATCCATTGGACAACATATAATTTATTTCATTATAAAAAAAATTTGGTAAATATGAAAGTTTTATTTTTAAATTTTATATTTAAAAAAATAATAATACAATTGAATTGTTAATAAAAAAAAATATTGAAAAATCTTAAATATTGTTAAAAAAATTAAATACACATTTTTATTTTCATTTAGCATTATTTTATTTATTAATCTATAATTAGTAATCACTAACATAATCATTAATTTTAATATCATTATAACCGTTATCATCAATGTCAATTGTTGTTTCATTAGTACTATTATTATGTACATTGTTAGTATAATTAGTAGCTAGATAAATTACGACCAATATCAAAACTATTGACCCTATAGACATTGACATGTTAAAATAGATAAATACACCAGGTGATTGTTCTATACGGGTGCCCAATAAACTGGGTACCATTAGATTGGACAAACAGATCAACAATGTAAATATGGTACCAATTGAATCGTTAATCGGTGTAATCGTTTCGACTAAACTATACAAACAGCCATCCAGTGGTGCCATACCTATACCATTGACAATAGTTGCCAACCATATTATGGTATAACCATTGCTGAACAGATAGATTATCAATGAAACCAATTGTATAGTCAAGGATAATAGCAGCAATAGTTGAGGCCTCAAAAATTTGGTTATCCATATACAAGCCAATTGACTGACTACCATAGCTATACCCAAACCAGTCGACATGATTGCTGCCGTTTGTTGGGTAATATTTATGCCATACAACTGTAAAAATGTCGGAAAATAGACGACAACACTGAAATCAATTGCACAGATTAGTAGATATATTAGAAATATAACTAACAACTGAATGAATATCCATTTCGATGGAAATAAATCATGTTTTAATTTTGTAATATATCGCTGAAATATATTTGTTTGCAATTGTTCTGTCAAATCATTTTGATTAATATTATTATTAGTATTAGTATAGTTTGTTTGTCGGGGTATATAACGTCTAAACATGAAAACAATTAGCATTAAAATACCGCTCAACGAGATTATGGATCCGACAATAATATAAGGAGTTTGTATAGTAGTATCGGTTATAATCATCATATGGTTTATCTTACATTCAATAGTACCATTATTTAGTACCATGGTCATGTTATCATCATCATTATTATTGACACTATTGGTACAATTATTATCATCTAGTACAGTTATTTCCGATGATAATGATAGAAATGGCTTAATAATTAGCGGTCCAAATATATCGGACAAACTGTTTATCATAGCTATAACCAGTAAGTATGGCCCGCACCGGTGGTCCCACATTTCTACTATCCATACGTTAAGCAATGTAAAGGAACCGGTACCCAACAGTGTGCTCAGTGCGTAGATAATTGTCAATTGGGTAATAGTCGATAAATTGGGTGTCAGTGCATATAGTATACCCGATATTATAACAATCAGACCGTATAGTAATTGTTTGTTAACATAATTGGCCACAATATTTACTAGAAATATTTTATTTTATTTAATTGTTACAGTATTTGTAAAAATTAAAAATTAGTTTTTAATAATTTTAAAAATTAAATATATTATTATTATTATTATAATAAATTGAAATTATTATAATTAATTGTAATTATTATAATTAATTGTAACCATTATAATTAATTGTAATTATTATAATTAATTGTAATTATTATAATTAATTGTAACCATTATAATTAATTGTAATTATTATAAATAATTGTAATTATTATAATTAATTGTACTTAATAAAACTATAATTTAATATTTATTTTTATTTATTTTTATTAGATATCATAAACAATTATTAAATACTTAATGATGCTGCTAATGTTGTTATTGATGTTATTTGTAACATTAGTGATATACCAGCTAGATCAGTTTTGTAGATTGTTGCCAGATCATTTATAGCCACACCTAGCATAGTATATGGTAAATTCTATTTTGAATAAAATTTATAAAAAATACAAGTTATTAATATTTATTTTGTTTTTTTTACTATAAATCAAATTAATAAAAAATAACAATATTTATATAAATTAGTATAATTGTAATAATAATAATAAACCTGTAAAAAACTGCACAAAAAAATAGTAAATGTTATCAAAATTTTGGCACTTTTTATATTAGTTTTACTAATAGTAGTAGTAATAGCCATTATGATGACGAAAATAATGATAAAAACTAGATTTTTAAAAACAAATTAATATAATTACTATATAATTAAAAAATACAATATTTTAAAAATGTATTTAACTTTATTAAATATATTTAATACTTATTTTTAGACAATTAAATAATTTCTAGTTTAATCTAATATCTAATGTATTTGCTATTTGAATAATAATAATTATTTTGCAAAATCATTTAATTTATTACTTCTACTGTATTATAATTAATTTCATTTATTGTTTTGCTTATGATTAGTAATATTTAATATAAATAATACAAAAATATCATTTTATACATATATATATATTTATAGCCAGTTTAAAATACATAAAATATAAGGTATTTTTAAAAAAATTATAATCTTAATTGTAATATTTAGTGTATAATATAAACTAGCTATCAAATAATTGTTGTTATAATTATATTTTTCATTTAATTAAATTACTTCTACACTATAAAAAATAATTTGTTTTCTAATAATTAAGTTTATTTAACGTATTGTTTGTGTATAATAATAATAAATAATATAATAAATAATATAAATAACAATTTATTATGTATATAGAAAAAATGTGTCTAACCAATTTTGTAATAAATTATAAAATTTAGAAAAAAATGTTTATCATTACATTAGTTTTAATTTTTGTTTATTACTATACTATTATTATTATTATATAAATATAAATATTATCATCTAGTTAAGTACTACAAAAACAAAAATAAATATTATTACCGATAATTAAATTAGAGTCAAATATAATCTTAGATTACATTAATATTTGTATGTTTTATAGTAATAAATATATTTACAGTATCTATATATTAATATTGATAAAAGAAAATCTAGTTTTAATTAATATATAAACTTTTTTTATTATTATTGTTTATTGATTTGTTGAAATTAGTTGAAAAATATATATAAAAATCTCTTAAAAAATTTAAACATTAATGAAAACATGGATCCAATGGACAACACATAAATCAAGATAAAAACAATAAAATCAGTAAAAATAAAAAAAACTCAAACAAATAGACAAAAAAATTATACAATTTACTTAATTATTATTAGAAAATTAAATATACATTTTTTTTTATTTACAATTTTACAATTTTATTTAATATTTTCTATGCATTATTTGATATAGTAATCTATAATTGGTTATCACTAACATAATAATTATTATTATTATTATGTACATTGTTAGTGTAATTTCTAGCTAGATAAATTACGACCAATATCAAAACTATTGACCCTATAGTCACTGACATATTAAAATAGATATATATACCAGGTGATTGTTTATACGGGTGCCCAATAAACTGGGTACCATTAAATTGGACAAACAGATCAACAATGTAAATATAGTACCAATTGAATCGTTAATCGGTGTAATCGTTTCGACTAAACTATACAAACAGCCATCCAGTGTTGCCATACCTATACCATTGACAATAGTGGCCAACCATATTATGGTATAACCATTGTTGAACAGATAGATTATAAATGAAACCAATAGTGTAGTCAGTGATAGTAATAGCAATAGTTGAGGCTTAACAAGTTTGATTATCCCTATACAAGTCAATTGACTGACTACTAGGGCTATACCCATACCAGTTGACATGATTGATGCCGTTTGTTTGGTAATATTTATGCCATACAACTGTAAAAATGTCGGAAAATAGACGATAGCACTGAAAAAAATTGCATTGATTAGGAAATATATCAAAAATATAAGTAACAATTGTATGAATATGCATTTGGATGGAAATAAATCACGTTTTAATTGTTTACACAATCGTTTAAATATATTTGAGTGCCTTAAGTGATTTAAATCATTTTGATTATTATTAGTATTATTAGTATAGTTTGTTTGTCGGGGTATATAACGTCTAAACATGAAAACAATTAGCATTAATATACCGCTCAATGAGATTAGGGATCCGACAATAATATAAGGAGTTTGTATAGTAGTTTCGGTTATAATGATCTGGGTTTGTATCCCATATCCAATACTATTATTTAGTACCATGGTCATATTATTATTATTATTATTATTATTATTGATACTACTGGTACAATTGTTATTATCTAGTACAGTTATTTCCGATGATGATAGAAATGGTTTAATAATTAGCGGTCCAAATATAGCGGGCAAACTGTTTATCATAGACATTGCCTGTATGAATGGCCCGCACCGGTGATCCCACATTTCAACTATCCATACGTTAACCAATGTAAAGGTGCCGGTACATAACAGTGCACTCAGTGAGTAGATAATTGTCAATTGGGTAATAGTCGATAAATTGGGTGTCAGTGCATATAGTATACCCGATATTATAACAATCAGACCGTATAGTAATTGTTTGTTAACATATTTGGCCACAATATTTACTATTTTATATAAATAAATAAAAATTATTATTAAAAGTTAGTATTGATAATTTTAAAATATTAAAATATCAGTATATCAAGTACAGGTAATTAGTTTTTAATAAAATTATTATTATAAAAACTTGTATTATAAAAAAATAGTTTGTAAATTATTCAATATTTTAGAAAATAACATTAATAAAAATGTTTTATAATTAATACTCAATAAAACTATAACTTAATGTAAAAATAATTAATTAATACTTAATGATGCTGCTAATGTTGCTAATGATGCTATTTGTAATATTAATGCTATACCAGCTAGATCAGTTTTGTAGATTGTTGCCAGATCATTTATAGCCACACCTAGCATACTAACTGGCAAATTCTAGTTTGGAAAAATTTATTTAATTTTTTTTTTTAAATATATTAAATTAAAATAAACAATATTTATATCAATGAGATTAGTATTTGTAATAATAATAATAATAATAAACCTGTAAAAAACTGCACAAAAAAATAGTAAATGTTATCAAAATTTTGGCACTTTTTGTATTAGTTTTACTAATAGTAGTTGTAATAGACATTATGATTATGATGGTTGTGATATAACTATATTTTTAAAAATATATATATTATATAATTACTGTAAAATAAATAAATAAATTAATATATATATATATAATTACTCAATTTAATACAATTAACTTATTATTATAGTTTAACTTAATGTGTATTGAATGTATTAGTTATCAAATAATTGTTGTTATAATTATATTTTTCATTTAATTAATTACTTAAATACTAATTTACTAAAATAATTTGCTTTCTAATAATTAATTTTATTTAACGCATTGTTTATGTATAATAATAATATTTAAAATAATAAATAATATAAATAACAATTTATACAATATATATATAAAAAAATGTGTCTAGCCACTTTTGTAATAATGATAAAATTTAGAAAAATAGTTTTAAAAATTTATTTATTACAAATATTATGATTACAATTATTATATATATATATATATATATATATTATCATAGTAAAGTACCAATAAATAAATAAATATCATTACCGATAATTAAATTTAAGGAAATAATAATAATTAATCATTTATTAATTAAAATTATTTATGTAAGAGTATAATAATGACAAAACAATTACTTAAATATAGATATTTTATTTATATATATATATATATATTATTTTAATAAAAAGTTCAGCATATTATTATTATACATTATTTTATATATTTTTAATTAGTTATCACTAACATAATTATTATTATTAAATTAATTTATTATCATCATCATCAATGTCAATTGATGTTACAGTATTATGTACACTGCTATGTATAATATGTAGCTAGATAAATTAGGAGCAAAATCAAAATTATTGACAATTTTAACAAATAGACAAAAAAAATATATAAATAAATAAATAAAAAAAACTTTTATATAGACTATTTTATTTATTATGTAAAAAATATTTATTATATTTGATTTAGTAATCTATAATTGGTTATCACAAACATAATAATCATTTTTATCATTATTATTAGTATCATCATCATCTATATCAATTGTTGTTTCATTATTATTATTATTATGTACATTGTTATTAAAATTTGTTGCTAGATAAATTAGTATCAATATCAAAACTATAGACCCTATAGTCATTGACATATTAAAATAGATAAATACACCAGGTGAATGTTCTATACGGGTGCCCAATAAATTGGGTACCATTAGATTGGACAAACAGATCAACAATGTAAATATAGTACCAATTGAATCGTTAATCGGTGTAATCATTTCGACTAAACTATACAAACAGCCTTCCAGTGGTGCCAAACCTATACCATTTACAATAGTGGCCAACCATATTATGGTAAGCCTATTGTTGAACAGGTAGATTATAAATGAAACCAATAGTGTAGTCAGTGATAGTAGTAGCAATAGTTGAGGCCTAACTAGTTTGGTTATCCCTATACAAGTCAATTGACTGACTACTAGGGCTATACCCATACCAGTCAACATAATTGCAGCCGTTTGTTGGGTAGTATTTATGCCATACAAGTGTAAAAATGTCGGGAAATAGACGATAGCACTGAAAAAAATTGCATTGATTAAGAAATATATCAAAAATATAAGTAACAATTGTATGAATATCCATTTGGATGGAAATAAATCACGTTTTAATTGTTTACTCAATCGTTTAAATATATTTGTATGTCTTAATTGTTTTAAATCATTTTGATTATTATTAGTATTATTAGTATAGTTTGTTTGTCGGGGTATATAACGTCTAAACATGAAAACAATTAGCATTAATATACCGCTCAATGAGATTAGGGATCCGACAATAATATAAGGAGTTTGTATAGTAGTATCGGTTATAATGATCTGGGTTATCTCACATTCAATAGTACCATTATTTAGCAACATGGTCATATTATTATCATCATTACTATTGACACTACTGGTACAATTGTTATTATCTAGTACAATTATTTCCGATGATGATGATGATAGAAATGGCTTAATAATTAGCGGTGCAAATATAGCGGGCAAACTGTTTATCATAGCCATAGCCTGTATGTATGGCCCGCACCGGCGGTCCCACATTTCTACTATCCATACGTTGACCAATGTATAGGTGCCGGTACCCAACAGTACGCTCAGTACGTAGACAATTGTCAATTGGTTAATAGTAGATAAATTGGGTGTCAGTGCATATAGTATACCCAATATTATAACAATT
Source organism: Oppia nitens (assembly GCF_028296485.1). Classification (NCBI taxonomy): domain Eukaryota; kingdom Metazoa; phylum Arthropoda; class Arachnida; order Sarcoptiformes; family Oppiidae; genus Oppia; species Oppia nitens. Next base: position 1,845,442 of record NW_026533194.1, on the reverse strand, counting down.
AGACCGTTCAGTAATTGTTTGTTAACATATTTGGCCACAATATTTACTATTTTATATAAATAAATAAAAATTATTATTAAAAGTTAGTATTGATAATTTTAAAATATTAAAATATCAGTATATCAAGTACAGGTAATTAGTTTTTAATAAAATTATTATTATAAAAACTTGTATTATAAAAAAATTGTTTGTAAATTATTCAATATTTTAGAAAATAACATTAATAAAAATGTTTTATAATTAATACTCAATAAAACTATAACTTAATGTAAAAATAATTAATTAATACTTAATGATGCTGCTAATGTTGCTAATGATGCTATTTGTAACATTAGTGATATACCAGCTAGATCAGTTTTGTAGATTGTTGCCAGATCATTTATGGCCACACCTAGCATACTAACTGGCAAATTCTAGTTTGGAAAAATTTATTTAATTTTTTTTTTAAATATATTAAATTAAAATAAACAATATTTATATCAATTAGATTAATAATAATAGTAATAGTAATAATAAACCTGTAAAAAACTGCACAAAAAATAGTAAATGTTATCAAAATTTTGGCACTTTTTGTATTAGTTTTACTAATAGTAGTTGTAATAGACATTATGATTATGATGGTTGTGATATAACTATATTTTTAAAAATATATATATTATATAATTACTGTAAAATAAATAAATAAATTAATATATATATATATAATTACTCAATTTAATACAATTAACTTATTATTATAGTTTAACTTAATGTGTATTGAATGTATTAGTTATCAAATAATTGTTGTTATAATTATATTTTTCATTTAATTAATTACTTAAATACTAATTTACTAAAATAATTTGCTTTCTAATAATTAATTTTATTTAACGCATTGTTTATGTATAATAATCAAGATAACACTTTAAGATAATAGTCTCTGTCTGTCTGTCTGTATGTGCACATTTCATCAACAACCGTATTTTAATTCAAATGTAAAAATGTATTGTTATATTTTCATTTTTTATTGAAAGCAATGTTATTTCTATGGGAAATTTTAAATGATTATTGAGGTCAGGTAGATTTTGAGGACAGGTAGGCAGGTATTGTGGAATTACATTTTACTATATTATATGAGTCATAGGGCACCGGGAGGTTAGCTACCTGTGCTAAATTTTTGTAAAATTTTCTCAAATGCAAAAATTTTTAATTTGTATTAAAATTTTCAATTTTTATTTAAAGCAATGTTATTTCTATGGGAAATTTTAAATGATTATTGAGGTCAGGTAGATTTTGAGGACAGGTAGGCAGGTATTGTGGAATTACATTTTACTATATTATATGAGTCTTAGGGCACCGGGAGGTTAGCTACCTGAGCTAAATTTTTGAAAAATTTTTTCAAATGCAAAAATTTTCAATTTGTATTAAAATTGAAACTTTTATTTAAAGCAATGCTATTTCTATGAGAAATTTTAAATGTATATTGAGCTCAGGTAGGTTTTGAGGACAGGTAGACAGATGTTGTGTACTTACATTTTGCTACATTGTGTGAGTCAAAGAGCACCGGGAAGTTAGATATATATGCTAAATTTTTGTAAATTTTTTTCAAATGCAAATTTTTTTTGCAAAAATAATTAAATTTTCAATTTGTGTTAAAATAATTTAAATATAGATAAAAATCTAAAATTTTTCAAGAGTTTAGACTAAATAATGTGTATTGGTTTAGTAGTTTTGTTACATTATGTTATGTAATAGTTGTATAGACAAATTAAGTCTCATTTAAACTACTTATGATGAATATTTTAAAATTAGTAAAAGAATTGGACAGTTATACATGTTGCGCGGGACAATCTAGTAATATTTAAAATAATAAATAATATAAATAACAATTTATATAATATATATAAAAAAAATGTGTCTAGCCAATTTTGTAATAATGATAAAATTTAGAAAAATAGTTTTAAAAATTTATTTATTACAAATATTATGATTACAATTATTATATATATATATATATATTATCATAGTAAAGTACCAATAAATAAATAAATATCATTACCGATAATTAAATTTAAGGAAATAATAATAATTAATCATTTATTAATTAAAATTATTTATGTAAGAGTATAATAATGACAAAACAATTACTTAAATATAGATATTTTATATATATATATATATATATTATTTTAATAAAAAGTTCAGCATATTATTATTATACATTATTTTATATATTTTTAATTAGTTATCACTAACATAATTATTATTATTAAATTAATTTATTATCATCATCATCAATGTCAATTGATGTTACAGTATTATGTACACTGCTATGTATAATATGTAGCTAGATAAATTAGGAGCAAAATCAAAATTATTGACAATTTTAACAAATAGACAAAAAAATAAATAAAAAATTATATATAAATAAATAAATAAAAAAACTTTTATATAGACTATTTTATTTATTATGTAAAAAATATTTATTATATTTGATTTAGTAATCTATAATTGGTTATCACAAACATAATAATCATTTTTATCATTATTATTAGTATCATCATCATCTATATCAATTGTTGTTTCATTATTATTATTATTATGTACATTGTTATTAAAATTTGTTGCTAGATAAATTAGTATCAATATCAAAACTATAGACCCTATAGTCATTGACATATTAAAATAGATAAATACACCAGGTGATTGTTCTATACGGGTGCCCAATAAACTGGGTACCATTAGATTGGACAAACAGATCAACAATGTAAATATAGTACCAATTGAATCGTTAATCGGTGTAATCATTTCGACTAAACTATACAAACAGCCTTCCAGTGGTGCCAAACCTATACCATTTACAATAGTGGCCAACCATATTATGGTAAGCCTATTGTTGAACAGGTAGATTATAGATGAAACCAATAGTGTAGTCAGTGATAGTAGTAGCAATAGTTGAGGCCTAACTAGTTTGGTTATCCCTATACAAGTCAATTGACTGACTACTAGGGCTATACCCATACCAGTCAACATAATTGCAGCCGTTTGTTGGGTAGTATTTATGCCATACAAGTGTAAAAATGTCGGGAAATAGACGATAGCACTGAAAAAAATTGCATTGATTAAGAAATATATCAAAAATATAAGTAACAATTGTATGAATATCCATTTGGATGGAAATAAATCACGTTTTAATTGTTTACTCAATCGTTTAAATATATTTGTATGTCTTAATTGTTTTAAATCATTTTGATTATTATTAGTATTATTAGTATAGTTTGTTTGTCGGGGTATATAACGTCTAAACATGAAAACAATTAGCATTAATATACCGCTCAATGAGATTAGGGATCCGACAATAATATAAGGAGTTTGTATAGTAGTATCGGTTATAATGATCTGGGTTATCTCACATTCAATAGTACCATTATTTAGCAACATGGTCATATTATTATCATCATCATTATTGACACTACTGGTACAATTATTATTATCTAGTACAATTATTTCCGATGATGATGATAGAAATGGCTTAATAATTAGCGGTGCAAATATACCGGGCAAACTGTTTATCATAGCCATAGCCTGTATGTATGGCCCGCACCGGCGGTCCCACATTTCTACTATCCATACTTTGACCAATGTATAGGTGCCGGTACCCAACAATACGCTCAGTACGTAGACAATTGTCAATTGGGTAATAGTAGATAAATTGGGTGTCAGTGCATATAGTATACCCAATATTATAACAATTAGACCGTTCAGTAATTGTTTGTTAACATATTTGGCCACAATATTTACTATTATATATAATATAATTATTATTAAAAGTTAGTATTGATAATTTTAAAATTAAAAAATTAACTGCCGGTAATCAATTTTTAATAAAAATTATAATTACTCTATAATTTACAAAATAATAATTTTAAACAAATATAAATAGTTGATGTCTTAAACTTAACTTAATAAAACTATAAAACAATGTTTATTTAAAAAAATTACCTGTATGTAAAATAAATAATTAATTGTAATTATTATAATTAATTGTATTTTATTATAATTAATTGTATATTTTTTTTATTTTTAATAATTTAATTAATACTTAATGATGCTGCAAATGTTGTTATGGATGCTATTTGTAACATTAGTGATATACCAGCTAGATCAGTTTTGTAGATTGTTGCCAGATCATTTATAGCCACACCTAGCATACTAACTGGCAAATTCTAGTTTGAAAAAAAAAATTATTTTATATTATTTTTATTTAACAAATTAAAAAAAACAATAATTATAAAACTAGATTTATAAAAAAAACTATTACTATATATATATATTTAAAAAATTACTGTATATAAATTAATCAACTTTATATATTTAATATATTTTTTAGATAATTAAAAAATTTCTAGTTTTAAATTTAAATGTAATGTACAGTACAGTAGTATTAATACATTTTGTAATATCATTTAACTATTTAGTAATGTTTTTGTACATTTTTTTCTATTATTATTTTAATAACATTAATTTTACTTTATTAATTTTATTTATGAATAGTCATATTAATTAAATAATATAAATAAAATTTTTAAATTGTATATGTATTTTTAAAAAATATATTAAGTATTCAATATATATATATATATTTTTAAAAATTATCATAGTCAATTAAAAAAAATTATTACCAGTAATTAAATTTATCGGTAATTATAATTTTACATAAAAAACTATTAGCTATTAATTTTATTTATTACTTTTTAATATTTTTTTGTCTAAAATTTATATATTACAATAATTATAATAAATAGATTATTACAAACAACAAAACAATAATAATACTAATTTTATTGAAAATTAAAACATTTATTATCATAGATTAATATAATAAAAATTATATATATATATAAATTATATATATATAAAAATCAATAAATATAATAAAACAATACAATAACTACTACTATAAACTACTACTACTACTAGACATATCCGACCTCAACATTATGGGTACACTAGTTTCTAGTCGTTTAATAAAACCATTGTTAAACTGATGAGCAGACATACGTTTGTGGCCTTTGACAGCTACCGAACCGAATGCCGACCACGTATTCTGGGCACTGGACACACATAATAGTCGACGTTTTTTATGATAATAAATACAACCCGGTCCGGGACGACCAGTGTCGTCATACCCGGACAACCTCTTCAGATCAAATGTGGCCACCAGTTCCGGATCGACCAAATCGTAGAGCCGAAGTCGCGAACCGTCTGTCCAGTGACTGTATATGTCAATGAAATCGATGAATGCCCGAAATCTACGGTCAACTTCGGTAGCCGTCATTGTTGACCAATCGATCAGACCGTACGAGTCATCAAATTTGGGTGCTTTGAAGTTACGTGTGGACGAGGAAAGGGATGAAATAATATAGAATTAGAGCTAATATATTATAATATAGACATACCTTTCTATTTGATAAAACTTAATCATTTACATACCGTATGTAATGCCAGAACTTGATTGCGGTCTACTATTCAGTAATTTATTGTCAATATCTAACAGACATTCCCATAACTATTAAACAAAACAGAAAAATAATTTAATTATCGGTAATTGCAAAATAAGACAACACCAAAAAAAACCCAAAACACTAACCAATTGGGCGCCAATCGGTGCCAACTCAGCCTTGAGCTGGCGGGCCGTAATCCTCGGCGGCACCGGATAGCCGGCCTGGGCTACTATGTCGCCGATGTCAAACCGTTTGGGCGCTATCCTCATAATGGTAACACCGGTTCGCTGGTCGCCATTAAGTACGGCATAGTTGACTGGTGCCGCACCGCGCCATCGGGGCAATAGTGAACCGTGAATGTTAAGCATACCTGTTGTCCTCAACAACAACAACAAAAATGTGATGATAATAGTTGTAATAAAAGTGTCAATTAAAATGTTTAGCGGGGGTGGGTGGGGGTAAATACCTAATCGACAGGATCTGATAGCCCGTCCGGGTATCAGATGACCAAACGAGGCGACAACACCGATATCGTAGACACCATCAGTCGGCGGTAAATCGTACGGAAACTCATGGCAAGTGAGTTGACGGTCGTGTGCATAGCGGGCGATAATGTTCTTCGGCGAACTCAACACAACATCCAATTGGCGGATCACTTGTCGCTGTTGTTGTTGTTGACCACTACCACCGTCGCCGCCATCATCATCATCGACGGCGGCTGCCAATTGATAGTTATCGGCCAATAGTCGCAGTGTTGGCAAACTAAAGTCATCCGAACCGTAGAATAGGACCGACAGTTGATTACTACTACTACTACTACTACTGCGCTGGTGGTGATGATGATGTCGGAGGCCATGTTCAACAAGTAGTAGACTTTTACCGCCGACGCCGCCGCCGATAACGGCATCATTGGTTGTAACGGTATTGGCGGCGGCCAGCAATCGGCGATAACATTGACAGCATAAACGGTAGATCATTGCGCGCATCAATGGTTGGCACACAAAAAAAACAACTACTTATTCATCATTAGATCCATTAGATTACAACTATTTGATGGCCAGAAAAAAATTAAAAAAATTTTGTAAACAATTTATTTTAATCACGTGTTTTGCTTTACTGTAATTTAAATCATAAACATAATTGAATAAATGTTTACAACGTTTCTATGACAACACACACACTTACACAATGTTATTGTTGACAAAAAATATTGTTTTTTTTTTTTTAATTTATTTATTGGACTCTCAATAGTATACTGTAGTTATCATTCATATTGTTGTCAATTGCATAGACATTGGATCAGCTGTTTTTCGGGTCGTTTTAACCATCAGTACTAACATTACCGCAGCCGCCGCTGTGACCCGAGAGACAGATATGGCCACAACAATAACAGTCAAAGACTTGTTTGACGAGTTATCCAAAGAAAATCGCCGACTAATTGGCGAACTAGGCTTTTGTCACCGATATGTCCAACTGTGCGACCGATATCGGCTGTTGGCCATCAATTTTCGCGATCGATGTATTTGCGATCAGAATGTCGGCAACGAATCCAAACTCAACAACTTGGATCTGGTCTACGGTAGACTACTTGAGGACAGTCGCAAATGGCTGACAATTAGACGAAAAAGGACGGCAAATGATAGGCAAACAATTTCAGGTCAACTGATTGGCGCTACCGGTGGTGATGATGATTATGATGGAGAAGAACTACCGGTTAAACATAAGGAAGAGGTGGTTGACAACGCCTACGATAGCGAAGACAATTGGCAACAAACTGGAGATGAAGACAATTTTGTGGACAATTCGGACACTAGTGGTGAAGAAGAAGAAGAAGAAGAAGACTGTTATGATCCAGAGTTTAAGCCCAATAGGAGTCAGATTAGGTCAATAAAGTCAACGATATTACCGACGGAAGTAAAAGTCAAGCCGTTAAGGACGACTTCGACGACGAAGAAGAGACCGCCGCCAAAGATTTACACGTGCGAGACGTGCGGCAAGACTTTTCAACATAGATATAGACATAATAATCACGTACTGAAGCAACACAGCGGCGGCGGTGGCGGTGATGACAATGAGGGCAACGATAATCACAATGACGACGAGTTCTTTAAGAAGATAAATACGATGTCGCGGAAGACATCGATGAAGAGACCGCCGCCAAAGATTTATACGTGCGAGACGTGCGGCAAAACATTTCAACATAAATACAGACATGAAAATCACGTACTGAAGCAACACAGCGGTGTCGGCGGCGGTAGCAGTGATGACAACTATAGTAACAATAACGACGACGACTTTATGGGGGGCAGAGATGACTTCGATGACAACGACAGCGACAGTCTAATGGATAACAAGAAAAAAGTGGATACAAGCGAGTTGTTTAAGAAGATGAATACGATTCACAAATGGAAATCAAATCGTTCGCCGACATCGAAGAAGAAGACGTCGATGATTATGAAGAAGAAGAAACGGGTTTCGTTGAGCTATACGTGCCAGACGTGCGGCAAAACATTTGCCCATAAATATCGTTTGCGTAAACACGAAGAGAAACTACACGGCGATGAATACTTTAGTCGACCGTTTGTCTGTTCGGTTCCCGGCTGTAAGCGACGATTTAGGGTTAAGAAATCACTGTACAATCATCACCGGGAGGACCATTCTGGTGGCGATAGTACAGAATTTCAGTATCGATGTCCGCGCGATGGATGTACTGTAGTGTTCAAAACGAAATCGGGATTCAATAGGCATATGGAACTGCACGACTCGGCGAAAAAAACGTACGGCAGAACCCAGTGCCTGTGGCCGGGCTGTTCGTTTGTCGGGTTTCCCAAAACATTGGAAATACATCTGAATCGACATCAGGGTATCAAACCGTATGCGTGCGACGACTCGAGTGGTTGTCAAATGAGTTTCTATAGTGCGTACGATCTGAAACAACATCGAAAACAAGAACACGAACCGAAACCACCGGAAGTAGCGGCTGCTGCGGAGGCGGCAGCGAATAGTTACCGGTGCGATATCGAGGGTTGCGATCGTAGTTATGACACACCCAGGCAACTGAAACTACATAAGCGCCAACACGACCGTATCTATAAGTGTTCGTGGCCCGAATGCGACCAAACCTATTACAATAGTGTTACGATGCGGGATCATATGGACAGACACCTGAATGTTCAGCGACATAAGTGCCAGTTTTGTCAGCGCGGGTTCTTTACCCGCAATAATTGTTTGGCACATATGAACCGTATTCATCAGTTTATACCGCCGAAAATTCGTCGGCCGTATAATCTTAAGCGTCTTAGACAACAACAGCAACAAAATGACAATAATGTCGATAACATCACTAATGATAATAATAATAATAACGATAACATCACTAATGAAAATAATAATAACGATAACATCACTAATAATGATAACAACAATCAATGAATTTATTATTTTTTTATGAATTAATAGCTAATATATATATATATATAGACATCCCTATCCATCGATCATAACTATTATCCCGTATGTGATGATAACCCCATACCGTAATTTTTAAAAAAAAACTTAAAAATAAACTTAAAAATAAGTAATTTATTAGTCTATAAGATAATCATAATATCGATATCCCATTAACTATTCCGATGAAATCTGAATCTGAAACAAAATCTGATTAATTGTAAAACACAATTAAAAAAAATTTAAAAAAAAACAAATATAAATCCCGAACCAATTGGTGTGCATACCTGTCCTTAACAAATAAAATTAAAAATTAATTAAAATAATATACCGGAATATAAATTTACATTGATTTTTATGATAGTGATTGACATAATATAATTGTAATATTTTTAAAAAAAATATATAATTTATTTGTTTTTTTTTCGGCTAAAACTTTATTTAAACTTATTTAAAATAAAAATTTGTAAATACTTTTTTGTTAAATGTTTAAAAAAAAATTTTTTTATTATTAATTAATTAAATTTATAAATTTAAAAATTATTATAGTTTTTATAAAACTAGTATTTAATGATAATAATTGAATGAATGTTTACGACGTTTCTATGACAACACACACACACACATAGACTGTTATTGTTGACAAACAAACAATCATTTTGTTGAATGTTTTGGTTTTGTTTTGGTTTTTCTATTGGACTCTCAATAGTGTACTGTAGTTGTCATTACATAGACATTGGATCAGCTGTTTTTTCGGGCCGTTTTGACCATCAATAACATTACCGCTGCTGCCGTTGTATACCGCTAAACCCGATAGACAGATGATGGCCACAACAATAACAGTCGAAGACTTGTTTGACGAGCTGTCCAAAGAAAATCGCCGACTAATTGGCGAACTAAGGTTTTGTCACCGATATGTCCAACTGTGCGACCGATACAGACAGTTGGCCATCAATTTCCGAGATCGATGTATTTGCGACCAGAATGTCGCCAACGAAGCCAAACTCAATAACTTGGATCTGGTCTACGATAGACTACTTGAGGACAGTCGCAAATGGCTGACAATAAGACGACGGAAGAGTAAGGAAAAAGTTAGACAAACAACTAATCAGTTGATTGGTGTCACCGATGGTGTTGGTGATGATGGAGAAGAACTACCGGTTAAACATAAAGAAGAGATGGTTGACAACGCCGACGACGAAAGCGATGACAATTGGCAACAAATGGACGTTGAAGACAATTTTGTGGACAATTGGGACACCAGTGGTGGTGAAGAAGACTGTTACGATCGAGAGTTTAAGCCCAATAGGAGTCTAATTAAGTCAATAATGTCAACAATATTATCGTCGGAAGTGAAGGACAAGCCGATGCCGACGACTACTACTAAGCCAACGACGACTACGTTGTCGACGAAGAAGAAGAAGAAGAGAGGGCCGCCAAAGATTTACACGTGCGAGACGTGCGGCAAAACTTTTCAACATAAATATAGACATAGAGATCACGTAGAGAAGCTGCACAGCGGTGGTGGCGATGATGACAATGACGGCAACGATAGTAACAACGACGACGACTTTATGAGCAGAGATAATGACGACGACCTCATGAGCGGAGATAACGACGACGACGACGACAGCAATAATACAATAGTGGAGAACAAGAACAAGAATAGGAAGAATAGCAGTGAGTTGTTTAAGAAGATAAATACGATTCAAAAATGGAAATCAAATCGATTGGCGACATCGCAAAAGACATCGATGATTATGAAGAAGAAGAAGAAACGTGTGTCGCTATGCTATACGTGCCAGACGTGCGGCAAAACATTTGCCCATAAATATCGTCTGCAACGACACGAAGAGAAACAACACGGCGATGACTACTTTAGTCGACAGTTTGTCTGTTCAGTTAACGGCTGTGGTCGACGATTTCGGGTTCACAGATCGCTGTACAAACACTGTCGGGAGGAACACTCTGCCGATAACTATACAGAGTTTCAGTTTAGGTGTCCGCGCCAGGGATGCGGTATAGCATTCAAAACACAAATGGGTTTCGACCGCCACCTGGAACTGCACGACGAAACGAAAAAAACTTACGGCAAACACCAATGTCTGTGGCCGGGCTGTTCGTTCAGCGCTCATCGAAAGATATTGGAAATACATCTGAATCGTCATCAGGGTATCAAACCGTATGTATGCGACGATCCGGGCGGTTGTCAACAGAGATACTATGCCGAACATGAACTGAGACAACATAAGAAACAAGAACACGGCCCGAAATTGCTGCCGACCACTGATGGCAATGGCGACACCACCGAAGCAGCAGCAGCTGACCAGTTGGCCTATCGGTGCGATACAGATGGCTGCGATCGTAGTTACGCTACACCCAGGCAACTGAAACTCCATAAGCGCCAACACGACCGCATCTATAAATGTTCGTGGCCCGAATGCGACCAAACCTATTACAATAGTGTTACGATGCGGGATCATATGGACAGGCATTTGAATGTCCAGCGACATAAGTGCCAGTTTTGTCAGCGCGGCTTTTTTACCCGCAATAATTGTTTGGCACATATGCGCCGAATTCACAAGTTTGTACCGCCGAAAGTTCGGGAACCGTACGCCAATCATGTTAGGCAACAACAACAACAGCACAATAAAAATGCCAATAATATTACTAATATAGATAATAACAACATCACTAATGTTGATAACATCACTAATGTTGATAACATTACTAATGTTGATAACATCACTAACAATGATGATAATAACAATAACATCACTAACGATGATAATGTTTTACCGGTAATCACTAAATAATGACAACACAATCGTGGAATTATTAATAATTTTGTTAATTATTTTATTTTTATTTATTTTTTTTTGTGAATTGTTTTTTTTAATTAATATTAACTGATTTATTATTATTATTATATTACATTACAATATAATTTAAGTCTACTATTAAAATCTTAAACTTACGGTATATTTAATTTAAATATTTAATTTATTTTATTATAATTTAAATGGAAACTATTATCTAATATATACAGTATTTATATATATTTATATATTTTTTATGTGTTGTTTAGGTATTCATTCAATTATTTTGTTTTAAAAAACTAAAATTAAAAATTTTATTTTATTTTTGTAATTGTCTACCAGTAATATAACTTTAAAAAATTATATATATATAATTTTATTGATTGTAAATTTTTTTAATAAAAAATAACTTAATTATCTTGAATAAATTATTTAAAAAAAATAAATTAAATAAAAACTTATATATAAATTAACCCATGTTACATTAATATATTTGATTTTAAACAGATAATTATCTGGGTAATTTTAGTGTAAATTTAAATTTAAAATTAAAAAAAAAATTTAAAATACACAACACATACACACACACACACACCTCTATCAGTTCAATGATAACATCCCTATACAACATGTACTACACAATCATTGTTTACGGTTTCCAATGACAACACAATATTGACAAACAATATTTGTATTGAAAAATAATAATAAAAAGTTTTTTTTATGTTTTTTAATATTTAATTTTTTTTTGTTAATTTCAATCAATCAATCAATCAATCAATTAATTAATTTAAGACATTATCGGTGGTCAACATCGATGGCCAGCAGATTATCGGTAAAAGATGTATTCGATGAGTTGTCCCGCGAAAATCAGCGACTGGTCGGCGAACTACGGCTATGCCATCGATTTGTCCGACTGTGCGACCAATTTAGACAGTTGGCTACCGATTTCCGCGATCGATGTATTTGCGACCAGAATGTCGGCAACGAAGCCAAACTTAATGACCTGAACTCCATCTACGAGTCACTAGAGGTGGACAGTCGCGAGTGGCGGACAAAGATGACAACATCGACAACAACAACAAGTGACCAAAGTTTACGGCTGTTTACCGATCGATTGATTGCCGCCACCGATGATAATGAAGAAGAAGAGGATGTTGTGGTCAAACACGAAGACAAATCAATGGCCGCCGCCGCCGACGATAGCAATGATTGGCAGCCAATGGACGAACAGTTTACCCCCGATGGCGGTGGCGGTAATGAAGATACAGATTTCAAGCCAAATATCGGTAAAATTAGACGACGATTATCGACGACAATAAAGACAAAGAATTGGAAGAGTTCTTCGACAACAACAACGACAACAATAAGGACTTCGTGTCCGACGTGTGATAAAACATTTGGCAATAAAAAACTATTGAAAATACATCAACAATCGCATAGCGATCAGCGAGACTACGATTGTCCAGTGGATGGTTGCGGTAAACGATTCAAAAATGCCGGATCACTGTACAAACATCGTCGGGTAACTCATTCGGATGAACGACCGTTTCGTTGTCAATGGGAAGGCTGTAGTCGGGCCTACAAAACCAAGGATGCAATGCTGAGACATAGGGTATTGCATACAAACGACGGCAAACATCGATGCGATTACGACGGCTGCGACAAGTCGTTTAAGGATCCGTCGCGTCTGGAACAACACCGGCGCCGACACGATCGTACAGTTGCCAGAGTACGGGCCAAACGGGAGGCTACCGGCGTCAGCGGTGATGCACACAAAAAGATACGCTACCGACGGGTCCAGTGTGTATGGCCAGGATGTTCGGCCCATGGAACCAAACAGGAGATGATCATACACTTGAATCGTCATCAGGGTATCAAACCGTTTGTTTGTTCAGCGGATCCTACTGGCGGCTGTCAGATGCGCTACTATACCGATTGGGAACTCAAACAACACCGAATCAAAGCACACGAACTAACTAATCCGGCCGACCGGCCCTACAGGTGCGACTACGACGGTTGCTGTCTTGCGTACGCTACCCAACGTGACCTGAAACGACATCGGCATCGACACGATCGGATCTATAGGTGTTCGTGGCCCGAATGTGACCAATCGTATCCGGCAAAGATTGCACTCAAAGAACATATGGACCGACATCTGAATGTTAAGTCACATAAGTGTCACTTTTGTGGTAAAGAATTTTTTTCGAAAAATAATTTCCAAACACATCAGAAAAATGTTCACCAATTTGTGGCCAAAAAAATCTGATAAATAGATATTGTTTTTTTGAATAATAATAATAATAACAATAATGATTGTAATTTATTTTATTATAATAATAATATTATTTTTTTTTTAGTTTATTTTCTAATAAATCAATTAATGAATTATTTGTAATGTAATAATAGTGAAAAAAAATTTTTTATTTTTTAAATCTACACAAAAAACATATTTATAATTATATTTTTTTTGTCGGTTTTTTTTGTTGTGAATAAGAAAATATTTAATTTAAAAATAATGATTTTTATTTTTGGTTTGTTTTTCATGGTGTATGAAATGTAGATTTAAAAAAATATAATTATAGTTTTAAAAACAATTCCTATATAATTATAATTTTAAAAACGTATAGTTTTTTTTATTAAATTGATTTAATTATAATTGAAATTAATTGATTGAAATGTTTGTAATATTGTGTTGAGGAAATCCATTTTATATTTAATTTAATTATAATATTTTAATCTTTTTGTTTTTAACTTATTTTGATTTTTATTGTAAACTTATTTATATGCTTTTAATCCTTTCCTTGAATTGTTGATCGATTTGATCGATCAATGCCTACCTGTTCTTAGAAGTGATCGCTCAATGGCCGTCTTCATGGCACCAGTTGATCGATCACTGACCTCACATACATACAGCCAACCAATAGCTCCACTTTTCCTACACATACATACTTGTTCTCAAATACAGTATAAATACTGCTGTATTCATAGTATACTCTCTCTCTTGCACTTCTACTTCAGTCACAGTCACTGCTACCCATACTGCCCAGTCAGTACATACCGGCCTTCAGTGCCATTCATACCATTACTCCATTACACATATCCATGTGCTTTGATAGTCCCACTATCCATACATTTAAACCATAGTTTTAATTATCATTTGAATTGTGTTATTATAATAAAGTATTATATCTGAAAGTGTGTCTAATTATTGTCTTAACTACACATCACCGGATCGATCACCACATCTACCATTCCTTCAACGCAAGCATTGGCTGATCGATCACACTTCAAGTCTACCATTTCGCTGGCCTTCCAATAGTAATAGACGTTATCAATAGTACTACGGATCGATCCCTGGCCTACACTCTGGTCACCACTTCTGCAGATCTGTATATCACTTTGATTGACACATAAAGTGCCTCTCAAGTGATCCTCAATATCAGTTGATTAGTCTTTGACCGATCAATTGATACCGTTGTGGGAATTGAGGGAAACTATCGGTTGTTGGTCTCATACCGACCCACGCTAGACAACTGATCCATAGGTTAAACCAAACCGCCCACAACAATTGAAAGTAATTTTTTTAGCTAATTAATTAAATTATTAGATAATTTAATACTAATTGTTATTATTTTCAATTCAATACAACAACAACAACAGCAACAACAAATTTATATCTAATTTATTAATATTTATTAAAATACAAAAAAATAGTAAAAATATAATGTTTTAAAAACTTTTGATTTATTTTATTTTTTATTAAGATAAAATCAATAAACTATTTAGCAAATAAAAAAATACTAAATTTAATTATCAAATATCAAACTTAATTCAAACTAAAAAATATAGTAATTTACTAATTTATTTATAATAATAATAATAATAATAATAATAATAAATTAGTTAACTATTATAGTTTATATAATTATAATTATATATTTATATATATACAGTATATATATATTTCAATAAACATATACTTAAAATTAATTTTATTTTCTAAAAAAATTAAGTTATTTTATTTGACTAAAATTTTTTCAATCAAATCGGCCAACAATTTCTTATCATCTCTTTGTCTAATCCTATCACCGATTTGTTGCATACGTTGCCTAAGATCTACATCATTGACCAGTCTATCGACGGCACCGATCAGTTCATCAGCGCTGCTATGAAATGCATTCAATCGCAATCCTAGACCCGACTCTTGAACTCTCTGTGCGATATCAAACTGATCGCCAAATACTGGCAATACTAGCATTGGTTTTCCATAATAACATGTTTCGGTAACCGTATTATTGCCGCCGTGAGTGACCACCAAATCGACTATAGGTAGTACCGATCGCGGATCTATTGACGACTGTCCCCACATATTGCTACCGAGTGCCAGTTGTCCATCGTATGGACCGGTTTTGATGATAAACCGATGCCTTGATTGGCTAAATACTCGGACCAACCGATTCATTAGTTTCAAATGATGGCAAACAATGGTTCCCATTGTTATGAATACCAGTTTTTCATCGCCGGCCAGCCCATTGTCCAACAATTGTTTCGGTAGGAAATCGGCGGCGGCGTCGGCGGTCAAAACTTCGGCAGCCATCGGACGCATAATATTTTCTACACGCAAATAGATTGCCGGATCGGGTAAGGGATGTACTTCTGGATAGTCTAGTTCCTCAACACACATATAGACGTTAAGATATGGCGATTTTGGCGGTACTAGCGGTTCCTGTTCTGCTAATTGGACGGCTCTATCGGTGCCATCACTATCGCCGTCACCGTCGGTATCGGCTGTCTGTTGCATTGCAGCTGCAAATCTATCGGTAAATTGTTGCCACAGTTTTCTATGATGATTAGTACTGTCCGCTGCTGTCGTCATCGATGATATTGTCGGATAACCGGAACCGACCGGCGGTAACAATGGACTCGAATAGAAATAGATAGGTCCGGGAAAATGTAGCAAAACCCAGGGTGATTGTTGGCACCTTTGTTGTTGTTGTTGATGCCACTGTTGAATATCGGGTAGTTTCCATTGCAGTAGACTGTCCACCAAAATAATATCGGGTACTAACTGGTCAATAATCAGCAGTAACTGTTGTTCCGATACTTTATTGTACAGATGTTCCGTTTCGGAACCTTTGGCAATAAAATTGCAAAAAACATCGACACTGTCTTCGTATTCAAATACTCGGGAATTTTTGGCCATAAAATCGGGCCAATATTCTCTTGAATTTTTGGTGACCACTTTGTCGGCCACTTTGTTGTTGTCCTCCACCTCCTCCTTGTTGTTGTTGTTGTTGTTTTCTTCGGCCTCAGTAGTGATCAGCTCGACATCAAAACCGTATGATTTTAGTTGTCCGCTAAACGCCGACTCTACGGCAAACACTACCCGATGGCCGCGTCCTACAAGTTCAATGCCGATACCGATGCACGGGTTGATCTGACCCCAGGCGCTGTCCGGTATGAATAGTATTGTCGACATTATTATTATATTAATATTGGATTTAAACGAAAAAAAATTGTTTTTAAAAAATAAGTTTTAAATAAAATTTCAAATCAAAAATAATTAATTAATAGTTATATTTATATTTTTTACTTATAAGTTAATTATTACTTTACATTTAAAATAATATGTTATTATTATTTTTTAATAGTTTTATTAACACTGAAATTCCTAATACCTATACATTAATTGCTAATAACATTCAAAAAATAAAAGTTTGTTAATTCATTCAAAAATTTTAATTTTTTTTTCAATAATGAATTAAATATCTAATATTATGTGTGAAAAAAATTCATAAAAAGTTTAACTTTAAACTAGGATTTAAACTAATTATTTGAAATTAATTTCTAAATAACTAAATTGTATACTTAATAAAAAATAGTTAAGTAGAAAAAAATTATAAATATTTTAATGATAAATGTAATGCAATTTTTAATTAATTTTTTGTTGTTGAAATCAATTATATAATTTAAATGCATGTTGAAAATAATATGATTTGTAATAAAAAAAATCTCATAATTAATAAACCAAAATAGTTTTATAATTAAAAAAAATAATATCTCAATAATAATATAATACTATATATTTAATATAACTCTCTCTCTCTCTCTCTCTCTCTCTCTCTCTCTCTCTCTCTCTCTCTCTCTCTCTCTCTCTCTCTCTCTCTCTCATAACTTATAAATTTAATAATCATAATATTAAATATTTTAATTTTAATTGATACTAAAAGTATTAAAATTTCTTAATATTACTAATTTAATTTCACTACAGTATAACTTTTAAAAAAAATTAAATATAAATATATAAATAAATATTTTTTTAAAAATAAATGTATTAAATAATATTTAGTTAAATTATCAAATTAATTTTTTTTTCGTTGTTGAATATATTATTTAAGTTATTTATTTGTTAAATAAAAACTAATTAACATATAGATTATATATTTTAACCTTCAACTTGTAAAGTAAAAATATTTTCAATAATGATTATCTAATTATTGACTGATTTATTATTATAGCAATAATTGTAGACAAAAAAAACAAGATTTTATTATTTCATTTGAAATAAACATAAAATGTTTTTTTTAGTTTCTATTGAAAACTAATATTTTCAAACACTGTAATAATAGTAACTAATATTTTACACTTTTTTTTAAAAAAAAAGTTATTACAATATTTTTTTTCTATTTATTCACATTTCATTTGGATTTTATTTAACAAATTTATTAAAAATAGATTTTTACATAAAAATCAATTAATTTATATTAACTATGTTAACAAAATTATTAAACATAAGTATATTAATTAGTTTATTAATTATTATTTCTAATGATTATCAAACAAATGGTGAATTAATTTCTGAATTAATTTACAAAAATAATTATTTAATGACACAATTGTTGAATTCAATACACAAAAGCAATGTTAGTTCAAAATGCAAACAAATTGGCGACTATTTGGTGGACAATCCGTACGATATAACAACAATTAAATGTAATGAACTAAACAAATATTTTTTATTTTGAAATTAATTAATTTTTTTATATATATTTTACAAACAGTAATAGATTCAAGTGCTAGCTTTGGCACCGGTATTATAAGCGGCAACTATCAGCTTATGGGTCAATATCGGCAATGTATAGATCATAGGGTCGACACTGTTAGCCGGGATAGGACTCCAATACGTTTTGATGGCCAGTATTGTACACTAAACATACCGTTTGATTATTTTACAAATGACTTGCTTTTATCTAATGAAATGGTATTGCAATTGATTTTTTTACAAAATAAATATTTTATTTATTAATTATTTTTTTTAAAAAAAATAGAAATCAGCATTAATTGAATTATCTGTTACTTCAACTTTTGGTATATGTATTCCAAATGTTTGCAATGATAATGATTTGACTAATATACTAGAAACTTGTAAATTATTATTATTATTAATTTTAAAATTTTAATTATATTAATTATACATGTATATTTATTATATATATATATAAATAGTTTATAAACAATCTGGATTAAATTTATCAATTGGCAATTGTAGTAACAATAATGTGGGCAATTTAGAGTGGTATCATATATTGATAATGTAATTAATTATTTATTTTTGTGTTAAAAATTTTTTTTATTTAAAAATATTATCTAAATGTAATTTATATTTTTTAAAAAAAAATGTTTATATTTAATAATATTATTATTTTTTGATAGTTGCTGTTTTTGTTTAATAATATTTCTAATAGCAGCTGGTACCTATTGCGAAATTTTCAACTATAATAACCAAAATGGTAAAAAAAACAATTGAATATTTATTAATTATTTTATATTTATATATAACAATATATATATATATATATATATATATATATATTATCAATAGTTAAAAATAAATTAATTTCAAAACAATATAGTCTATTAAATTAAATGCTGTAATATATACAGTAATAATATAGGTATAGTAAATATATAATATATACTGTATATAATATTTTAAATTATTCAAATAATTGCTATTTATTAAAAAAAAACAATTAATAATATTTGTATAAAATATATATTTTGTTTTTTTATATATATAAAAGGATCTTTATCAACTTTACCATATATTAATATATTGCTGGCATTTTCAATATATTCAAATACACGTCAATTGTTTAGCACTACTACTAGTAATAATAGCCAAAAAACCAATAATAATAATAATAATAATATAAATTGTTTGAATGGTTTACGATTAATGTGCAGTTCATTAGTAATAATAATACATTGCTATACTCTAATAACAAATATTGGTAAATATAAATAATAATAATAATAATAATATATATTTTTAAAAAATATAGATTATATTATTTAGAAAAATATATAATACAATTAATACCTATTTTTTAATTGTTTAATTTTTTTAAGTAAATTTCTAAAATAATAATAATATAATAATTTATAACTATGTGTATTAAATTTAAATATATATATATTGTTTTTTTATAAATAGATTATATTATTTAGAAAAATATATATTTTACAATTAATACCTATTTTTAATAATCTATTTTTTAAATAACTTTCTTAAATAATAATAATAATAATATTTTAATGATAACTATGTGTATTAAATATATATATATATACATATGTATATATATATTAATTTAGTTAACCGTTTGGAAAGTTTACAACTAGTAGACAGTTATTTAATACAATTTGTTTCCCGGGCATACATATTATACAATATATTTATAATGATATCCGGTTTTCTGTGTGCATTGACTTATATATCGACAACAACAACACCCCCAACAATAACCGGTATTATTAGCCGATTGTTTCAACGATACATACGTTTTGCTGTATCAATATTGGCTGCCACTGGCGTACGTATTGTCTACGAGTTAGTGGGTTCGGGTCCCCAATGGTATCAATATGTCGATAAAATGCATGAATCGTGCCATCAATCATGGTGGTATAATCTATTATTTATCCAAAATAATCAAGCTATTATACAATTAATTGATAAGGATCAAACAATATTTAATATGGTATTAAAATATTTTATTTTATTTATTTAGTTTTGTGAATATTATAATTATTAAAATTTTTATTATAGGCATTTTGCTTATGTGTGTGTTTGTGAGTGTGTAATATAAAATAATTATTTATTTATTTATTATTAGTTATTATTAGATTATATTATAATAATATGATATTTTAGCATCTAACATTTATAACATTATATTATTATAAATAATATAATTATTACAATTTTTATTTTAGGAATTGTGAGTGAGTGATTGTGTGTGTGTGAGTGTGTGTGTATGTGTGTGTGTAATATAAAACAATTAATTATTTATTAGTTTATATTGTGACGGGTCTTGAGATGATCGATCCGTTTAGAAGCCAATATGTAGAGTTGACTCCGAGAGATGAGTGATGTTAGGCCGTCTAACGATACGATGAGTGTCCGATGAAAGAATAACACACACAATGTATAGTAATAAATACTTTATTATTATTATATGGGAAATACAGAGTACCGATTACTGTTGGTCCGACACGGTCAACAGCACATAGGATAGACTGTCTAGTGTTACAGTATATTGTGTACTATTGATACCTCTGTGAGTACATTACATAGTACTAATGTACTATGTGTTACTCGTGAGGGGCAATACTACATACTGTATCGGCATACTGAGCCATAGGGGAGCTAGAGGCGTGGAGTGACTTCAGCCGGTAGCAGACTCACTACCTAATTAGGTTCTTAATTCCTAACTGAAGTCCAGAACTCATCTGAAGATACCACTGATGGCATGCTACTTATATACAAGCGGCGGAGTCCACTAATTAGATAGGTGTTCGGGTATAATTGTTCTGAGGGGCTGTTTCAGAGGGGGGTCGGAATCAATTGCAGTGTCAGTAAAATATATACTGTTTTATACGGTAATTTTCGAAAGGTAATTAACTTTTCCCCTATTTTCTATGTTATGAGCCAATCAGAAAGTAATAGTATGTGAATTGGAAAGTGATTTATTACTCTATAAACTTTAGACCAATCAGAGAAAAGTAAAACTAAAACTTAGCAAAAAGTTAAGAAAACATTAATAACTTCTTAATTAGTTGAGCTATTGAGCTAAGATTCAAAAGTATTAAAGAGGACATTTTAAAAGACTAAAAATAATAATTTGTTTCATATTTACTAATTTATTTAATTTAAATAAATTAGTTTAAAATTCTAAACTCAAGGGAGACGCGAACTCGGGTATTACGCTTCACTATGTGAAACGCTAACCACTAAGCCAGTGAGGTAATGTTAATCAATAGTTGAATAAATAGTGTTTTCTATTTACTAAGTGATGCTCTGGATGAGTTGCTATGGGTAACGGGAAGACTAGTGCTTTGCTATATAATACTATATAGCAATTCTATATAGAGAGTCAGTCCTTTACATTGAATATTGATTATATACAAATACATTGAATATAATATTAAATAGAATAAATATAAGTTATAATATAAATAATTATTAATTAATGGTATTAATTAGTGATTCATCACAATATTAATATAATATTTTAGGATTTAACATTCATAACATTATATACTAATCGATATATTATTTGTTAAATATTTTTATTTTATTTTTTTAAAAATTTAATCAATCAAAAAAATCAAAAAGTGTCAAGGTGAAACATGGTCATTGGCTGTCGATATGCAATTGTTTATCATATCACCATTGTTAATATTACTACTAACTTATAATGATATTAGGTAATAATAATAATAATAATAGTTTTTATTATTTAAAAAAATTAATTAAATTAAATTCAAAATTACAAAAAATGAATATATTCTAAAATATATTTTTTAAAAATTATTTTCTTTTTAGACTAACAATTGGCGTTATATTAAATGTATTATTAGTTATTATCAGCTGTTTATTACAATTATACAAAATTTTAGCCTATAATTTGCCACCGATTGTCACCAAATCATATGTGTATAAAATAAATGATTTTTTTGTTGAAAAAAATAATTATATATTTATATTCTTTAAATGATTATTATTATTTTCAATTAATTAATTAATTATATTTTTTATTTTGTGTATACAAGTGATCCAAATTTTTATCATGAAATCTATTTTTCAACCTTAACTCGTTTGGGTCCCTATTGTGTGGGTATACTAACAGCTTATGTATATAAAAAATACGGAAATAATATTACTATAAAACCGGTATTTATGAAAAAATAAAAATAATAATTTAAATATTTTATTAATTTAAATTTTAAAAAATTATTTTTTAGTCAATTAACATAACACTATGGCTAACTAGTATTAGTCTATGGCTTACAATAATATATTTGCCACACTATTGGGATGACGATTATAATTTAGCTAATAGTCACTACTATTTGGTTGGCCTACTATATGGTTCAACCAGTGAAACACTGATGGCCATAGTATGGGCCTATATATTGTATGCCTGTTCAACAGGTAATGGCGGTCCAATCAATCGGCTATTGTCGTGCCAGGCATTACAACCACTCAGTAGACTATCGTTTCAATCCTATCTCTATCATGTATTTGTTATCTATGTCTATATGTATAGTTCACAGCAAACAATCTATATGACCCAGACTAATTTAGTAAGTATAGTAACATACACACACACACACACACACACACACACACATAAATAATTATTAATATTATAATTATTTTATTGTTAATTTTTTTTATTATATATATAAATATATATAGATTTTGCTATTTTTACAAATGTTTGTTTTGACACAATTGGTCAGCTATTTGGCATATATTATGTTTGAATCCCCATTCAATTGCATTGAAAAATATTTAATGACAACAATTACTACTACTACTACTACTACTAAAAAATCAATTATTATTAATAAAAAGAAAACTAATTAATTAAACAATATTATATATATAGTAGTTATCTAAACAAAAAAAAATATATTAATGACAACCAAAATACAATAACTATTATAGCTATTAATCTATTATATTATTTTTGTTGTTGTCTTTTTGATTAGTAATCACAAATTAATTATTTTTTTAAAAATTTTAAATTCAAATTACTTACAGTACACATACTATTTAAATATATTTTTTTAAAAATAAGGTTAAAACAGTTTCATATATTATAAATTTTTTTGCAAAAAAAATTATAATTTATTTTATGTTTTTGTTGTATTTATTATAGTCATTGTATTACTAAATATTTATTTTATTTTATTTTTTATTACAAATAAATATCTAAGATAACTCAATGAATATTTTTAAAAAAAAAATAAAATAAAATAAATTAAATATTTAATCATTAATTAAGCTGAAAATATTTTCTATAATGATTTTCAAATAGCAAATTAAAGATAAAATATTTAATATTATATTTTCTTACAGTAGAAATTAAAAAAAAATTAGTGAAATATTTTAGTTTCTAATAAAATTTATAATATTTTCAACCATTTAAAAAAACATTTA
Organism: Oppia nitens; assembly: GCF_028296485.1. Lineage (NCBI taxonomy): Eukaryota > Metazoa > Arthropoda > Arachnida > Sarcoptiformes > Oppiidae > Oppia > Oppia nitens. Next base: position 1,821,179 of record NW_026533194.1, on the reverse strand, counting down.
TTTAATTGATATAATAATATGATTATGCGAATTTTTTAAAAAATAATTATAAGTAAAAATAATATCTCAATAATAATAAAATATTAAATATCTTCAATAATGATTTTCTAATTATTGATTAAATTTATTATTAACAATAATTGTAGTAAAAAAATTAAGATTTTATTATTTCATTTTGAAATAAACATAAATGTTTTTTAGTTTCTATTGAAAACTAATATTTTCAAACATTGTAATAATAGTAACTATATTTTACAATTTTTAAATATTTTATTTTTTTAAAAAAAATTAGATAAATATTTCGAGCATTTAATAAAAGTTATTACAATATTTTTTCTGTTTATTCGTATTTTATTAAAAATTTTATTTAACAAATTTATTAAAATAGATTTTTACGTAAAAATAAATTAAATAATATCAACTATGTTAACAAAATTATTAAACATAAGTATATTAATTAGTTTATTAATTATTATTTCTAATGATTATCAAACAAATGGAGAATTAATTTCTGAATTAATTTACAAAAATAATTATTTAATGACACAATTGTTGAATTCAATACATAAAAGCAATGTTAGTTCAAAATGCAAACAAATTGGCGACTATTTGGTGGACAATCCGTACGATATAACAACAATTAAATGTAATCAACAGATTTAAAAAAAACTTTTCATATTTTTATTTTATGTTTTTTATTGTACAGTAATAGATTCAAGTGCTAGCTTTGGCACAGGTATTATAAGCGGCAACTATCAGCTTATGGGTCAATATCGGCAATGTTTAGATCATAGGGTCGACACTGTTAGCCGGGATAAGAGTCCAATACGTTTTGATGGCCAGTATTGTACACTAAACATACCGTTTGATTATTTTATTAAAGATTGTCTTCTATCTAATGAAATGGTATTTGAATTGACTTTTTTTGTGTTAAAAAAATAATTTATTTATTAATTTATTTATTTTTAAATAATAGAAATCATCATTAAATGAATTATCTGTTACCTCAACATTTGGTATATGTATACCAAATGTTTGCAATGATAATGATTTGTCTAATATACTAGAAACTTGTAAATTATTATTATTATTATTATTAATTTTAAAATATTAATTATATTAAATATTCATCTATATATATATATATATATATATATATATATATATATATATATATATATATATATATATATATATATATATATTGTAACCGTGTTTATCTACCAGTACACTGTTTAGTTAGTTATAGACATGTTTGGTAAGGTATGTGACATACAGTTCCGTCCCACACTGTTATTGGACTGACGGTTGAGTTGGTGCGCACAACTCAGCTGTTGGTGGGGTATAACCAGAGAGGGTGGGCGAGTGAGGAAAACAGAACAGTTTCTAGATGTACGGTAACAACTCGGTTCCGCCGCCATCAAATTACCTATAACCTTTATTGTTGTATTTTTAATTGTGAGTTTAGTTGTGTTTAAAATAAATATAGCCTATGAGTGAATAGTATTGTATAATCATTGTGTTGGCAACCGAAACTACGACTGGGAATTGGTTGGACGACCGCCCGATAGGGAGAGGTCTCTGAAGACAACAATAGGACGAGTGAAGAAACGATGGAGAAGAAGCCGACGACGTCTGACCAGAAGAGGACAGGTTTGTGTATTGCCATAATATGCACTTATACTGCTTATTAACAAAATTATATTTAAAATACTGTTTTTAACATTCAGCAAAAAAACAGTTAACATAAATTTTTCTACTATTTTTATTTGTTTAAATAAAAGCATATAGTTAAAAAACATACAAAATTACAAAAACAACTTAAATACAAAAAAAAAATTTATTTTAATATTCATTTTATATTTGAAATTATAATATAAGCCAAAAAGCAGTTAATCTAAAATTACTGTACTATTTTTACAAAACATTAAAGCATAGAAGTTAAATAATAAATTAATAGAAAATATTTCAAAAATTATTTTTGTGCTTAGAAAATACAAAAAAAAAACATTTTTTTGGCTCTGTTTGAAAATTATTATTTTTACTGGTATTTAAGTTTTTGTCAGTATAGCAGTTATTTTTAGAAAAACTAAAATAAGACTACAAATGCAAATAAGTGCACAACACAAGAACAAAAAAAAAACTCAGAATCATAAGTAAAACTCTTGATATACACTTGTGCTCTGTGTTACATCAGACAAAAGCATCAAAACTACATGACTCGGCTCTGGCCGGTCGATTGATCTGAGTGTTCCTCTAATTGAAAGACCAGATAATACCAATGAAACCGCGGTCACAATGACCACACCGAGTACTACGCCTAATAAAAGAGATCAGGAGTCATTTATGACACTCAACGTATCAGATCCACAACAAGCAGCTCTACTACAACAGGCGGAAACGGCAGCAAATCGTATCTGTAAAGTATTGAAAGTCAATCAAGAAAATGAAAGGCTTATGGAAGAGTACGAACGTCTGGCCAGTGATCTACTTGAATGGATCCGTCGCACCACTCCGTGGCTCGAAAACAAAACCACTGATAATAAGCTGTCAGCTGTACAGGAGAAGTTGGAAGAATTCAGAGTTTATCGCAGAGTCCATAAGCCGCCCCGTGTCGAGCAAAAGGCTAAATTGGAGACCAACTTCAATACATTGCAAACAAAACTACGTCTAAGCAATAGACCCGCTTATATACCAACTGAAGGCAAAATGGTTTCCGATATCGCAAACGCCTGGAAAGTACTCGAGTTTGCAGAGAAAGGCTTTGAAGAATGGCTGTTGTCTGAAATGATGAGACTCGAAAGGTTAGACCATTTGGCACAGAAATTCAAGAATAAAGCCGATACACATGAAGACTGGACAAAAGGCAAAGAAAATATGCTTCAAAGTCAAGACTTTCGCAATTGTCGTCTGAATGAAGCTAAGGCGTTGAAGAAAAAACATGAAGCCTTTGAATCGGATTTGGCCGCACATCAGGACCGAGTCAAGCAAATTGCTGCCATCGCTCAAGAATTAAATTCATTGAATTATCACGACTCGACTACTGTGAACGCCCGGTGCAAACGCATCTGTGATCAATGGGATCGATTGGGAACTTTGTCGCAAAAAGGATCCGCAGCACTGGAAGAAGCCGAATGTGTTCTTGAAAAAATCGATACGTTGCACCTGGAGTTTGCCAAAAGAGCCGCACCGTTCAACAATTGGTTGGACGGCGCTCGCGAAGATTTAGTTGATGTTTTTATTGTGCACACTGTAGAAGAGATCCAAGGATTAGTCGAAGCACACGATCAGTTCAAACAGACTTTGGGAGAGGCAGACAAAGAGCACTCAGCTATTATATCGCTTTCTCAAGATGTACAGTCTATCGCAACTCAATATCAGATTCCCGGAGGAATAGAAAATCCGTACACAACATTGACGGGACACGACATCACTATCAAGTGGAGCGAGGTTAAACAATTAGTGCCAAAACGGTATCAGACTCTTCAAAATGAACACATGAGACAACAGCGCAACGAAGGACTTCGTCGTAAATTTGAAGAAAAGGCCAACGGAGTCGGTCCGTGGATTGAACAGCAAATGGATGCGAGGGCAGCCATTGGAATGGGAATGTCAGAAACTCTCGAATACTTTTTAAGCAAACTCAAACAATACGAGAAAACAGTTAACCAATACAGACCTAAATATGCTCTTGAAGGGGAGAATAAGGTCTCAACTGATCAGATCAATGCTAATGATATGCAACAAATAGCTTCGGCCGTTAATACCAACCCATCAAATACACCGCCACTTAAAATAGCAAACAATAGGGTTAACATTGGCTCAACATCAGATCTAGCTCTGGCAGATATGTCTGAGGCCAACCAAATGGCAGCACATCTAAAGTTTAATAAGCTATCAATGAGTATGGAATTTGTTGGAATGGTTAACCCACCTAATCAATCGACGCCTTCACCCAGTCCTCCGCCAAACGATGACCAAAACCTTTTTGCTAATCAACAGAAGCTTATGCAACAACAACATCAACAACTGAATGCATACCAACAGAAGACAGTCCGGACTCGAATCAGTGACGAACAGCTCAAAGTCCTCCGACAATACTTTGATATCAATAACTCTCCGACAGAAGAACAACTGCTAGAAATGTCTGAAAAGTCAGGTTTGCCCCTCAAAGTTATTAAACATTGGTTCAGAAATATACTGTTTAAAAAGCGACAGGCGGCTAAACGCAAACTATCGGAGGACGAGGGTTCGCACGATTACTATTCACTCAGTAGTATTAGCCTCTCCAGTGATCACCCGGAAGACAAGAGACTTCGCATTACCGAAGTTCTCGGCAATGTATGCGAAGCTAAGGTAGGAGACCTAAAAGAGCGATCGGAAGTTCAGTTCCGAGTGGTGGCCATAAACAAAGCCGGACCGAGTGAACCAAGCGATGCAACTAAAATGCATTACGTTAAACATAGACGTCTTAAACCATATATTGATCGAACAAATCTTGAGATGATTACTATAAAACGGGGTAAACAAGTGAAACTCGATGTCAAAGTTAGGGGCGAACCGCCGCCGGTTATCAATTGGAAACTCATCGATAATGAAGTTAAAAGTGACGACAATTATGACATCGTTGACGTTGACTACAATACAAAGTTTACTCTCAATGATTGTCAGCGAAAACACAGCGGAAAATATAAAATAATAGCTGTGAATGAGGTCGGAAAAGATGAGGCAGAGGTCGAAATATGTGTGTTAAGTGCACCGACAGGACCTAAAGGACCGCTTAAAGTCGATAACGTGACCGCAAAAGGTTATGATCTTCATTGGCAGAAACCAGAGGATGACGGCGGACGACCCATTCAGGGATATGTCATCAAAAAGTTGGATCCATTTACTGGCAGTTGGGTGCCGTGCGGTCGTACAGACAAAGACAATACTGATTTCCAGGTGACTGGCCTTCAGGCGGGAAAGTTCTATCAGTTTAGAGTCAAAGCTATTAACTCTGAGGGAGAGTCCGAACCTTTGTCTTCAACCGAACCGATTTTAAATAAGAATCCGTACGAATCGGCCAAAGCTCCATCAAAACCAGATATTGTGGACTGGGATGAGAAACACGTAGATCTTGTATGGAAACCACCTAAAAACGATGGAGGTGCGTCCATCACGGGCTATATTGTCAAAGTAAAAGAAAAGTTTAATAATAACTGGGAACCAGTTCTCGAAACTAAATCATCGAAACCCGAAGCATGTGTTGCAAGTCTTATAAAAGACAAAGAATATCAGTTACGTATTAAAGCTGTCAATAAGGCCGGAGCCGGTGGACCAACAAATACTCATATTTGTAAAGAACGCCATTTGAAGCCAACGATTAATCGCGAAAATCTTCAGCCAATCACTATCAGAGCTGAAAATATGGCTAAACTGGACATTGAGGTGTCGGAAGAACCGCCGCCGAAGATTACGTGGAAACATAAGGACTCGGAGTTGGGTTCGGGCGAAACATATACTATTGATAACATTGACTACAACACAAAATTCAATCTAATGAGATCCACGAGAAAAGAGACCGGAATTTATACTATAATTGCTGAGAATGTCAGCGGTATAGATGAGGCAACCGTTGAAATTAATATACTTGGAAAACCACCCAAACCTAACGGTGCTCTCGAAGTGAGTGATGTACACAAAGAGGGGTTTAAATTGAAATGGAAACCGCCCGATGATGACGGAGGACCTCCCATTGAATGCTATGAAGTGGAGAAAATGGATGAAGAAACTGGTCGATGGCTTCCGCGCGGTAAGGCTGAGGATTGTCAGGTGCAAGTGTCAAATCTGGTTCGCGGAAAAAATTACAAGTTTAGAGTCAGAGCCGTCAACAAAGAGAGCGATTCAGATGAACTCGAGACGGATCACTCAACTGTGGCTAAGAATCTGTTTGGTGAGCCGTTGAAACCGGGACGACCCGAACCAATTGGTTGGGACAAAGATCACGTAGACTTGCAATGGACTCCTCACGACGGCGGAGCGGCTATTGACGGGTATATTATTGAGAAACGCAAGAAAGGCATTCATAAATGGCATAAAGCGAAACAAACTCATACTCCCAACACTAAGGTTACTGTTCCCAATCTGGAAGAGGGAGAAGAGTACGATTTTCGTGTGATAACTGTCAACAAAGCCGGTCCGAACGAACCGAGCGGGACTTCACGCTCTGTCATCTCTAAACCTCGAAGATTAGCGCCGATTATTGACAGAACAAACTTAAAGCCAGTAATCATACAAGGCGGACAACCCGTCAAATTTGATGTCAACGTCAAGGGAGAACCGGCGCCGACTATTCAATGGACTTTCAATGGCAAACCACTCAAGACTGATGACACCCATAGCATCGAAACCGAACCAAACCATACATTATTTATGCTTTCAAAATCCAAACGCAAAGATACCGAAAGTTATACCATAACAGCTAAAAATGATTACGGAACCGATGAGGCTGTTGTCGAAGTCAAGGTGCTGTCCATACCATCTAAACCTAAGGGTCCTCTCGATATCAGTGATGTTCACGCAGAGGGCTGTCATCTTAAATGGGATGAACCTGAAGGTGACGGCGGAGAACCCATTACTGCTTATGTCACCGAAAAGATGTACACCGATACTGGCGGATGGATTCCGGATACCACAACACGTGAACCCGAAGCAGACATCACTGGACTTACTCCAGGAAAGCCTAATGTCAAAGAATGGGACAAACATCACGTGGATCTGACCTGGAAAGCACCCGATAGTGATGTCGGCGCCTCAACCACTTCATATGTTATTGAAAAGAAAGACAAATTCAGTACTAAATGGCAAAAAGCGGCCGAAGTTATTGACGACAAATGTGAGGCCAGAGTTGCCGATCTCATTGAGGGAATGGAGTATCAATTTCGTGTGCGAGCCGTTAATAAAGCCGGTCCTGGACCGCACAGCGACTCCAGCTATAGTGTTACTACAAAACCGAGAAACTTAAAGTCGAAAATAGATAATTTACATGATATGACTGTTCACGCGGGACAACACATTAAATTTGATGTCAAAGAAATCGATGAACAGCCGTCTAAAACACTGTGGTTAGTAAACAATAGCCCCATCAAAACGGATGGACACTTTGCAGTAGTCAACGAACCGTACAAAACAAAACTTGCAGTCAATCAGTCCGAACGCAAGGATACCGGTGTTTATAAGTTAACGGCTGAGAACAACAGTGGTAGGGATGAAGTAGAAGTTCCCATTGAGGCCTATATTATTGAGAGACAGGACACACAAACGGGACGTTGGGTTCTCCTGACGACCACTAAACTACCCGAAGCTGTTGTTAATAACTTAGCTCCGGGAAATGAATACAAGTTTAGAGTAAAGGCATTGAACGCTGAGGGAGAGTCACTACCATTAGAGACAAACATTGGTATTGTAGCCAAAAATCCTTTTGACACACCCGGCACTCCCGGAACATCTGAAATGACTAACTATGATAAGGATCACGTGGACCTTAAATGGGATAAACCAATGAAATACGGCGGTGAACCCATCAATGGTTATATTATTGAAATGAAAGAAGGAGACTCCACGCGTTGGGTTAAGGGAGGCGTCATTGACGGTGATGTCACTTCTGGACGAGTACCGGAGTTCGGAGTGAATGCAGCTAACGCCGCCGGACCGGGAGGGCCGAGCTCTGCCCGGAAACCCATACTCGTTAAGCCACGAAAGTTGCCGCAGCCGACTCCTCCTCAGTTGTCGCCAAAAAGGTCGTTAGCCGAAAGTGTGATACCATTGAAGGACGACAACGGCAACAAAACTATCGAAACGTATGTCCGCAAAGAAAACATATTGGATGTCGTCGAAGATGATAATAGACAACTGTTAGAACAAACAGTGGTGACACTGATGAAGGACGCGACAGACAAAGCAGTTGTCGACAAAATGTTTGACGTTTTGATGGCTGAAACAGATGACAACATTGTTGACATTAAATCGGCAAGTGGTAGCGGAGTCTATGTGCCCACCGATAGACCGCCGTTGGAAGAGACTAACAATGAACTGTACGATTGTTTCATACAAGAGTCGCAAGTGTTGGCAGAACTTAATGATATACTCGACAACAATGAGAGTGTGGATCAGCAAAAGGATTTGAACACAAGTCTTAGCAAATCAAAAGCAGCAGAAGTTGTATCCGAAAACACTACTCAAGAGTTCATAAGAAATTCGTTTCACGAGTTCATCAAAGAGATGACTCGAACGACCGATGAAGAGAAGATCCTAATCGATGACAAACCATTGATTGACGCCGAAGTCATAGGACAATTATCTGCAGATAACACTAATATTGTTGAGAAGACAACGACAACAAAGAGAACAACCGAGGAAAGGAAAACTGATTCAACTATTTTTGAAGAACATGTCGTTCAGTCGATATTCGACGAAGAAATGATCAAAAGTCAGGCAAAGACACAGATATTTGCCATCGAGTTATTCAAGAATGTCTTGACCGACAAACAGCTCCAGAAGGTTACTACGATTACGGAACCGGAAGAAAATAAGAAGAATATTGAGGACAGAATCTATAAGACTAGTGTCGACGAGTTTGCGATAAAACCAGTGGCCGATGAATTGCAGGCACCGGTGATGCCGACGACAGCAGAACTGGTTGATCAACAAACTGAAGTCAAATCAGAGCCGGAAACATCGCAATCAGTGACGATAGAAACGGAACAAGACAAGTGTGAACCGCCGATAAGTCCCGTCAGTCAGGAAACTATAGATCTTTTGATAGATACGTCTAAATTGTCGGCACTGTTACTCTTGCAACGTATCCAACAATCAATGATAGCCACGGATTCGTCGTCACCGACACCATCACCCGAAAATGTGGCCATTGAGATGGCCCAAACACTTCCAACAGTTAATTATGAAGCCATTCAAGTCATTCACGGTGTAACCGATGAGATTATTGCCATAAAAGACAAACTGGTGACTGAAGACAAGTCACTAATTGAAAAGTCCGAAACAATTATCAACAATTATTTTGCGAATTCTAATGATAACAAAGAAGACAATCGTCTGAACTCTGGGAGAATTCCACAGTTAGATGGTTTTGAAGATAATGATAGTGATGACTCTGTAGTCACCCTAGATCCACCAGAAACCAGTACAAATAATAAAGGGTTGAGTTTACACACGGAACCAGCCGACCATAATATCCGGTCTAAAAGCAACAATAATTTGACTGTCAAGCAAATTAAAAGGACCCGATTGACAGATCATCAGATCCACGTCTTACAAGAATTTTTTAAGATAAATGCCTATCCAAAAGGCCACGATTTGGAACACTTGTCTAAACAGTTAAATCTCCCTTCGAGGGTTGTTATGGTTTGGTTTAACAATAATAGGCGGAAAGCGAGAAAATTTGCTGAGATCTCTAAAACAAGAATACAAATAAATGAAACCACTGGTTCCCACTCCAACTCGAATAAAACCGACGTCAATCTCACCGATTCAGGAACAGTAATAGAAATAAACGGAGAACGACACGCGATAATCACACTGGCCAAGAATCCGGGCACCAACGAAACTTTTCTCATCTTCAGAAAAGGTAATGGAGAGCATTTCGCCGTAAAAGTTGAAATAGTGCCGAATACCAATCAGGCGTCTGATAACCAACACATCTCAACAAGTAACTCACAAGTGGCCGAAATTACTGGCCAACCTATGCCAGCCATCATCCCCTCGATCACATCTCCAAAACAATCGTTGACGAATACTGTTTTGGTACCAATTATTGATTCACTTCAAGTGGCGGAAGTTGCTGAAGAGACAGAAGTCAAGGAAGTAAATGAAAGAGGAACTGAAGAAACTGTCAGAGAGGATAGCATTACTGCTACCATAGTTAATTGCGAAGGCATAACTGCCGAACAAATGGCTCAACTGAGAGATGAGCTATACATACCATGTCTTAGGACGAAAACCGTATTTGAAAAGAAACTAACAGATCTATGGGGAAAATTAGACATTTCCCAAGGAGTTTATACTAAGGTCGAGAAAAGTAACGAAAATCAAGTAATTATTCAATCGATATCACAAGAAATTGGTAACGAAAATCAGGATATTGAATATAACATTCACGTACAACAACTCGATGACACTACAGTACTTCTTAGTTGGGATACAATTCTTTTGTACAACAAAGTCAAAGACACAGTATTTAACGTTGAAATCCGAGACAACACACAAAGGGTTTGGACCCATATCGACAGTTGTGATGACTATATGATCAGCGTTCCGTTTTTGAAGCACGGCCGCACCTACCTTTTCAGAATTACCGGTGAGGGCAAATACGGAAACAAATTGGAAGCGATAAGCAGAGAATATCACTTAGAAGTAATACCAAAGAGATTTACAAGAAAAAAGATAAAATTTATCCCGCTGTACGACTAATAATGCCTACTCAAAGGCCATTCAACTACACGACAGATAGGCCCGGACAACCGTTTGTACGAAAATTGGACGAGAAATATATTAGACTTCTCTGGTCCATACCCAGGGAAACTGACATTGAACCCATAATCGAGTACATAGTGCAGGTAAAATACCAGGGTCAAGGGGGCTGGTCACGGGCGAACCCACATAAAATTGTGGACACATTCTGTAACCTTCCGATGTTAGACGCGAAAATAACGGTTGAATTTCGTGTCATCGCTGTGACGACCGATGGTCACAGTAAGCCAAGTAAATCAAGTGGACTTATTAATTATACAGTATTAAAAGACGGTTAATGGTGAGGGTTAACCTCCAGGCTAGCCATGTGAAGGCATTGCTGGCTGTCCGGTGGAAGACCTTTTCAATCATAATTTTTCTTTAGTCTTAACCACTAGTTAATGTTACCAATAAGATTAATTCTATTATATTGAGTTTTGTTTTAATTTACGAATAATTGTTTTATACACACACATACACATTTTACACTTTTGACACAAAACATATTTTGATTACATATTGCGTTATGTAATTTGCAGACTCTTACTTTCAGTTGTGATTGAAGAGTAGTTTCAGTACTGATGTGGAAAGTCCTCTACTAGAAAATACTCGAGAACTCTACTAGAGGCGTTGGTGGTCAAGTTTAGTGCTGTGACACCAATTGATTTTCAAGTTGATAGGTGGATTCAACTTTATTTTGAAGACTGCGATCTTCATGGTGTGGTGATTTCGTTTAATTGACGTCAAATGTTCCGCTTAACGGTGAAGCAGAGAACGCGGAAATAATTTAAGGCCTAATTTAATAATAATTAAAGCATGCTTTTGTTTGAATTTATTAATGTAATGACTATTCTGTCGATCGGGGACGATCAACAGGGATTGGATGGCAGTTGTAACCGTGTTTATCTACCAGTACACTGTTTAGTTAGTTATAGACATGTTTGGTAAGGTATGTGACATACAGTTCCGTCCCACACTGTTATTGGACTGACGGTTGAGTTGGTGCGCACAACTCAGCTGTTGGTGGGGTATAACCAGAGAGGGTGGGCGAGTGAGGAAAACAGAACAGTTTCTAGATGTACGGTAACAACTCGGTTCCGCCGCCATCAAATTACCTATAACCTTTATTGTTGTATTTTTAATTGTGAGTTTAGTTGTGTTTAAAATAAATATAGCCTATGAGTGAATAGTATTGTATAATCATTGTGTTGGCAACCGAAACTACGACTGGGAATTGGTTGGACGACCGCCCGATAGGGAGAGGTCTCTGAAGACAACAATAGGACGAGTGAAGAAACGATGGAGAAGAAGCCGACGACGTCTGACCAGAAGAGGACAGGGATGGCGATAACGTCGACTGCTTTAATATATATATATATATAAATAGTTTATAAACAATCTGGATTAAATTTATCAATTGGCAATTGTAGTAACAATAATGTGGTCAATTTAGAGTGGTATCATATATTGATAATGTAATTATATATATTTTTTTATCAAAGAATATTATCTAAATGTAATTTACAAATAAAAAATATTTATATTGAATAATAATATTATTATTTGTTTAGTTGCTGTTTTAGTTTAATAATATTTCTAATAGCAGCTGGTACCTATTGTGAAATTTACAACTATAATAACCAAAATGGTAAACAAAACAATTTAAAAAATATATTTATTAATTATTTATATTATATATAGCAATATATATATATTATCAATAGTTAAAAAAATTAATTTTAAAATCATAGAAGTTATTAAATTAAATTAAATTCTATAATAAGTTTATACTTTATATATATATTCAATATTTTAAATTATATTTTTTTAAAAAAAGGATCTTTATCAAGTTTACCATATATTAATATATTGCTGGCATTTTCAATATATTCAAATACACGTCAATTGTTTAGCAGTACCACCACTACTAGTAATAATAGCCAAAAAACCAATAATAATAATAATAATATAAATTGTTTGCATGGTTTACGATTAATATGCAGTTCAATGGCAATAATAGTACATTGCTATAGTCTAATAACAAATATTGGTAATTATAAATAATATGTATATATCAGGGTTAAGGAAGTTTTTGGATTTTAGGGGGGGGGGTAGACTGGGGTGAAATTTATAAAATTCTCGAAAAATCTTGGGGTTATAGCGTGGGGTCAGACTTTTATTGCATTTTTAAACGGCAATTTTTAAAAAAAAATCCAAAATTCAGAGAAGGGGTCAAAAGAAAATTCCCTTAAATTTCCGAATATTCCCATGTAAATTCCATAAAGTTCCCATAAGATCCCAGTATAATTCCCAGTAAAATATGTAAAATTTCCAATAATTTTTTTTTAAAAAATTACTAAAAACAAATTTTAACAAAAAATAAAATAATAATGTATTTAAGAATAAAAATAGTTGATAAAAGCATTAGTGATACACTATGAGTTATTTTTAGTATTTTAATAATTTTTAACATTTATAATTTTTTAAATACTTAATGTTTATAGTTTATAGATATATATATTTTTATTTTTTAATGTTATTTTTATAATATACTGACTGAATACTAATTATTTAACTCAAATTTTGTTAAAGTTTTAATTATATTAATTACAAAATTTTTTTGGGAATTTTTCGCCTTAGCCCCCATCCCTTTACTTAATCCTGATATATAAATATATTGAGTTTTATAAATAGATTATATTATTTAGATAAATATATAATACAATTAATGCCTATTTTTTATATTAGTTTCTCAAATAATATAATAATTAATATGTGTATTAAATATATAATATATTATTATATATATTATTTAGCTAACCGTTTGGAAAGTTTACAAAAAATAGACAGTTATTTAATACAATTTGTTTTCCGGTCTGTTGTATTAATCTGACTACTTTGAGCCTATTGATTGATTTTATAATAAATTATTATATTTGAGTATTCTGAGACAATAATATTCAACTCGATTTCATATATAACATTCTTATAAGATTTTTAAATATAAATATGACACAATTTTTAGTTATTTTTTAGTTATAAACATGAATTCTAACGGAAATGATATTGTTAATTGTTTTGAAAATTATAATTGTAGATTAAAATCTTATAAAGATTTTAAATGGACTGAAAGTATAACATTAAATAACTACCATCGATTTGCAGAAGCTGGATTTTACTCTATTGGGTTAGAAGATTATTTGAAATGTTTTAAATGCAAAGGAGGACTTTGTTTATGGTTACCAGGTGATGACCCATGGATAGAACATGCTAAATATTATCCACAATGTAGTTATTTAAAAGAAAAAAGAAGTATTGTTTTTATTGATGAATGTGTTAAAATACAAAATGAAAAACTTTATTCTGAGAAATTAAAATGTTTTGAAATGAAAAATGTAATAAATGAAAAAATAGAAAGTAATTTATTTTGTAAAATTTGTTATACAAACGATTTTAATATTGTATTTTTACCATGTTCTCATTTATTAACTTGTTATTTATGTTCATTAAAATTAGCTAMTTGTCCAATATGTAATGCAGTTATAGTAATAAAACAAAAAATTTTTGTTTGTTAAAAAATAACTTTATTGTAAAATATAAAATTATTACAAATTATTATTAAAACGTTCATTAAATATTTTTTCTCTGTATTTTTTTTCTAAAACATATGAAATATTTTCTCCAATAAGTTTACATTTAGTTTCATAAATAAGTCTATCCCATATTATCCAATGCCAATTAGAAATTCTTGCTTGTTTTGAAGCATATGACCAAACATACATCGTTTTAACGTGTACATTTTCATCAAATGTTACTGACTTCATTTTTTTAATTTTTTAAATAATTTTATTATAATTTTATCATTTAATAATCTATTACCTAGAAAAAAATTTAAAATATTTTTTCTAGTATATTTTTTTATTCGCATTAATATATAAAAAATACAATAATATCCGCAAGTAGTAGAAAAATAATTTTGTAGTGGAATTTGATTAAATATAAATTTGTTACCATTTAATTTAAAGAAAGAATATATTTCTTTATGATATGGTTTTCTACCAAAAGAATCAAAATATTCTATAGGTCCAGTGAGTGGTAAATAGATAGCAAACCAATGCTCACCAGGCTGAAATGATTTGTGTGTGTTAACAATAAATGCACAAGGCTTTTTAGTTTTTAAATAAGTTATTTGATTTAAAGCTAAAACACCACAAAACTGATTTTTTATCTATTTTAACTATTTTATCTCGTTTTATATAATTTAATATCTGATAAGTATTCATGTTTAGTAATCAGTTGTTATATTTCTATTTTCATCAATTTCAATAGTATTATCAAAAACAGCATAACAAATTAATTTAATAGCGTTAGCTAAATTTTCTGAAAATTTTAAATAAACATTAATATATCCACTTTTAGGTAAATTTATGTATTTGTCACTAAAACTAAAATCATTATTCAAGTTAAACGCATATAAACATAATCCATTTTTATAATTTTTAACATCTATAGGAGATGGATTATTAACAAAGCTATAGCCCAAATTTAACAATAAATCATGGTATTCTCTAGAAAATAAATCAGTAGTATAATTTGGTTGATATGGTATTTTTGGTACCATTTCCCCATTTACATTTAAAACTAAATGATTCAAATTAAAATTTTGAAATCTTAATGGATCTCTATAACTATTTCCTCTGTAAGCAGCATCATCAACCATTCCTAATATAATTTTACTAGGCAATTGACCGAGAAATAAATTGTCTATATTAAAAGATGACTGTCCTTGTGTTAAATTAATTACTTTAATATTAGGTCGTTTTACTGGATATAATGCATTAGATATTCGTAATGCTTGTGCATGTGCATTAAGTAAACTTGGAGTTACTTTTACTTTTCGAGCAAAAATACTCATATCAGTAATTTTTAATAATGGATACTGATCTGCTGTCATTGCTGCTTGCTCTGAAACTGTTGGCCATCTTTCATTTGCTTTTGTAAATTCTAATTTTATAGGAACACCACTAATAAGTAATTTGTTTGAAGTAAATATTGGTCCATGTAATCTCCCATAAAATTGCATTACTTTACTAGAATTACATAAAGTTACTAAATGTTCATTTGGATTTTCATAATTATAAGCAGGTGTCCAAAATGTTGTAACAAATCCGGACGGAGTAACACTACCGTTTGAAAAATTCGATTGTTTAGTAACAGCCTCAATAAATGCCATATAATTATAATTTTGAGCAGCCTGACTAACTAAAGTCGATCCTAAATAAATAGCTAGTTGATCAAAAGATGTGTTCAAAATGTAATTAGTAGGTGCAAAATTATTTATTGCTGCACCAAAATTTGTTCCATCTCTATTTGTTAGTTTACATGTTAACATTAAATAAATATTTTGCATATCAATATATTCGTCAGCTGATGCTTGAATTTCAAAATCAATTGTATTTGATTCAAGAACATTTGATTTTGGTCGGTATTCAAGTAATTGTTGACTTTCAATAGCTCCTTGAAATTTAACTTTTTCAAATAAATTTAATTCTTCTTTTAAAATTTCTGTTGCCATTTTTTAATTAAAAATATTTAATTTCCGCGTTTTTTTACGTTTTGTAGATTTTTTCTTTAATTTTCTTGGTTGTCGTTTTTGTATTGATTTACGATTTTTTTTATTTAAACGAAATTTATTAATGAATTTTTTATTTTTTACTTTTTTTGATTTTTGAGGTAAAAAATCAATATTAGATGGTTCAATTTGATTAACACCTTGTATTGGTATTCCTTCACCTTTTTGATTACTTTTTGCTTGAGCACAATAATAAGAATTATAATCCATTATTTTAAACGTGTAATCATATTGAAGGCATGAACACAACTAAATTATATATAATAGTGTGGTCTAATAATAAGAGTAGCAAAAATTTTTCCTTTTCTAAAAATTAAATCATTATTTTCTTCATCAGTAATTTTCAAATTTATAGTATTAAATTGATTATATTTCAAAGGAATAAAATTTTTAACATTAAAATCAAATTTTATAACTTCATCTTTTTCTGTATTATTTGTTGGAATTATTCTTAATATATTTGTTTTTTTATTTTGAAAATTTGAATCAATAATTAAATTACAATATACTATAAAATAATTTATATTTTTTGTAATACTTAAAGGACGAATGTCACTTATTATTTCTTTTCTTTCACTAAGTGTTGTTTTTAATATTCCAGCTTCATAATCTTTTAACTGTCTTTTTTGAGACTCAAAATTTTCATATAAATTAAAATTATCAAATAATTCTTCTCCTTCTCCAAGATAATAGTTTTTAAAACCTAACAATTTTTTTAAATTTTCATTGAAATCAATGTAAAAAACACCTCTTAATAAAAAATATTTAATTTTTTTCTGATTATCTTCTAATGGTAATTTATTGCTTGGTTTTCCCATTTCATGGTAATCTTCATCAGATATTATAATATCATCATTTAAATTAAACCATTCTTTTGTTGGTATATAAAAATTTCCATTTTTAATTTTATATATATTTTTATCTTTATCAAAATCAAATTCTATGTTATTTATTGACCATTCTATTTTTCTAAATTCAACATTTGGTAAATTTGATGTTTTTGATGAAGGCATAATATAAACGGTTGGAAATCTACTTTTTATATTATATTCGATTTTTGAATTTATTTTATTAATGGTTTCTTTTAAATTATCTTTCCAATGAGTTTCTTTATTATGTACTATTTGATATTTTTCAGTTATAGATTCTTCAGTTAGTGAATAAGTTGGATCAATTTCAACAAGAAATTCTGTTATATTGTTTAATTTTTCTTGATCATCAACAACAAAGTCATTTTTTATATCACCATAAAACGTTTCTGGAATCCATTTAAAATGATAAGAAAGTACCAAATTTTCTAATGATTTTTTCAAATCAAGTCTTTTTGGTATTATTAGTTCTCCTAAAGCACATTCTTGTGGTTGCTTAAAAGTTATTGGTGGGTTATAATCTACTTCTATATTACACTCATTATTATCATTTGTTAAATAAAAATATTTATCGTCATATTCATAATTATTCATCTTTATTAAATTTTAAGTAATTCTTTTGCATAATAAGATCCTCTTATAATAATATTTTTTTTATCTTTAATTTTATATTTATAATAAGGTGATKTATATAGTATTTTATGTATTATAAATATTTCTTGGCTATAATTTGGTATATATCCTTTTTCAAATATATTTCTTAATAATTGAATTCTAACAYTGTCACCAATTTTAAATTTTTGTTTTTCTTGAGGTGTATAAATTTTAAATAAATTTCTATATACAAGCTTTTCATTGTTTTTTGAGACATCTATTGGTTTATATTTACTTCTACTATGAATTGTATTATTATAATTTTTTATTACATTATTAAAAACATTAACAAATTTATTTGTATTATTATGATACATATATTTATATAATTTTGATTTTATTGTTAAATTTAATCTCTCAACAACTCTAGCTTTAGCATTATCTTTTAGAATTAAATGTTTTATTTTTCTCCATTTTAAATATTTTTTAAAGCTTTTATTTGTAAATTCACGTCCTGCGTCAGTCGACAATATACTTGGCTTCCTTTTTGTTGAGTTAAATATTTTAATAAATGCTGTTTTTACTGTTTTACCTTTTTTATTTTTTAATAATATTCCCCAAGCAAACTTAGATAAATTATCTATTATCATTAATATATATTTATAATTTTCATTTATTTTGTGATGTTTAATTTCTATTAAATCAGCTTGCCAATTTTCATCAATATGTTTAGAAATAATTGCATTTCTTTTAAAATTAATTTTAACTGGATAATGAACGCCATATACATTTTGWGATAAAAGCCATTTTTTTATTTGATGTTTTTTAATTGATGGATATTCTTTTTTAACAGAATTAAATAAATTATTAATTCCACTAAAACTTGAAAAAGATTTGATGTTTAAGTAGTGTTTAGATATTAAATTATTAATATTTTTCCCATTTAACATTTTTATTAGAACGTAAATTATATCGCTTTGGACTTAAATAATGATCTAGTTTTTTACTTGAATCCAATTTTGGTGATATATTTAGTTTTAATTTTGGTGGATTATATTTCAAACGTTTGGGTTTAATTGGTGTTTTAAATATGGATTTTCTTTTATTTAATTGAGCATCAGTAACGTTATTTGTAACGTTGATATAATCTTTTTCTTCAATATTTTGTAATTTTCTTTTAAATATTAAAAATCTTCTTAAAGCATTAGCATACAATTTGGCCTTATCACGATCATTATAATTAGAATATAAAATTATTTGAATTTCTTTATCCAAATCATTTAATTTAATTAAATTAGGTTCAGTTTGAAATTTTTGAATATTTAAAAAATCGTTTGTTTTACTATCATTTTGCAAATCACTACTGATAAGTTTCATTTTTTTGAAACTCATTTTGATTTTAATTTATTGTATAATTTTTTGCCAGCGTATTGTATTAAATGAGACAATGCCTGTTGAATAAGTATTTTTAAAAATATGTTTCCTCCTTTTTGATTTAAAATATTTTTTCTTTTTGAAATTGTTGATTTTTTACTTAATTCTTCTAGTTGATTTTTGTATAGTTTAAGTTTATGAAAATCACATTTWTTCAAAGGGACATTACCATATAAACAGTTTTTAGCAATTTCAGATATAGCATTAATTACACAATTTTTTGCTTTTTTTATTAAAAGTTTATTTTTAATTCTAGAATTTGTATTTTGAATTTTTTTTAAATATGGAGCACAACGTAAAATATTATTAAATTTATTAATTTTTAACATAGACAATTTTTTCTTTATCATTTGGAAAAATATTCGCTCTAACTCTTAAATCGTTTGGAGTATTTTGATCAAAGTCTAATAACAAATAGCTAAATGGTTTGTTTTTAGTAGCATCTAAATATGATTCATAAATAAATTTAGAATTGATACTATCAATTTGATTACTTAAAATTTTAATTTGTAGTTTCTCGTGGATTTGACATTAATATAAGATATGTAGAATTTAAAGATATATCTCTCATATATTTGTTTTTTGGAAACAAATTTTGAACTAATAAAATAACAGAAATATTTTTATGATGAGATATTTTAGTAAATAAATCACTAATTAATAAATCATTTCCAACAATATGCATATTATCATCTATAATTATTAAGTTTTTTTCATTAAAATTAAATTTCTCTAGGTCATCTTTATTTAAAATATTTATTTTATGTATATTAATTCCATGTATTTGATTTATATCTGGAAAACCTTGTCCTGAACAATATACTATTTTATTGAAATAAAATCCAAATAAATCATACATATTTTTTAAAATTTCAAGAACAAAAGTAGATTTGCCACATCCTGAAGGCCCATAAATTAAAAATCTCCTTGGATGTTTAAAAGTTACATCAACATTATTCATTTTATATAAAATTAAAAATATTTATCCTTGAAATTTTTTGTATAAATATATCGATGAAAAATTAAATTTATTAAATACTTGAAAAATGGCTTTTATATCTCCAGGATTTGAAAATATTAAAATAATAATATGTTCTAATGGATTTAAAATTGATTGTGAATTCGTATTACGCGAAATTGGATATTGTTTTAATTCTATTAGTGGTTCAGTACCATTTAATTGTCGTATGAATAAAAATAAAATTGATGTAACAAATCAGTTTATTATTGATTATATGGAAAATGAAAAACATGGAATTAAATTTAATAAGAAATTTGACCATGGATTATCAACTAGTGAATTTATACCAGTTCTTAAAACCATATATCATCTGAATTCAGATATCAATGCAAAATATATTGGTATATGCAAAAATGATGATGGTATAAAAGGATTATTGTATAGAGCTGGTTTTGGACAATTTATAATTGAACTTGAAAATTTAGATTTGTTTAAACTATGTGATAACAAACTACCAAATGACAGTGAACTAATGATAATACAATCAAAAGATATATCAATTAATCCCTGTATATATMACGACAGACTTCAATCTACATACAAACCATTATGTGCAAAAAATAAAGCGGAGTATATTTATAATTATTGTAAATCTTTAAATAACCAGCTCAAATCTCAAAGTGAAGGGCCTATAAATTTAGATATATTATAAATTTTTATTCATTTATTATCATGAAACCGTTAAGAGATGATCAACCTTCTCTTAATAAATTATATAAATCGGACTGTGTACGACAAACTGTATATACTATATTAAACGAAGAATTTGAATATGCTTTTGACAGTTTACTAAAATCTGCAGAGAACATTAAATCTTTATTAGGATGTCAAGCTAAAAGAAGTAAAATGGAAATAAAAGAAATGTTTATTCAATATGGATTTCCACTTGAAAACTTATATGATTTAAAAAATATATTAAATACGTTAAAATATTGGAAAAACGTTGATGTTATTGATAGTACTATAGGCGTTGAAAATGATGAAAAATTAATTACTGTATAAATAATGTAAGTAAAATTGTATCAAATTATATACTTAATTTTTTAATTGATACAATTTTATTTACAGAAAAATAAAATAAAAAACAATTATTTAAATGCTCAAAATCTTTTTATTATAACCTCCACCATATACATGTTTTGAAAAATAACAATATTTGTAAATAATATTTTTATAATAAAAAAAATGTATTAAAAATTAAAAATATATATATATAATAAATTTTTGAATTAATCCATTATCGAGTTGTTTTATTACTTTGTTTGTAAAATTGGTCCAATAAATGGGATGCAGTCCTTATATTCCATGAGAATTAAATTTGCAATGTGATCACCAGGTAGAAATCCATAGTTTTCCATACTATTGTTTATAACCAATATTTTAATAACGCCAATATAGTCTGAATTTATTGTCTCATTGCCAATATCAATTCCATTTAAAGTAAGTTTATTAATTGAACATATTTTTCCAAAATAATTCCTTGGAAATTGTAATTTTAATCCTGTAGATATTAAATTTCTTTCTCCAGGACTTAATATTAGAGCTTCACTTGCAAATATATTGTATCCAGCGCTTTCACTACTTGATTTAACTGGTAATTTGGATCCTTGTCCTAAGTTAACACGTAGTTGTTTTTCTAAAAAATTAAATTAAATTAAAATAAAAAATAGAACAAACAATATAAATTACCTTTTGGCACATAACATTGTTGCTCTTTCATAAAATTAATATCAAAAAATCTTTGTGATGTAGTTTTTATATTAGTAATAATTAAATTACCAATATTTACATTTGGTATTAAAATTGCCCTACTTAGGTTTGATGTATTATCTATGGGGATTCTTATGTATTTATTATCAGAATCTATCCAAAAGCATTTGTAACATTTTAATGAAGAGTTATCGATTTTAGGCATAAGTTCGCCAACTGTGTAAGCGGGAAAATTGTTAACATTTGCCACATTTATTACGACTCTAGATAATGGGTTAACAATATACGTTTCAATTGGTGTTAATTTTATAATTCCATAACAAGGAATGTTAAGTGCATTGATAATTTTTGCATCTACTTTATACGATGACACCTTATCCATTAACACATTAACATTGGAAATTTTATAAGCTGAAATATTTTTTTGCGTTTCTACAGAATTAATTTTTAATTCTGTCTTTTTTTCTCCATTATTATTTATTATTACATTTTCACTTGTTGAACTAATATCACTTGTAGAAGGTTTTTCTTTATTATCATCAAAATGAATTGTATTAATTAAATTATCTGTAAACAAATATTACAAAAGTATTATTAGTTTATTTTAAAATGACCATATGGTAAACAATGTACTCCATCTTCTAATATATATAACTTGTCATCAAAAGGATGTAATGAAAATTTTTCCAATTGTATTGATTTGATAATATGATTTTTAGATTGTATTCTTTTCATAGTGGTATTATAATAAATTTCTTTATTTAAAACATCATTATAATTAGAATGTGTTAAATATTTGTCAATAATCATTTTATTTATTCCTTTTGCAACACGTTTATTTGATGTTTCATCATATTTTATTGAATACAGTTTACTTTTCAATCCAATGAATTCATTCATCATTTTTTCTCCATATTCAGATTTTAGATATCCTATCATTTTAGAATGATTTTCATTAAATAATTTATTATCAGATGAATAATTTGAAAAATCCATTATTTTTGCAAAAACATTTTTTAAATCATTATTAAAATTTTTTGTATTTATTTCATATACAAGACTATCAGTATCTGTATATAACAAATTTATTTTTGATCCATAATATTTTTTAAAAAGTTTATAATGCAATGAATACATATAATTTTTTGAAAGTTCAAGCACTGAAAATCCAATGCTTATTGGTTTATCTAACTTAATATTTGTCTTTTTTAATTTTATTAACGCTGCTTCTTCTGAAAGTATTTGACTTGTATTATAATTTAATTGTTGTATTGATTTATTTGCTTGATTCCAATTTAATGCTAATTTAACATTTAATTGCTTTCTTTTGTCTTCAATACTTTTACCAAAAACTGAGTTATTCATCAATTTATATAAATCTTTTTCAAAATTATTTTTAGCATTTATTCTTAAATTTGTATTTAATAATATATATGATTTAAAAAAATCAGATTGTATGAATTGAATTCCTCTATAAATTTTTTTTAATTTTAATCCTAATTCCAAATATAATTTTAAATTTTTAAAATGTAGTATATATTTATTTTTATCATAAAAAGTTAACATAAGTTTTTCACTCGGTGTCCGTTTATACCCAAAATAATTGAGTTTTGTTAATAAATTTTTTTGATAATCACTTAGTAAATCATTTGAAATTTTTCTTTTTTCAGGTGCTAAGGGAAAATCTTTATGTTTTTCATGTAAGTTTTTAGGATATTCTAAATCACATTCAACAATATATCCAATTTCATTATTTGTATTTATATTGAGCCAATCAATCTGATTTAACTGTGATATATTAGCCCATTTAAATTGTTTTAAAGGTAATTTTTCACTTAAACTTTTTCCATATAAATTATTAACATCTAGATGTGCTAAATAAATGTTTGGTTTTGATTTGTTATAATTTGAGCAATATGGATTATTTGCAATTGCATGTCTTTTCATAACATTACATATTCCTCCTCTCAAACCTTTTTCAATAAACATATACATATTAATATCGGTAAATAATTCGATTTCAATTTTTGTATATTTTAAGGCAGCAGTCCATGCAAGCCCTGGAATACTAAAAAAATGAGTTGCTTCTAACCCATATGTATTATAAATTGTTTTTCTAAAAGCTTGAAAAACATCTGCTAATAAAGCAGTGTCTAACATACAATAGAAATCTTGATATTCACCTAAATTTTTT
The DNA here is from genome assembly GCF_028296485.1 of Oppia nitens. Taxonomy (NCBI): domain Eukaryota; kingdom Metazoa; phylum Arthropoda; class Arachnida; order Sarcoptiformes; family Oppiidae; genus Oppia; species Oppia nitens. Next base: position 1,797,219 of record NW_026533194.1, on the reverse strand, counting down.
ATATTAAATTTATCCCATATTTTATTAGCTAATTTATAATCATTTTCTGATATATTTTTATCTGTTAAACTTGAATAAAAATTATTTATTGGTGGTAATGAGGTTTCTTCAAATCTTGACCACTTAGTCATGTATTCGTAAGGAAAATGAGCTTTTGAAAATAAGATATTCATTGATTCGTGTTTAGTGAAATGATGAGAAAATATTTGTTTTGTAATTTCAAATTTACCACCTGAAGATTTTAAATTATTCACTAATTTTTCTAAACTTTCATTTAAAAATTGATAGCTATCTAATACTTGAATATTATCAAGTGAAAAAGCAATAAATTTTTCCATTGATTGGGGAATAATATTGCATTTTTTGAAATATTTAGATGTTAAACTCGCAATTACAAAATGTGAATCATAATTTTTTAAATTATGAAAAAATAATGGAATTTTTTTTGGTACTTGATATCTTAAGTTGCATGATTTATGTGCAGCACCTCTATAATGACCAGTTATATGATCGTGATCAAAAACTTTAATATCATTTTCAGTGAACTTTTTATTACATAGATGACAATTAATTTTTTTATTATGTGTTATTTTTTGTTCTTCAGTAATTATCATATCTTTAAGAATATTAATTTCACCGTTAATTCCAAAATTTATAAATTTTAGTGTTTGAATAAAATTTTCTAAACAATCTTTGTTTCTATAAGTTTTTTCAAAATATATTTCATTTTCATTATGAATTACAATTATTGAATAACCAGAAGCAACATGCTGATGGGTTTGAAATGTTTTATTATTTATCTTTTGTTTTTCATTTATTAACAATGATTCAAAATCTGCATATATTACATATGGACATTTATAGATGTATTCAATTTTATCAAATTTCATTATATTATTTGTAGGCATTATTAATTTAGTAGCTTTAAAATGTTGACAATCAACTATATGTTTGTTCAAATGTTCTTTTGTTTTAAATCCATTTAAGCAATTATAGCAAAATTGATGATAGTTTGATGTTAAACTACCACATAAACGGTTGAAATTTTTTATATAAAAAAAATGATTTTTATAAAATAGTAATTTTATAGTATGATTTGATTTTCTTTTTGAAATATAAAAAGGTACAATAGAATATTTAAATGGTGATATTTCTTCATATCCATAAATATTAATTCTAATATTCAATTTTTTATTATTAATTTCAAATTTTTTAATCATTTTTATATCAATAGGAAAATTTATATTTTTTAAATTTAAAAGTTTTTTAAATGGTAATAGTTGAGAAATACGTTCTAAATGATTTGCATTTTTATTTTTATTTTTATAATCAGAATTAGCTAAATACGCTAATATAGAATACAGAAAACATTTGTTATCTGATGATTTTATATTAATAATAGCTTTTTTTTTAAGTAGAATAGATGGTAGTTTATTATAAATACAACCACCTTTTATAGGATTATATTTAGCAAATCGTATATCTAAACGATCAATTTCATTAATAATCCAACCACTACCAACATTTTCAAATGTATGTATTTTGTTATCCATTATACTTATTATATTATTTATTATATAGTTAAAATTATAATTAGAATTAACGATAAAATTATCACTAATAAAATAAGAAATAGTATAAGTTTTAAATTCATTTGTTTTTCGATAAAATGTCACTTGAAGACACAATTGAATTTTAATAGATTTTAAATATTTCAAAACAAAATCAATTAAYTTTTTGATATCTTCTTTGTAGTATAGAAAAAAATCACTTGAATCATTGAAATCATGTTCTGGAAATAATTCATACTGCATTAAATAATATTTGAATGCATGACGACTTAATTTAAATTTAGAGCTTTTATTTAAACTTGGTACAATATTTTGACCAGCACCATATTGTTGAAATTCTTTAATTTTATGTTTAATAAAAGTAATTTTAGTATTAAATTTTTTTTCACAATATGAACAATATACAGGTAATTTAAGTTTTAGGCAGTTTTTATAATGACAATATAAGTCATCAATCTTATTAGTTTTAAACAAACAGAATTCACATTGATTTATTAATAAAACTTTTTGATTGTGTATAAGCCGCATGTGTTGTATAAATTCACGATGTGATGAAAAAATATTATTACATAATTCACATAAGGGATTATCCACAAGAATATTATCCATATCTAAGAATAAAATAAATTAAAATAACGTTAATTTTAT